>NW_026571207.1:9107166-9707166 GCF_026225935.1 Boleophthalmus pectinirostris | reverse complement strand
TGACAAATGTGATTGAAACGCTGCTTGGGGGACTTCCTTGTTATGTCACGTGGGAGCAGATGAGTGGGCGGGGCCTCAATTAAAGACACAGTGTGTTTTTTTTTTTTTTTTTTTCTTCCAAGAATAAATTTGCCAAAATATAAATACAAGTATTGGGATAATGTTGAGTCCAGGCGCAGGGCTGTGACAGTGGCCCATATGTAGAGCACTGGGGTTGAGACAGACTGAAGCTCACTGCAGCCTTTATAAAGTCTGTTAGACCCAAGAGAAACACTCTATAACAGTGTTTCTCAAAGTTTTTTTTTTTTTTTTTTTTTTTTTTTTCTGGGGATTTATATTTTAAAAGTCAGGACTAAACAAGGGGAGTCAGCGTTTCAGGTTCATGCAGCTAAAACCTGGAACAGTCTTCCTGAACATGTGAGACAGACTCTTCTGTGATGCTGTTTAAATCCAGGCTCAAAACATTTCTGTTTAACTGTGCATATAACTGAAAGGTTTTTCATTCCGCACTCTTCTCTCCAATTTATGTCTCTCTTTTTTTATTTTAATCTTCACGATTATTTATGTTTTGATTTGTTTTTATTATGATTTTAATGTATTTCTTATTCTGTAAAGCACTTTGAATTACTTTGTGTACGAATTGTGCTATACAAATAAACTTGCCTTGCCTTCAACATTCAACTGAACCAGCAATACTGGAACAAAATAGTCAATAAAACAATTACAAAAATATTAGAAATTATACAAAACATGTTTTAATATTTCAACATTTCTATTGAGATAGGTGGGCCTGTCTGTGTTTTTGTAGAGTGTTCCAGTCCAGGGTGCAGGAAGAGAGCGCAACACACATATCAGTGTCAGAAGTGTATTCTGCAGACCTAAATGCAGACCGTGGTAAGGCAACCCCAAAAAAAATCTCTTGTGACCCACCTGAGGGTTGCAACCCAGTCTTTGGGAAACAATGTTATATAAAATGACTCATAAATGTTATTGGATCGCATAGTAATATATTTATAGGAAATAAATTAAGAAAACTATAACTAACAGTCACAGAGGATTTAGAATTTTTAGTTGCATTATCAGAGTAATAATATTCTAAAACAGTTGGATTTGCTCTTCTAGAAGAACATTTTTAGTTAAGAAAAAGTTTTGTGAATGCCACAAATGTTCATAGTGTTCACTGGTGACAAGGCCTTTAGTACAATTATGTTTTTTTTGTTTTTTTTTCATGAATGAGGCCCAGTGGGAATAAATAGCATATAATAACAGTGCTGATCTAATAAAGCATGTTTTGTCTCTGCAACACATTTACAATACTCCCCGAACGATTAAGCTAATCCTGCTTGTTTGGTCACATCTTGGTGCAACAGTCAGGTATTATTAAGGTGATTTAAATTTAAAAATATAATTTAAAAAAATATTTTAAGAAAGTCATTCACTTGCTCACTTAATTTATTTAGAAGAGCCTAAAAAGTAAAAAAGCCTTTAACCATTTTTGTTAATTTTTTATTTTGTAAAATATATAATTATATTTTAAAATAATTGTATTTATTTGTATTATTGTATTTATATATTCATAGAACAATATTTTTAGTCTGCATATTAATATTTAATCTACATACTAATATGGTACCAATTTCACTGACAGCTGAGGCCTATGGAGGGGCAAGCAGTGATGGAAAGTATCCTGACAATTCTGAGCAGAATTGTCGTGTCCTGTACCAGTGCAGACACACTGACAGTGTTACTACAGTCTAACCTTGAGACGTGGACTCCCTCAGCACGGCCTCTTTTACATTATTCATATGAAAAATACAATTTTGCCTTATATTTTATTCATTGCTTTTTCCTTAAACAATGGGAGGAGCTGGTGCGGTTTTGACAGAGATATCAGACAGGGAGGAATGAGGTGGAGGAGGGACAGTGCTGTTTCTACCTGAGTGGTGATCAAATATAACTAGATAAATACAACGGTGGCAGTTTGAACTTGATCAGTCATTATGTCAGTCATTCTCTGCTTGGTTCTTTTCAGCGGCTGCGTAGCTAGGACTCTCTCTTCACAGCACGGAGGTTAGAGTTTTGTTTCTCGAGTCTTTCTGTGTGGAGTTTGCATGTTTCTCTCCATGTCTTGGTGCACAGTATAACATCTTCCAGCTAAGCTATAGTCCTTATTACTGCTCCTGACAGGTTGCTCCAGAGGCATTAAAGGATGGGTCAAATGTAGAGAATCCACTTTTATCCCAGCTGTGTCACAGATCCTACTAGTACTATTACTACTATTATTGTTTGTTTATGTTTTTTATGTGACTGGCCATGTAATGTTATTCCCAGTATGCTAATGGACTCCTGGATTTTCCCTCTTTATGAGATGAGTAAAGTAGCCAGGCTAGCACATCTTGTCCTCCACTCAATTTCATTCCTGTCCAGCGACTAGGTCAGGAATCAGAATACACTAGACGGTTTACAAGAACCCCGGAAGTGTGAGTTCGGGCACCAGCCAATCAGCAAAGAGCCATACATTCTGTGTTGGCAACGATTCCAAAGATCAAGGATTTAAAGCCAGAACAAAGAGAATGTTTGGTGAATTTTATCAACCAAATAGCAGCAATTGGTTAAATAAAAAAAAATACCCGCCTACTATTGAGGAGACGAATCCTAATGCTGCGAGATGAATCAGGCTTTTATCTATCTGTTTGTTTGTTTTTTTATTTTACCTTTATTTAAGCAGCTCCCATTGAGATTGAGAGACTGACAATCTGTTTTTCAGGAGACACCTGGTCAAGGTAGCAGCCAACACAGTAAAATGACATTATAAAACCATTTGCATCTCTCAAGAAAAACGTACACATGTCTCAGTCACCACACTTTTTTAAAACTTTTCAAGCGACACTATAGATTCCAATTTAAGATCTATTTATTTATCTACAACAAACTGAATAAAATAAGGTCTTAACTGGGATGAAACAAAACGTGGAAAGAACCAAAACAGATTTATTGTAGGACCTTTCAGGGGTCATTTGGAACGAGCTGTGCGGAGTTGTGAATCTCAAACAAGTGCCTCACCACCCATGATGACCGCATTGTACAGAGGAACCATTTGGAGCATCCTTTCCAGCTGCATCACTGTGTGGGGCGGAAGCTGCGCTGACCACGACAGGAGAGCTCTGCAGCGCATAGTGAACACAGCCACAATTAAAAATTTTTATATGTTCCCTACCAAGAAATGACAATAAACTTTTTTTAATGTGAATTTGAACATTACACAGTGCACTTTAAATGACGTATGTGTGGACCAATCTTAAAAACAAGCTGTAGCCAACGGGTGCAAGTGCATTTTTCACCTCTGGAAAATATTGTTCCCTGTTTGTGAAATCATGTGAATACTGCTATAAATATTAATATGGTACAGTGGTGGGTATATATTGCCCACAGCATATGACCTTATTGAACCGTGCTGCCCTCCTGGTGTAAAATATAGATTGTGTGTAACTTATCACAACTTTTTCTCATACAATATCCTTTTAGACCTTGCACTTTATACTGAAATTGTCTATGATAGTTATTTTGGTTGATTTCTGTTTGGAAAAACATGAAATAAAAAGTTGGGTTGATGCTTCCAGGTTCCAACTTTGAGTAATAAGTCCAGAAACTAGTCCACAAAAGTACACAAAATCCCTAAAATTCTAAATGGACATTGCATTTAGCATCAGTGGTGTAACTTAACAAAGTAAAAGTAGTGACGTACTAAACTTAAGTATAAATTTAAGGTATCTATATGTTAATTAGATACATTTGTAAGTGGATATATATATATTTTTTCTTTTGCTACTACATTTGAGAGCAAGTTTAACTGGACTAAAAACTAAAAATATTTCTTGATTATTGAGACCTGCTGAAAAAGCTGCTGGGTTTATTTTGACATTTGACATATGATTTGTAGTTTGAGCTAAATATACAAAATATACAAATAAAAACAACTAGGAAAAAATGATCCATTCAGTTGTTTCTGGTGAACTAAAGTCAACACACTCTGTCTAAAATCACTCCATTTGAAACCTTAGAAGACCTCAAAATAAACAGATTAATAATAAGTTTAGTTGCTTATTGATGAATTAACAGATGTGAAATGAAATGAAATGAAATGAAAGTGAGTATACATCTAACTAAACCCTACCTCTCACAAAACTCTTGGTACCAGTATATCACCAGTATTCACATGGGTTTTAGACACTTGCACAGTTTTAGAACAGCTTTTCCAGACAGAAAAGTGTCATATACTGTAGTGACTCACATGGCTCAAGTTTACAGTGAATACAGTGTTTTCTATAAGATGAAGACAGTGTACAGAGGTCTAATTCTGTCACAAAGTTCTGCTTTTACGATACTTTCTGCTGAAAAACACAGAATTTACTCAGTTAATAGAAAAAGCTGGGTACATCAGGTTTAACTAACTTATATACATTCACACAACACAAAATCTAAAGTGCAAACCATAGAAAATATCACATGAATACACCTCCAGTCTGCAAAAGATGTTCTTTATATAAGATATGTACTTGTGTGCAGTTATTACCTTAAGAAATGATTTTCAACGCTCATATGCTCCATTATTCATGTCATGAGTTTGAATTATTAGCATAAATATTGTTACACAATCCAGTACATTTTATTTATACAACTTTCATTTCTTTCATTATAAACCCGGACTATAATTTCCTGGGAGCCATATGAGTCATGTTATGTTATCATTTACAAACTCAGAAAATAGAGCTCTATGTGTGGCTTTGGAAAGACAGTTTTTCTAGTTTTTAGTTCTAGTTTTGGAAAAAAAAAAAAAAAAAAAACTTTGAAAATCATTTGAAGAAGTTCCACACATTACCTTTATTTCTTTATTTCTTAATTTACCCACCCAGAATAGATCTTCTTCGTCTAATCCTTCAGTGGTGTCCAGCCAAGTCCATTGGGCCGTCTTCACTCTCTGTAAACAGATGGCTGTGTTCTGTCTGGACCATGTGACTGTCTCTGCACCAGGCCTCAGAGCAGCTCCTCATCTGGGTTCAAAGAGAAGTACACTTTAAGGTGAGACCTGCTGAGTCAGCAAAAACACCAGCTGTCCAAAAGTATTGTCAAACTGAGAGGGACTTTGGACGATACTGTACTGTTCTACTTACACATTTCTAAGAATCATAAGAAACGGCTACGTGAACCCAACTTCAAATCAAATGTTAAGCATGTACAGATCTACTATATTACACTTTTGGTAGTTTATGACAAATACTTTTTGGTTAGTTGAATGATTAAAACAAATATATTATTATTATTAGAACATAAGACTGTAGAATACAATTTTCAAACACACTTTTAAACCCACATCACTTCTGAGCCAAAACACAAAACTAAAATAAAGCATATTTGTTTCCTTTTGTTTGTTTTTATTGCATTTAAAAAGTTGGGTTGCCTCTTCACAACACTTGACTCTTGTTTGGGCCTTCTCCTATTCCATAGTATGGCCTAAAAATCATCTATCTCCATCGAGAATTTTTTGAAGTAACATTCTCCAACATTTCCATGGAATCGTACAGGTGATGTGCCACCTCCATAAAGTTGCATACTGTACCTTTAATTGCTTAGTCCTTGTTTCCTTTTCACTATATCTGCTGGTTCAACTTAAAAAGAAATCGCAAATATCTTTTCACAAAACCAGTATCTAAGAAATTTACATTTAAATTAATTTCTTTTCACCACTGAAAAAACCCTGAAAAACTCTAAAATAGGCTATGTGCTTTAAAGGTCCTATATTACACAAATTTGACTATAGAGGCTTTGCACCGTCACGTGACCCCTATAGCAACGGTACCTACGCCGCCATGACACCGGGCACGCTATGCCCTTGACTTCGGGAGCATCGAAGAAACACGGGCAGGTTTTGTTGTGTATTTGGTTGTTCTAGACGCTCTGAAAGGGATAAAACGATTCGTTTCTTCACTGTTCCTCTGCGAGGATCTTTTCATGGCCGATTCTTTCCAGGTTCGGCTCACAGACTCTTCGACTCGTGCGCCATGTTGATCATAGGAGACCAATGTGGGTTCGTTGAATCGTAAACTAGTGAGGGTTTTCCTGGATAAATTAATGAAATTTTACTTCAGTAAATGTGCTTCTTTCATTAAATAAGCTATGAAACCATTTAAATAGCAAATACCTTGATGAAACTTCAGGTGTCTTGATGGTACCATAGGAAATTTCTTCGCAGTTTATTTTTGCTAGCCATAATCCGTGTCTTTTTTCGATAATTCCCTTGTTTGAGCTCCTGATGAGTAATTTCCAAAGGAATAGTGAAGAAATGATTCATTTTCTCCTGTTCAGAGCGTCTAGAACAACCAAATACACAACAAAACCTGCCCATGTTTCTCCGATGCTACTGAAGTCAAAGCATAGCGTGCCCCGGTGTCAATGACTTGGGACTTGACTCGAACTTGAGGCCTGTGACTTGAGAAGACTTGAAGCACTTTTAAATCTGAATTCTTTCTATTCTGACTGTAATGATTCACACTAAAAATCTTGTCAAGACATTAAAAAGGAAAAATTTACATTTCTACAACTCTTATATAAATACTCACATATAAATATACTATGATTTTACGTACAAGTTAGTTTAAAAGTCATAAATTGCAAAAATCTAAGCTATATTTGGTACTTTGGGTTAAAGACTTGAAATGACTTGAAGCTCAAAGCAGAAAACTTGGACTTGACGTGCACTTATGGGCCAGTGACTCGAGACTCGACCTGGACTTTTCTGTCTTTGACTTGGGACTTGACTCGGACTTGAGGTCAAATGCTTGAGACTTACTTGAGACTTGCAAAACAACGACTTGGTCCCACCTCTGCTCAACACTGATCGCCCACCCTACAGTTCCATAACTAAATTTCCAGTTCATCAAGTTATATCAAAATTCATCAAGTTATATTAAAAGTTTGAAAATTTGCTCGAGAATAATCTGCTACATGATAACTAATGACCACAAGACCTATAATTTTATTCAAAATCTGTTTCTGAAACTTTATAAACCACCAAGTCTCAGCGCGATGCCTTTGAACTCCTGATATTAGAATTTTTGAAAAGTCTATGGAAAACATGAATGACTGAAACTTACTTCCAGAACCCGAGCAGGCTGTCACTGCTAACATAGAACAAAAAATAGTATAATATGGACTTTAAATTCAGCTGCAATAATAAGCAATCCTGGTGGCCATGCAAAATGACATAGAAAAACATTTGATCTGTAGTTTCTAAAACATACTGAACCTCACCAATTATTGATTTGCTTACTCCTCCCATCCATGTTGCAAATTCTGTATAACTTTAGATATATGCTATTGTGCATATTTCTGATGTTAGTTTAAACCCCTGTATGCACTGGGCTCACATGGGAACTAGCTGCACCTCGCCTGCACCAAATCCTTCACCCTCCAACTCCTCAGGGAAATATTAGCTCTGCTCTCCTCCATAAATCTGCCAGGTCACTGTGGCTCGCACTGCCTTAGCCTCAGACTCCGAATGTGACCAGGAAAATCATACAGCTGTTACACACATTTGCATATTGTTACAGAAAGACGAGTAGCCGAAAAATGTGCTTAAAGCAGCTGTACCTGATTATTATGTATCTTTACAAAGTGGAAAAAAAACATAATTAGTTTGTTTTAAAGTCTTGCAAAATTGACTGTTGTGAGCTTTCAGCCATGTTATAATGTTGTAACCTCATCAAAAACAAACCTGGAGTTGTTTTGTTTTATTAACACATGTTTGAGTAATCCTGAATTACTTAATCCTGTCTATATCCTCAAGGTTCAAACGGCTCTGTTCCACATTGTGATGTCATGCAGTGGTAGTTTTCAAGTTGGCGTCAACCTTTTACCTTTTGTTGAGCAGATGTTGGTAATTCAGGGCTGAAATTATCCAAATGATTCTAATGAAGGTGTGTGGAGTTTAAAAACAAACACAGTGGAGAACATTCTGCAAACAGAGACCAACGTTATTCTTCATGTACCTCATACATTCTAAGAGCATCCTAATTATTCACCACAATGAGTTTAAAAGCGCTTTTCACAACTCTGAGGCCGGAGTGGAGTTTTGTCATCACAGTAAAGCTAACGGCAACTATCATGCTAACCACACACTTCCTGATCATCAAAAACACTTTCTAATTAGATACAATGTGCAGCCACCTTATTTTGACCTCAATAATAATGAATAATGCATCAGTTTTATATAGCGCTTTTGTGGATACTCAAAGATGCTTTACAGAACATTATTCATTCACTCCATACCCAGTGGTGGTAAGCTACTACTGTAGCCACAGCTGCCCTGGGACAGACTGACAGAAGCGAGGCTGCCAATCTGCGCCATCGGCCCCTCCGACCACCACCAACCCTCACGCACACTCCACTTTCATGCTAGGCATGAAAGGGTGAAAGGTGAGGGTGAAGTGTCTTGCTTAAGGACACAACAGCAGTTTTTGTGACTGACACCCACTGTGGCACCTGATTTTCCCAGTGTCTCCCATCCAAGTACTAACCAGGCCCGGCCTTGCTTAACTTCTGAGATCTGATGGGATCAGGCTTTGACAAGCCGGTATGGCCGCTCAAGAGCTGCTTATATAATATAAACTGGGACAAGACACATTTTACTCAAATACGGACTTTTTTGGACCATAAGTCACTTTTTTTCATGGCTTGGCTGGTCCTGCGACTTACACTTTGGTGCAACTTATAGATTAAGATTTTCATAAAGACAACTGAAACCATCCTGTCAGGATTCAGAAAGGCCAGAATAATTCTAACTGGAACTTTAACTTTGTCTGGAATGTTCCACAGTGTTAGTCTATAAAGGGTTTGCCTCTCCACAGATCTGGCCTGTAACTTGGTCTGGTGGCTTCACTTGTTTATATGGAGATAGAAACATTGGGGAACATTCCCGAAAAAGCAGTAATATCTACACGGTGGTGGACCCTCCATTGGACACATGTCTAAAGGGGCTTTACACATTTTTTTCCTGCAATAACATTTTACAGTACAATGGGGATTATTTAAAATGTTTAAATAATGTAGACAAAAATGTATTTGACCTTGAACTAAAATGAACAAAAACAAAAGACAAACCAAAAAAAATGTTTCTGAGCAATTTCTTGATTACTCAGACTTGCTGGAATCACTCTTATTAGAACTGAGTGGCTCAATCACAAGTCAAAATAATAATTAAACTCTTAAAAGTCAGATTTTGCTCAGTAGTCCCATTTAAATAAACCTCCTTATAGTGAACCTGTATGTTGTAATTCCAAGTCAGCGGGTGCACAAAGTTATATGGAGAACATTTAGTCCGGAGACAGCTGAGTCCACCTGAACTTTTGACCTGAGGGTAATCTTGTTAAACAGACAAAGGATGCGTCGGCTGTATTTTATTTTACTTAAAAGTGTTGTTTTTCCTCCAATCACTTGAAATGAGTTTGAACAAATAGGCCCCCAGCGCATCAATAAACTCCACATGAGCTGGGAATTGAGTTGGGAAAGAAAGGGGGAGAGAGAGGGGGGAGGAAGAGAGAGAGGAAAACAGAAAGAGAGTAATTACAAGCAATTGTTTGTTTTTATCGTTTCCCTGTTTAAAGGGCATTATGTAAGGTTTAAGGTGGAGGAGTCTAAGACCTGCTATTCTCTGCAGAGATGTACTTTATTTTGTAATGTTCTGCAAAATGGCATAAAACTTAATATCCATGGAGACAAGAAGATGCCATTACAATTTAGAGGCATGAACTTTAATAAATGAAAGTGTATATCATACTGTGGGACATTACAGGCAAAGCAGCACTAAATCAGTTGTTGGTTGATGGATCAAATACAGGATATTAATGCCCCCAATGGAGACAAGTTATCCCCTGGAAAAAGAAGGCAGCATGGTGGCTGAGTAGATAGTACTCAAGGTTCAAGGTTTTTTAATTTGTCATTCCAAAACGCGAGAGAAACACGTGACAGAGCAAAATGTGTTCATTGTTGCCCAGCGATTAAAAGCTGATACTATACTATACTATACTATAGTAGCAAGAAGACTCCATGGGGACTGAACGCTTTCTATAGGGAGTTTGATACAGACTAGAGCAAATATGTCACTTTGAGCTCTACTGCTCATGTCTCCTGCAGAAAGAGCCACTGTCCTGTCTTGTATCTTGTCATTGTCTTGTAGGATTTCAGGTGATCCGCTGTCTTGATAAACAAATAATCTGTCTGTAGGTTTCTTCCAGTTTACCCTTTAAATCTACAATTGGCAAAAATCCTCCAGCTACTCCTGAGAAGTCAAGCTCCACATGTGTAAATTAGTGCATGAGCACTGTACAGCGATCACCCATTGCTTCGAAAGTCATCGTGACCCATGGCAACAGAGTGGTTGGCTGATTTTATGGTTACAGCTTTCACACTGAGCAGATTTTGAAACTTTTTGGGTCTTTTTTTTTTTGAGCTCAGTTTTTAACAGCATATCATGGGGTTTTAAGCAACTAAGTGCAGCATGTGGAGTTCAAAGGCACAAGTGAGGGACTGTTGGACTGTATAAAATGAGCTTTTTTTTTAGGCTACCTAAGGAACTAACTGAGGAGCTATCTATGGACATGGTCTCACATGTCTTTTACACCACATGTCTTTTACACCATATATGATAGCAAATGTGGCAAAAGACCTTCCAGAAGAAATACTTCGAGGGAATGAACACAAGGAACAGTTGGATTGTTTGAAATTAACTATTTTTCCTGTATCCATGAAAATGTAAAAGGCTAGCTAAGGAGACTCTAATTTAATGCATAGTTTTATTTTGAAATCCGTGCTTTTAATTTGGTATTCCACACCAGTTTGTTAAAAATCGGCAGTTTGAAAATACGAGATCTGAGAGAGACCTGAGAATGTAAGGTGGCAACAAGAGGCAACAACATGCAGTCATATCGCAAAAAATCAAACTTAGTGCAACGCCTGCAGAAGCAATGCCTGTATGTTTACATACAAGAAAATTGTAAGTTAAAAAAATGTCAACTGTTATTTTCTTTGTATCAGGCATCTTCAGATAATCTGCTAATGATAAATGGATCTGTGATAAATGTATGTATTTATTTTCATGTTCAAATAAGCCAACTTTTATGGGCAATTTGTTGTAACTGTTTTACTGGAATGTGAAATTATGAAGAGATCGCTGATTGTATTTTCTCGTAGTTTCACTCTGCATTCATGAGACGAGCATTAAATCTGAAAAGTACAACAACTGTCTCATCATTGAATTAGTTTAGCTCGCTGTTAAGCTGGAACTGCCAACGTCTCGGTGAGGACAGCACACCTCCTCCTGTTATACTGCACTGAGTGATTTGAGAAGTGCAGTGGAAATGTTGCTGCAGCAAAACTTTACTGATCCACAAAGAAATTAAAATGTCTCTTTATCTGCTAGAAGCTATATGTTTAATGATTGCACAAGTTAGTTAGCCACTACACTTGTCTATAAACTTAAATACAGTTGTTTGCATGCATTTAATTTAACTTTATCTTACCATGCCACAGAATGAAAGCTAATAGCAACACATCGATGCAGAAATCCGCCAGACTTCCTCCTTTGAATCCAGCTCAGAGTGAGTGGGGTCCTGTAGATGACAGGTCCCTCATCTGTGCTGATTGACACTGTAATCGAACAGCCAATCCCAGAAGAGACACACGGCACGGCTAAAAAGTCTAAAAATACCATCAAGTCCCCCCCCGGTATCTGCCTCGGTCACACGTACAACTCCTCCAAAAGATATGTGCTAAAAAGGGGACAGGGTGTATTGGTATTAGTCTGGACTTTGCAATTCTTTATTAGAGCTGCTGAATGAAGCACCAATACGATACTGGTATAGAATATCGGTGCTGATCCATGAAAATGTGCTGGATCAGGTAACTGCTTTGCTCTGTTCTGCCAATATCCTGGTTGGTCCTATAAACTGATGTAATAAGACTATTTACTGGTCATAGATGTAGATCAGGAGTCTCCAACCTGTAGCTCCGGATCTCCCAATAGCTCTCCACCCCCTTCCAAGTAGCTCGCCAAGGGATTTCTGAATTTTACATATTGCGCTAATGAAAACAATTTGATCACTTAAATGACTGTTACTATTGTAAATGTGTAATTTTGTAATTTATACTAATAAAGAGATAATGGTTTATATTTTACATGCTTCTAACGGCACCCCATTTAAGGCTCTTTCTTACATCACCTCAATTTCTTGCGACCATTAAAACTGGTGGCTCTCTGGCATTTTTGTTTTGTAAAGGTAGCTCACCGGGGAGAAAAAAGGTTGGAGACCCCTGATGTAGATAGTCTCATAATATGTGAAAAATTCCTCAGTTGTCCAGGTAGAATCCATGGCAAAGGAGAAAAATCAGTTTGTTGACTGGACTAAAGTTTGTTTGGTCAAATATGTTTCGCAGCTCATCCAAGCTGCTTCTTCAGTTCTGGTCAGAATGCTGGTGGACACTTCCTTATATCTGTCTGCAGGGAGGAGCTGCAGACAGATATAAGGAAATGTCGACAAACTGATTTTTCTCCTTTGACGTAGTCTCATAATGTGTGAGCTTTTTTATACAAAGTTGTTCTGTAGTTACATGAGAGATAAATAAGCTACATAGCACTTTTTGTCATACGTTATTTTTGTTTTTAAATAAAGTTTTTGGTCTCTATACCGGTATTGGCTGATATCAGGGTTTGTGCAGATACTTAAATGTATCAGAACTGAAAAAGATGGATTGGTGCATCCATAACTGAAATCAAATAAAATTTAGTTTAGTAAGGCAAAGCAAGTTTATTTGTAGAACACAATCTATAGACAAAGTAAGTAATTTAATATTTACAGAATAAGACACTGAAGGTCCTGTACCTGATTTTTTTCCCTATTTATTTGAGCAAAATTTGTCTTGCCCCCAATATAGACACTGTATATTGTATAAGAAACTCTCTAGGTCAAAATAAGTCAGCTGTGTTCTGTCTGCATCTAATGATAAAGTATTTTAATTATTGTCCGATATTCAGGATGTGTGTGTTAGCATGCAAGTTGTTATTAGCTTTACTGTGATAGCAAATCTCTGATCTGCTTTGTGAAAGTTGAGAGAAGCGCTTATATACTCAGCACGGTAGATAATTAGGATGCGAGGAATGCATAAGGTAAGCGAGGAATTTACCACTGCAAACCATTTAAAATTACTAATTCTGATTTTCACATTTTTAAGATGGTAAAAATCAGGTGCTGCGCCCTTAAAATCAAAATACAAATAAAAACATGATTAATCACAATAAAATGAACTGGATTTCAGCATTGTTAGAGTAGAGGTCTGTCGTCACAAAGACCGTCCCAGATTTTTATTAATTAGCAAGTCACAAAAACTGCAGTTACTTAGACAATGTTTTTGTTTGTTTGTTTGCTTTCTAAGTAATTAAATAATTTAATAAATGCATAATAATTTAAAAGGTACAAGCAAAGCCATAACATCTCCAAGAAGACAAGTGGTACTACAAGTTACATAGTGCTTTTCTTTAAAGAGGGGTATATGCCAAATGAACTTTTGGAGATCTTTACCGTAAATTCCGAACTGTTGAGCGCACTTGAATATAAGCTTCATCAACTAAATGTTAACACAATTTTAAAATTGTACATATATAGGCCGCATCTGAATATAAGCTGCAGGTGTCCACGTCTTTCAAGAATGTTTTCAAGTTTGGACCGTTTATTTTATCGCCTCTGAAAGCTTTTGTCGTCTTTCTGCATTAAGTCAGTTCATCACGCTGCCATCGCCAAAATCTCACCATCGACTCACTGATGCCGAGCTCAAGTGCAGAGGCTCGATTTCCTTCTTCAACAGCCAGATCAATTGCCTTTAACTTAAACGCTGCATCATCTGTATTTCTTTGTGTGTTTTCCATGAGGAGGGTGTGTGTATGAAGCGCAAAATGTTCAAAACACCATCAAACAAGCATCTTCCTCGGCGCATCACCCCCGTCTCTCCCCGGGCTCTACTGCGCATGTCTCCTGCAAGAGCCGCTGTCCTGTCTGTATCATGTCAGTGTCTTGGAGGATTTCAGCAGATTTCAGACTCACTCGGGGACGGGGCTAGTTCTATCAATCAGGTCTGAGTGGATGTCTGGTTACTGAAGCTTGAGACGTTTCTTCTCATCATTTACACATACAGGTAAGACGTATTCCCCTCAGTAATGTTCATTTAGCATCATAACTTACTTTTATCACACAGCAATAAACTATTTGAGTGCGCTGACAATATCGCTAGTTAGTGTAACAACTTCATGTGAACCCTAGATCCATGAGTTAACTGCACAGATAGCTGCTGTTTTCTGCACTCAGGATGTGCGTATCCGCTGTGTTGCCAAACCATAGACCGTATTTACGAATGGACAATGTGCCAAACAAAGAATCCGTCCATATATTAGCCGCAGGGTTCAAAGTGTGAGGAAAAAAGTTGCGGTTTATAGTCCGGAATTTACGGTATGTTATAACATTGTTCCCTTATCAAAAGCATGCTTCAAGTGGTTTTATGTCCTAGGCACGATTTGAACCCTCCTTAGAGTTAATAATATGATCCCACGCCTCTTGTATTCATGATTTTCTAACCACAAGCCTGTGTAACTTTCCATAACATTTCCAGAAATATACAAGAGCACAACACAATCGTCTACAACTTCACAAACCTGACGCGATGTGCAGTAGTTTCATTAACAGGACGCAGGCTGATTGCACTGTGACAGCACTCTGAAGGGCGAGTGGGAGGAAAGGAAGGGGAGAACGACAAAAGCAAAGTGAAATATCAACACACAGGGAAGATGGCAGTATTAAAATAAAAATACACACAAAAAAAAAAAACAACTCACACTGACCAGTATCTCTTACAGACATCAGAACCTCCCACAGTCCACAAACTCTCAGTTGTAAGAACATTATTTGACAGAACCAACATTATAACAGAAGAACATGACAAACAGGAAGAAGATAGACACATTCACAAGGCTCAGAAGCAACATCAATACACAAAATCGACAAAAGAAAACAACAGGTCAGAGAGAAAGAAAAACAGAACCAGAAAAACAAAAATTTTATGGAAAAAAGCACAGGCATGGTGACATTTCCGTACATCAGGGGCATAAGAGAAAAAGTGCATCGGGCAATGAGAAAACACGATATTAACACACCAGTGAAACCTTACAGAAAACATTGGCAATTCTCGTCCACTCAAAAGATAAAACTGAACCAGAGCATAAATGTAATGTCATATACGAAATACCCTGCATGTCCTGGAATAAAACATACATCAGGGAAACAGGGAGTGAGTTCAGTATACGACAAAAGGAACATAGCTTGACGAAACACGAGCAACAAAACACAAAGCAGAACAGGAACAACTCAAATCGTCCATTTCTGAGCACCGTAAAAGTGCTCAAACTCAAAAAGTGAAACTGGGACAGAGGAAAACAAACATCATCGCTGGATTAAAAAGGCAATCGAAATACAGAAACGTGCCCACGGGATGATAAACCGGGACGTGTTGGCTTTTTCACTCTCACACACCTGGGATACTGTCCTGAGGAAGTCGGACTGCAGATGGCGCTGACGTCCTGCCGCCACCGGTAGGAAGACAGCGCCAAAACCTGTATAAATCAGCTGACCTGACACATCACAGCAACATCACGTGATCACTCTGAGGAAGACCACTAGTGAGCAGTCGAAAGTGTCTGGTATGAAAGCAAACTCTTGGTCTGAAAAAAGAACCTAAAAACAAAGTGAAATATATTTGGATAATATAGCGTTTTCAATAACAAAAATATCAAACATGGTAATCCAAATATGTTGTGGTAGCAGTGAATGCCACATCGAAGTGTAGTAACCCTCTTTAAGATGCAGGGAAGCCGAAACACTTTTAAAGCATTGTCATTTTATTTTCAGTCTCTTCTTCGGTTCCTGAGAGCTTCCCATGGGGTGCACAAGTATCTGAGGAAGGCTAAGTGAGGTGAACTGCTCTCATTGTCTGAGGTTCATTGTCTTGTTTTTAGTGTTTTTAGGACTCCAGGGGGTTGCTCAGAGACATTTTGGTTTGAAGCACAGACATGTTTTGGTCTTCTCAAGGTAATCTCAAGATAAATTGGATTAGCTATTAAAGTTTTACAAAGCAGAAAGAATATTATTGCAAGTAACTGGTAAAGGAAGAAATTTAGAAACTGTCACCGGACTAGAGCCACTGCTCCCCAACGTTGACAGGAACAATGTAGATACATATTTATTATTTTCAAATCAAACTTTTATTCATCCCTAAGAGGAAATTATTTTTCTTACAGACATACAGTCAAACAGTAGGAGGACAAAAAAATATTAGTATTGCAGTAAAAATAAAATAAATGTTTTTGTATTTTGTAGGGAGTATTATCTGTTACATAGGGGTGAGTTGTTGTACAGTTGTAGGGAGTATTATCTGTTACATAAGGGCGAGCTGTTGTACAGTTGTAGGGAGTATTATCTGCTACATAAGGGTGAGTTGTTGTACACTTGTAGGGAGTTTTATTTGATATATAAAGATGAGTTGTTGTACAGTTGTAGGGAGCATTATCTGTGTGTCTGTAAGATCTACACTAAGCTCACCCACTTCACCTGACAGACTGCCCCAGTGGCATTAAAGCGTGGGTCAAACGCAGAGGACACATTTGCCCTCAAGAACCAGCGGAGGCCAGAGAAGAACAAAGTCCAACGCTAAACACTCCAGTTATTTTTGTTCCGTTGACCCAGCTCTGTGTTTTCCTCTGCGCTGTGTGGCTGCATTCGGGGTCAAGGGCCTGTAGAGGTTGACTTTGCACCAGTGTTTTTGTGTTAAAAGAGCCCTGGGTCCCCCCGGGTTACAGCGCACCTCCTCGTATTAATTAGCCTGAGCAGCTTTAGGCCAACCTGCTAACCCATTTAATGAGTAAATAATTGCTTCGCAGGTCTTATGTCACCGTGTCTTTTATTAATATGGCAAGTTATCTCAAAATTACTCTTGAACCCTCCCAGTGCCAAGGAAAATTTGGAGCAGACGGAATTTGGCCCAAAGATCTGTCCAGGAGCTACAAATCTGTAAGGATGAATTCCAAAATAAGATAAACTCCAGCTGGATTCCTTAAGGATCAGTTGAATTGTCAGAGGGCTTCATGACAAGGGATGGTTATCAAATAATTGGAAAAGTACGTCCAAATTAAAAATCTTCCTGGAACTTTGGCCGTCAGACAAATGCTCAGTTTCAGTCCTACTTTTGTTTCGTTATTCTTAGGTGTGCTTTTGTAGAAATGATTCACTTGTAGTACTGGTATTCAATGAACAACAATGAAATCATTTTTGAAGAGCATGAAACTTAAAGCACAAAACCACATGTGCGGTCATTTTAAAGGGCCCATATTACACTATTTTCTGATCTATGTTATAATGCTGTTTCCTCATTCACACATGTTTAAAACAAACCCTGCATAGTTAGGCTGAGAGCATTAACAGTGTTCCCCAAACTTTTTTTCTGGGGAGGGACCCATATTTTAAAAGTCACAAATTTTCGCGACCCAAGACAGTATTCGTAAATCACAAAATAAATGTGTGACCATTATTGAACATTAATGACGTTATTTAATTGTTGACTGAGAGATCGTGTCTCTCTGATCAATTAATATTACTATATTTTTCGGACTATAAGGCATATTAAGCGAAACAATGGGATAACACTTGAGACTTTTTTATTTCCTCCGAGGATGACTCAAATATACATTGAGTAAGAATGTGTTTAATGCAGCTTTGCGCACATTTGTTTACGTTTTACAGAAATGAAACTTAAAACCACATGGCTCATTTACATAAACTATAAGCGGTAAAAATAAAAAATGTATTAATTAATTTTAAAAATGCTCGTTCCTTTTGCGCTGATGCGGTCAGCTTCTGTTAGACTAAAGAACACGACTCAGTGGAATATACAGTATGTGGAAGTCAGTTCGAGGTCAGTAAACACAACCTGAATTAATACAAGGTGCACCGGATTATAAGGCGCACTGTCAATTTTTCAGAAAATTAAGGGAATTTAAATGCGTCTTATGGTCCAAAAAATGTGGTACACAAGTTTTAAAAAAGGAAAAACTGTATCAAAATCAGTGTTTCCTATAGAAAATTGATCAGGCAAGGCAGTGCTGCTGAAAAAGTGAGAAGCGGAGGATGCGCAGAGATTCAGTGCACGGAGAAAAAGTGAGGAGATGTATGTATATTGCAGACGTACATGCAAATCATGACAAGGCGACCCCAAAAAAATCTCTTGCGACGCAGTCTTCAAGTCTTTGGGAAACAGTGCTACAGGTAATACAGAAAGTGCTCCACTGGGTTTTTAAACTCCATTCACCTTCACTAGAATAATTTAGATAATTTCAGCCCTGGAATTGACCATTTCTACTGAACTAAAGGTAAAAGGAGATGTAAAAATGACTGCTTCTCGACATCACAAGGTGGAACAAAGCATTTTGAGCTTTGGAGATGTAGATAGACTAACAATAAAGGGTTACTTAAACATGTGTGAACGAAACAAAACACAACTCCAGATATGTTTTTGATGAGGTAACAACATTATAACAATTCTGTGTAATATTGGACATTTCATCAGTAACATTTTCCTTTCATATTGGTCACTGTTTTTTATTTAACCTTATTTTTTTGAGACAAATTGGTGAATGTGATGTTTGTGAACGAGTCAGCTCTTTTGAACTGTTTAACATGTACAGCTGGAACCGGATCTCGTTTTTTCTAAGTAATTAAACTAAACACTTTTTCTTTCCAGTTTTGATGCATTTTTACAGTGATTAACAGAAGAATCAGGAGCAAAACAGGCAACATGAGTGAGAGCTGTGTGCACAATAAACTTTTGACATTGTAATGACAGTTTTTTTATTATTATTATTGTAGGGCAACCTTTTATTTAGATTATGCATAATTAATGGGTAAACACACTCCCACTCTGAGTTTCAACTATTATAAGCACGTCTCAGCCTTGATCATTTCTCTTTGTCAGTAGCTTGTTGTTAAAATGAGTTCTACACTGGCTTCTGTCATGAATAAACAGTAAAAGAGCCAGTGTTTTGAAAGGTCCTCTGACTCGAACACATCCAAAAGATTCGGATCCCATAAAAGAGCCAAAACTTCCATCACTAATTAAAAAATGAGGATCAGTCACCTGCTTTTTAGAGATGTAACAATAACCGAAATATTGTGATATCGTATCGTCAAAAGTCTCTTAATAATATCGTGGACCATCATAATATATCGAATTACAAGTTTCTTTGCTTAAATTCATTGTTATGGTGCAACAATAGCAGCAAAGAACAGCGGGAACTACGTAGACCATAATCCTTTGCTCCATTTCATTGCAAACTACATGAAGAAATAACTATTCTGAGCACTTTTAAATCTTAGTTGTTGTTTTTTTTTAAATAAGTCTTGTCAAGGCATTTTAAGAGAAAAAAGTAGCATATTCACAACTTTGTTTGCCTCTACAAAAATTCACAATAAATATCGTACCGTGAGGTGTATATCAAGAAAATATCGTGCTGAGAGATTTGGGATATCGTTACATCCCTACTGTTTTTCCCATTGGAGATGTTATTGTTTTGTCTGGAATTTTCCCATTAAATTAAACTTATCCATCTTGTATTTAATCAATTACAAGTGTTTTTATTGAAGAAAAAGAAGCATGCATTCTTACAGTGTCACCTCTCCACAGATCTGACTTGTCACTGTCATCATTCTTAATACATTTTACATTAGCAAAGTATACATTTTCAAGTGACCATGAGCCATTATAAAAATCAATCTTTGATCAAACCAGGTCTTAGTATGAGAGCAACAGTCAAAGTATCGACCTTCGCTCCATAGAATTATTCATACAATTTAAGCTCTTTTGAAAAAGTACTTTGCTCTGTGCTGACCTTGTATTGAAACTTACCTCAAAGACGTTGGTTCGAAGTGCAAACTGACTGCAGTGTGCATACTTGAAAAAGTTCTGTATTGTTTAGTGCGCATATGATCATAAAAGCTGTCGTTGCCTCATCAAAAACATAGCAGGAGTTGGGTTTTGTTTCTTCACTCATGTTTAACACATAAATCCAGCATATTTAGACTGAGTTCTTCTCTCAGATAAATATTACTCACTTCCACCTTGTGATATCCACTGTGTTTTTAAACTCCATACCCCTTCACTAGAATCATATGGTTAATTTCCAGCCTAGAATTTCCAATCTCAACTACACAAAAGATAAAAGGATCTGTTAGTGTGAAAACTACTGCTTCATGACATCACAAGGTGGAACAGAGCATTTTGAGCTTGGGAGATGTAGATAAACTATTATTAAAGTGTGAATGAAACAAAACACAACTCCAGCCATGTTTTTAATGAGGAAACAACATTCTGACATGGCTTAAAGAGTCAATTTTGTGTACTATAGGACCTTTAAAGGCGCTCTGTGTAACTTTTTGGTTGGGAGGTCTGTCACTGTTCGTCTTGTTTCTTTGGATAGGTCATTGCTCTGCTTTGAATGTTCCACATCATGGCATTAAACATGTCTACCTGATATGTATTCAATTACAGGTGTTGTTATTGCACCATAATACCTAAAATCAGGCATTCTGACTGTAATCTGGGTCATCTCTCCACAGATCTGACCTGTAACTTGGCCTGGTTTGGTCTCCATGATGATGGACATTTTTAATGCGATACACTGAAACATTCCAGACAAATAACATCCATGGAGAAAAGCATTTGACGGACCCTCCACCAGAAAAGTTACACAATGGACCTTTAAAGATGTTGTACTTAAACAAAACCAGTCTATGCGGTGGTCCAAAGTTACTTCCCCAACGCAATCATTTTCAGAAGGCAGATTGGAGTTTTGCAACATCAACTGGCATGCTAACAATGCACTTCCTGGTCTGTAGACAATTTTTAAAAAAAAAATGCTTATACACATTACATTCAGACAGCACACAAAACAAAAAGAGCTGCTCTTACTTATGTACTTGAGCTAGAGACATTTTTCTTTAGGTACACCCTCTTTACAAATGTATTTTCTATTATACCAATAAAACAATACATTATTATCATTTTTCTATTCTATTATTTTAATTTTACATTATTTTTTTTTTTTACTTTTCACTAAAAATCAGGCTTGTCAACATATCATAAACCTGAACCTGAAAACTTCTTTGTTTGTCTAAAACAACATCAAAACAAAAAATGTAAAAATGTTGAAAAAAGGTCAAAAGAACAAATAGTTTTTAACAGAAAAGACTTGACGGAGATCTGTTTTTCATGAGAGGTTACATTTGCATTCTTCAACCGAGCTTTGAAGATAAACAAGTCAGTTTCTCATGCCTATTATTAACATAATTCTTAAGTTTTTGTAAAAAGGTTTGCGTTGTAGGTGTTTCTAAGCGCATTTACCAATCCTGGGGTAACAGTGGGTACAAAATTAGATAATGAGATAATTCAATAATGAGATCGGATTCCTTGTGTGTGTTTACAGTCACAGATCAGAAATCAAAACAGGTGTACATGCAGGGTCATCTTAAATTGCGGAAAAAGAGGGAGATGTTGTTGGAAATGTAAGCTCGTAGATAATTATTGATTTTATGTTCGTGTCTGATTTGGGTCGTTGGAACGGTTTCTTAACGTGAGTGCTTAGAATAGCATCTTTTTTTTTAAACAGCTTTTTCTTTCAAAGGTATATGCGTGTTTAGACTGATAAAGCTTAGCCAAAAGAAGAATCACCAACAGTCTACTACACGAGTGAGAGCTTTGTGCACAAAAAAACATATTTGGCATCATAATAACAGTTAGTTTGGAAATGATTATTGTTGTAGTGCAACATTTTATTTAGATTTTCATAATTGCAAAGGGTAAACACTCTCATTTCAAACCATTTTAAACAAATCTGAGCCTTGGTAATTTCTCTCTGTGATTAGTTTGTAGATCAAATGAGTTCTCACATTGGCTTCTGTCATAGAAATAAACTGTGTAAGAAACAGATCCAAAAGATTCAGATCCAATGAACGAGCCTAATGTACCATCGCTGTAGATAGTAACTGCAATAAGAGGCCTTTGAACTAAAAATGTTTGAGAATCCCTGGTCCTATATTCGCCAAAAACAGTATTACAGTATTAACAGGTTTCATAAGTTTTTTAAGTTTTTGAGTCTCTTCTCCCTCCCTGTACTAAGTGAGCGCTATCACAAACCACTAATGAAACTACTGCACATCATCAAATTTGTTAAGTTACTGTGTACAGTTTTGTATCATGCTTTTGTATATTGGCTGGGCGCTCCCTTAGAGATAGGGTGAGGAGCTCGACCACATGGGAGGAGCTTGGAGTAGAGCCGTTGCTCCTCCGTGTCGAGACATGCCCGGGACTAGGAGCCACCTCCTCTGGCTCCTTCATGGGCATGTCCCACTAGAAGTAGGCCCCGGGAAAACCCAGAACACGCTGGAGGGACTATGTCTCTCATCTCTCCTGGGAACACCCTGAGGTACCCCCGGAGGAGCTGGAGGAAGTGTCTGGGGTGAGGGAAGTCTGGAAGTCCCTGCTTAGACTGCTGCCCCCTCGACATGGCCCTGGATAAGCGGAAGAAAATGGATGGATGGATGGCTTTTGTATATTTATGGAGAATTGTCATGTCTTGGCTTGTGAGCGGAACATTGGATGGAATCTTACAGTTAACCATAAGAAGGGTTCGAAAAGAGCCCGGGAAATATCTTTAAATTACTGAAACATGCATGGATGCCATCTACAGTGAAACCTCTTCAGGCATGTTATCGATTGTTGGGAGTAATGTATTATAAAAGTAATGTATTACAGTAATGCGTTGATTTTTGCTGTAACGCAGTAATGTAAGGCATTACAGGGGGAAAAATTGTAATATTTTACTCAGTACAAATGTGAGTAACGCGCGTTACAATGCTTTTTTAACCTGGATTGAAGTGGTGGGTTTTTCTTCATTGAAATTCGCTAAAATCACCGTGAAATCAGCAGCGGTGAAACGCCGGAGACGCGGCCGGATAGACCTTCAGTTAACCGCGGGCAAAAGGACCAACCCAGAACTCTACGCTGTTTAGACCTGGTTTAGACCTGAGTCACTTCTGGTTTAGACCTGGCTTACAGTCGTCCCTCGCTCTAACGCGATTCACTTTTCGCGGTCTCGCTCCTGCGCTCACACCCAAAAGACAGAGGACGATGCAAACCATCGCACAAAAAGTTGGACTTCTGGACACGCTGAAGGAAGGTAGAAGTTACACGCTGTAGCAGAGTTTTGCACCGGGTCTTGTACCCGCAAATAGTTGCTGAAATCAGGACTGTGAGCCCCCGCAGCAGGGTCCATAAAGCGCGATCGGGCGACAGCCGCTCTTACCTCCGTGAGGTGCGGAGCAAAGCCGGTCCTTTCTCCTGCGGTCACCTTCGAGCCCATCCTGACAGTGAGTCCTGTTTTAGTCCTAGTTCAGTTCTGGTTTAGTCCTCCTCTTCAGTCCTGGAATCAGTCTGAGGTTAGTCCTGTTATAGTCCTGGTTTAGTCCTGGTTCAGCTCTGGTTTAGTCCTGGTTTAGACCTTGTTTAGTCCTGGTTCAGTCCATATACGGCTCAAAAGTTCAGCTTTTTCGCAGTTATTTTGGTGAGAGTAACTTAAAGTAATGCAATTGTAATGTAATGCCTTACATTTTAAATGCAGTAATATTGTAATGTAACGAATTACTTTGAAATGACAGTAATAAGTAATAAATAACGCATTACAGTTTTAAAGTAACTTGCCCAACAGTGGTTATAACATGGTAGGGAGCCCAAATAAATAGATTTTGCATAATACCCATGTTTAAAAGTGCATATAAAGACTAACCACAAACGTTCTCAAATTTGCTTAATTCATGTCTCTCTGAGTGCAGATCTACTTTTGCCTCACGCCTGAAAGTCCCAAGCTCAAACCTCAGTTTTCGACCAAACTGCTCATTTCCATGTCAAAAATGTAATGTAGAAAGTCCTGTATGAATCATTTTAGAATATGCATGCTAAATGAGACTGTGCCTGACCTAATATGATTTTGGGTCTACTTCTTTCTGTTAAATATGTGGGCATGTAACTCTGTCGGGCAGGTTGTTGCACTATAGAAAATCTTAGGCTTAAATGCTCATGCTTAAAAAACACATATTGTACTTGAACCTGCTATATAATTAATTACACAACTTAATAAAAGAAAAAAATCCACTGATGTCTGTGTTATAAAACTACAGATCACACTAGCTAGTAGCAGAATTTAATTTCTTCATTTGTACCAAAATAACTACACAACCCAACGTGTATCATCAATTAAGAAATTAAAATTGCAGAGGGAAGTACAGAGCAGTGGGCATATGCCGTGTGCCAGCATGGCCAATCTTTAAAAATTGCTCAAACATACACTCCAAATACAACTCTGAGTGTAAATGAGAAGGGAACACAACTATAATATGCTTAAAAGCTCTGAAAAGTCAATTTTGCGTAATAGGTTTAACTTCTTCTGACAACTCAACCAAAAATCCTACTGAGGCACACACATTTACCCATTTAGTGCTGTCAGTTCTTCGTTCTACTCCCGTAAAAAACACCCTCAAACTCTCCAAAATTCCTGAGCATAAATCTTGCAAAGTTGACAAAGGTCTTCATTGAGTTTTGATATCCGGAGTGGTGAATGACAGAAGATGTGATGATAATTCCGCAGGAGCGCCGTGGGCATGGTTTGGCGTTGAATGGAGCGAAAGGTGTTCTCTGGTGCCATGACAACAGCTGCTTTTGACTGCACAGTTATGAAGCAATTTGTCAAGAGTCCTGACAAGCTTCACTGGAAACTACGAGCCCAGCACCACATGTCAGAGGAGCTTAGCAAAACAGACGGTTAGCAGCTTGTTGAGATGTTATTTCCATTGCAAATCTGTTGTTGCTACTTACAGTTAGCGTTAAAGGGCATCTATGGAACTTTTAAGGTACTGTTGATGCCACAGATGATAAAGAAGTGGACTAAGGTTACGTTTACACTGAAACGAATCACCGTATCAAAAACAATTTGATTCCAGACACGTCGTTTCTGTGTCCGCAAGCCTTCCCTATACACACAGCTTTGCGCATATTTGTTTACGTTTTACAGACATAAAACTTAAAACGACATAGCTAATTTATATAAACTGAGCCTCAAAATAAACAGTTCGCTATTGTGCGCTAATGCGGTTCAGCTTCTGTCGGACTAAAGGACACGACTCAGTGGAATATGAGTGTTCTTTCTGTGACAGAGGGGTGTTCTGCTGATGGTGAGTCTGTTCTGTGCTTCTATCGCGTTGGAGATGGTTCATATTAAACTTTTCAGAGATTATATGTCTGCAGGTCGTACGCATAGACCGTATATATGAATGGACATATATTCTAGCCTCTTCGCGTTTTGGCGGCGAATTACTTCAGCATTTTCAGACATCCAGATGAATTTGTGGGAGCCGGTGGCACCAGATCATTCCATCTCTGGAGCCGTTTTCCATCAGATTAGTGTGGACAAACACTGCATCTGCAACAAAAACAACTCAAATACATACTAGTGTGGATGGAGCTTAATATGAACATGTTTAGGCCAAAATGATGAAGCTCACCGCAGCAGTTACAGAGAGAGGGGTGAGAGTTTTTCAGTGTAAAGTTAATAGGCTCTACTAGGAAGACATTTGAAAAGATGTGATTACAACTTCTGGCAGACTCTGTTCTGAGAAAAATTAGAAAATGTCCCAGTTTTCTTCATCTACATGTCATTGTAGCATCACGTTATGTTCAGCTAATCAACAGTTACAACCACACCTCAGTTTTCATCATTTCCCCACTGACACACAACTCTGAGTGATGAGGGCACCAAATTCAAGATGATTCCAAACAGCACATACGTATGCAGGCTTCATTTTACCGCTGATCATATTTACATCAATGGGTTTGATCAGTCAGTCGGCGAGCCCAGTGTTGGTAACTACATTGGAAGTTGTAATCGCATCTTTCCAAACACCTTCCTGGTTTATGACATAAGTGTGAATAGAGCCTATAGGAGCGAGTCGATGGAGCCCGAAATGCCCCGTTTCTCACTTCCGATTTAGAATCTGGCGGCTAGCAGGTCAGCAAAGTCTATATAAATTTGTTTATTCAGTTTGTTTGTTTCATGTGTAAGTTTGTATTAGTTAGTATTTTGTTACCCCTCAACTGGCCTTTGTTCAGGCTCCCCTGTGCTCTCCGTTCTTCTTTTATCATGTCAAAGCTTGCAGAGTATCACACAGCAGTAACATAGGCCACGTTCAGACTGCAGGGCTTAACGCTCAATTCAGATTCTTTTGTGAAATCCAATTTTTTTGCGAGGTCGTTCACATTTTCAATTAAATGCGACTTGTATGTGACCTCCAGTGTGAACTTTGAACGCAGCAAAAGCGTCCCTCGTGCGCATTGGAGGACACGACGACATCACACACAGCGAGCCTAAACATGGACACTAGCACTGAGCACCTGTTGATTTTAAAGTTGCTGTTGTACTGGAGCCAGAACATGTAAAGCTTATTTGTTTTAAGGAGGAGACTGAGAAGGACAAGGTTTTTGGCCATTGCGTTTTGTGGGGCAGTGGCAGCAACAATCGTATAAAGTAACGTGTGGGTGCGGAGTGGTGCTTCGCTGCTTCACTGACACAGAGTTCATACTCAATTTTCGTATGACGAGAAGAACATTTGTGTACATTTGTGAGCGCTTACTTGAAGTGTAGGTGGGATGAATGCGACCTGGCCGTTCAGACTGAAGTCACATGTCAAAAGATTGGATATGTGTCGGTTTTAGGAGCACATATCCAAGTGGCCTGGGTCACATTTAAAAAAATCTGATCTGTGTCATTCAGACTGTCATTAAAAGATCAGACACAGGTCGCACAGGGATGAAAAAATCTGATTTGGGTCACTTCAGGCTGCAGTCTGAATGTAGCCATAGATAGCATGGAATAGCATGGAATGTGAGAATACAAAAGGCGCGGGTTGAACAATTTAATTACAGATGGTAGCTTTAGTTTCTTTTAAGCATGGCATAGTTGCAAGTAAGAAATATTAGAAAAGAACTGTTTTGATGTAGGCATCTGTTTGCAGCCTGTGCCCTTATTTATGGGTTTCAGGTTTGATGATTCCTTTGTGGTTTGAAGGATTTGGAATGGTAATGGTACTCCTCAATCCAAATGAAAATTTTATATCTTTTGAAAAGAAATCCAAAATGTGTCCTCAATTTTTATTTTTTTATTTTTTTCAAATCAGGGAGGAATCATTTGCCTGAAACCCATGGCTTGGTTTAAAATGGCACAACATCCTGTTTCAAAACATAGTCACTCTTTCTGACTGGACAATTTGCAATGGAGGCCCAGGAACCAAAATGATAAACGTGAACAACATTCCGGTTAAATAGTTGGCTAAATCTAGTTCACAGATGTTTGTACAGCGTATGTCTGTTGTATGTATGTATGTTTCCAGAAATGTTTTTTGTGATAAATAAAGATCAGTCATAAGATTGTCTCTTCAGTGTGTTCATATAATTGGACTGCGATCTGATTTATTTTTACACACTCATTCGTTCAGTCATGTCCATGCTGACTCGGCACTGGTGTGACATTATAAAAAAACATGTCAATAAATCTATAATTTCAGCAAAGACCAGTGGCAGTTTGTAACAACTTTTAACTGGTCCATTAAATATTAACCCTGAAGTAGTTTTATGTTTGTCTAAAAATCAATTTGAATAACCAGTACGGAAGTCAATAGCATTGATTCTCTCAAACATTACAGTGCTTCTATACACAAGTCTTACTCATGTGTTGTTAAGTGGGGACAAAGCATATAATTCTAAAGCAAAATATAATGGCTAGAAAAAGAAAAAAAAACTACTGCTTTCTGTTTTATTATTTGACCTCCACTTTGATTAGGAAACAATAATAAAATAATGGGAACGATTTAAATATGACTCAAGTGATAATAAGCCCTAAAAAGCTGTTTCATGCATTATCCATTCATTCCATACTCATTTCTGAAGCCAGACCTTCAGTTTGTGATGGTCAAAGCTCAGATTGAACTATCAACCTCTAGGTTAGTGATGAATGTTCTAACCTCTAAGCCATTGTTTCCCAAAGACTGGGTCGTGACTCTCAGGTGGGTTGCAAGAGATTTTTGGGGGGTCGCCTTGTCACAATCTGCATGTAGGTCTGTAATATACAGTTCTGACACATGAGAGAGTGAGTGAATATCCTGTCCTCAGTAGGGCCGATGTTTCTATGCTTATTCCTGTTATTACTACATGTGTGAATTGGGATTTTTTGCAAAGAAAGCACAGAAACAGACTGAATGCTGTGCCTGATCTGCATGTTGCGCTCTCCCCCTGCAGCCCACACTGGAACACGCTACAAAAACACAGACAGGCTCATCTATCTCTTAGAAATCTTGAAATGTTAAGACATATTTTCAATAATTTCTAATCTTTTTTGTAATTATTGTATTGACTACTTTGGTCCAATATTGCTGGTTTAATTGAATGTTGAAAAGAAAAAGAAATGGGCTACATTTAATGTCCAAATAGGCGACTTATGGATCCTTTTATTGCTGCTTCAATGACTGTTTTTCATTGTTTAAAACTTGAGTAAGACTAATTGTTCAAAAAGACAAGATCAATAATGGTCAAATCCACCTTTACTTTGTGATTTACAAATAATGCCTATTGACTTGGGTTGCGAATGCTTATGATTTTTAAAACATGAGTCCCCAGAAAAAAAAGTTTCGGAAACACTGCTCTAAGCTGCTCTCGCCCCAGTGGTGGTTTTGAAATTCTAGCTTGTGATAATGTCATACTCTCAGATGGAATCCACTTTTCCTTGTATTTTGTCATGAAATATCCAAAAGGTGACTCCATAAAACTATTGAAATTGATCATTTAGGCTGTGTTTGCAACTAGACCCAAGAATTCACAGTATTCTCTTTATAAATCAGCATTTTAACAATATTCCTTTTAGCAGCCCCCCATCTGTATTAAATAATATTGGCCTGTAGAATGTTGAGATGTCAGCTGAAACCCAGCAATGTGATTACCTTCTGCATATCAACCACCTTCTTACAGTCTGTACCACAAAGAAAGAAAAAAAGTCATTTCCCTCCCATGCATTTATACTGGGAAAAGCTAACCCAATTTAAAGTGCCTTGAGTAGCACTAGCTCCACTTCTGCTCAGGTAAATGTGCCAGATGATTCAGGCCTCAATAATTGCAAAGAATAAGGTCATACTTGAGAAACTTTTGCCGAAGTTGTTTGGACTTGTCAATCAAACGTACCTTGACGTCGGCACACTTTGGAGATAAAACGTAGAAATAGATGAAAGCGTGTCTTGTGTATGGATCATAAAGCCTTTGATTGCAGTTATTTTCAGACCGTTTTTCAAAGTGCATTTTAGCTGAAGCCATTCTTTCACTTCTCTGTGAGTTTAAGCTCCCCAGGGACCGTTAATTGAATAGACTTTACCTCGGAATAATCAGATCATCCCATGTCTTGTGACCACCGATCCCTCCGCTTCTCCAAACAACAGTTGCTCAATTGAAGTTAATTAGAATGAATGTAGAAGGAATTATTCGGGCGATTGAGACAAATAACCAATCTGGCCCGCGCGATTGAATTGTTTTGTTGGCAAGTGTGTGTCCAATCAAGCCCGGACACTTGTCTCTGCTCCCTCCTGGCTTCACAAACCCAAAGACAATGCTAGCTCATTTGCTTAGTAAAGATTTTTGTTGCCATGTCCAAATTCAATTTAAGACCAATCTGGTGGAGAGTAAGTGTCCTCAGAGTATTGTTCCTGGTTTGATCATTGTTCTCCGTTCAGACAGGGGAATATTGATTTGGGGTACAATGAAGTGAAGGCAAGAGGTCTATTTGGCCAAAGTCAGCGGAGTGCGCCACTGCGGATAATACACAAGCATAATGCAGTTTGGTGAAAGTGTTGCCACTGGGGTTGTCGACGGCATCCATGCTGTGACTGGCACCTGTCACGCAATCAATAGAAAATCGAAAACAGGCCTTTGTAGAGCAATTTCCACAAATGAATTTTTATAATGGATAGGTATTATGAGAACATGGTCTATACAGTGTCAGTTTTATTTCTATATTAATTAGTTGAGACCATTAAAATTGTGTATAATGGGAAAAAAAAAAAAAAAAAAGATTTTATGTCAAAAGGCTGAAAGTCATATTGGCAAAATCCACCATCTATAAAAACGATCAGCCAAGAGGGAGCACATCCTGCCACACACTTTAAACAGGCTTTTTCACATCCCACCCATAGACTACTTGTATACAGACAGACATGGCTAGCCCACCAGCCGACGAGACCTCTGTGAAGTTGGCCCCCCATCAAACGCAAACCTACACAAAAACTCTGTCAATCGTTTGTGCTTCATTTGTGCTGTTTTTGAGATATTAACGATTCTTCTATAGGTCAAATTGGGGTCAGCCAGCCCCTAAGAAGCTTCAAAATGCTCTAAAACAGCTCAAAATGGTGTGCTTTGTTTGTGCTGTTTTGTGCTGTGACAATTTTCATTTGTGCTAGTATATTTCTAAAATTATTAATGATTATTTTTGGGGAAATTATTTGAAGGCAAACTCCACAAAACTAGTGAAGATAAACAATCTCAGGCTATGAAATTTGTATTATGAATCAAAAGCAAGTTACTAAAGACTGATAGACTTTTCCACAGCCTGAGATTGTTTATCTTCACTAGTTTTGCGGAGTTTTGCTGAAGCCGCTGCCGTCACCCTTCCGGTTACCATGAAGCTGTGTTCTCCATCCTCGCTTCTCACCAGTCCCTCACAAGTTTCTCGCTCACTCCAAACTTTCTTTCTGCTGCTCGATTACCGTTTTCAGCTGAATATTTCACTACTTGCAGCAGGACAGCGGCTTTTTCTGCAGGAGACATGCTCAGCAGAGCGAAGTGACAGTGGTACAGGAGTAATAGTAGCAACAGATATTGGCACACAAGCCTAGGACGCCCTCTCATGGCTGCCAGTGTGAAAATTTTAATATGTAATTCACACCCGAGTATAAATCACAGGACCACCCAAACCATGAAAAAAAGTGCGGCTTATAGTCCAAAAAATACGGTAATTGAAAAAATCCAAACTGAGCATTAAGTGTCTGACTGTGAAGGACCTCAACCAGGCTCTCAGAAGACCGGGGATTTGCTTCAGTTCTGGTTCATAAACTCAAGTTAACACACTAAGTTCCTGCAGAGGAGATGGAGAAAGAAAGCTCAGGCTTCCACGGCGTCATAGAACATGGTGAGCAGAAGCATGTGGTAACCCGACTTGTACAGGGCATCACACTGCAAAAATTTTAACTCATTACATCTGGTACATTCTGGTGCGTCCAATGTTTTCTACTGACCTTTCACTGACGCTGGCAGCTCTTGAATTTCAAATTGCGTGTCAAAGTGTACATTGTTTACAAGAATGTTAAGAAGGCTCCTTTTTATCCGGCTCTACCTTGTGGTTCGCCCAGGCTTCCGTCATGCTCTAATTAGCTGCTTAAGATCTGACGGGAACAACAACATGTTTGCATCGCGGCGGGGGGCATGGGGGGGTCAAACTGCACAGCACGAGTCCCAGGAACAGAGCCACATCGCCCCCTCAGTACCACCAGCTTCATTTAGATGTTAACTTACCTACATTCAGCGGTAAGGATTCGCTTGTTTTATGAAGTAATTGACTCAAATAATAAAAAATTACACAAAACTGTCCTTCAATTTATCACTGTTTTGTTCATACCTGGTGTTTAATTATGGGGTAGTAGCTTTGGATTCCATACTTAAGCTCCTACTTCAATAATATTTAGTTTGAAGTAACACTGAGTTATAAGCATTTTTGCTCTTATGGCAATGCTAACAACAACTACCATGCTAACTGTGCACTACCTGATTATCTGAAAATAAAACACAGTGAGCTGCTTATGCATTATATCGGAACTGGGGCTGCATGGCTATTAATGATGTGAAGATGTGGAGGAGTGTGCTAACTGTCCATTGTTTTTCTTTTGTAGTTTGGGCCCAATCGTTATTGTATGTTTTCTGTCCGTTTGTTTGGGCTGGACATGTTGATCTTTTCTCCATCTTTGTCAAATCATTAAATGGAGACTCCTAAAATTACCTCCTGTGTCCCGTGGCTCCACAAGTATCACATAAAACACAATGTATAAGTACACCGATCACAGTGCAGTGTCTCAGCAGAAACAAGAACACGCATCTTTCTCATCCCACAAATCCACAAAGTGCTTTCCCCTGTAGTCTGCACTTTCTGATAAAATAGTCAGTTGTAGCCTAAAAATGTCCATCCATGCTGCCGTGTTTGTTATGGCTCTTTTGGGACCCTTTGCCTTTGGCTTCCCCAGAACCACAATGCAGCCCTGTCATCGTCCGATGGCTCCAATCCACTGGTGGCTTCAGGCTTGAACACAGCATCAGAAGAGGTTTAAGATGGATTGTCATGATTTTGTGAACTCACAAATACAGCAAGAGTACCTCTTGCGGCACAAGATAAGTTTTAGGACCCATAATGTGGACTGATGAGTGTCTAGAGAGAGAGAGAGTGATGTTCTGGAGTGAATGAATTGAATGATGATTTTGAGGATGACGTTTTTAAGGTGCTGAGAGAACTGCGTGTGAATGAGGATAGAGAACTGTCATGATGCACTGGACATTATAAAGATATTCTCTTTGTATGTGTGATTTTATGAACTCTAACATCAACCTGCCCAGGGGCGAACATCTGTCCGGTTAAGGTTAATCTATATTGTGCACTGTCCTTCTCTCATTAGATAAACCAACTATACATTTAAGGATCCTTTTTTTTTTTTTTTTTTTTTTCATGTATTAGAGCAAAATATGTCAGGCCCCAATACAGATATATTGTGTAAACTGCTCTTGAGGTCAAAACAAGTCCATTGTATACTGTCTGCATTTAATCATAATGCATTTTATTCTGTTAGAGGTCACGATGGACGAGTGAGACAGATGTTTGTTACTACACAAGTGAACACTTTGCAAGCTGCACTAACAATTTTATTATACAGTTTTATTTTCAGGCTGAACAAATCATACAATGAAACAATGTCACTCACAAATATGAGATTCAGTGCAATAAGATATCAGTCCAATATGTGGAGACACTGGTATGATTGTCATTTAAAAACATAAACGCTTGTTTTGTAATGTCACTGTCCTTTTTAACCCGATAATCAGGAAGTGCACGGTTGGCACTTAAAAACTCATTGTGGTGATTAATTAGGATGTTCAGAAGGGAACTGCAGAATGACCGTGGATCACAACAAACAGTTCAAAATGAACAAATTCTTCGAGCCTTTCATTTTCTTCCTCTTATCTAGGGCCAGGTCGCAGGGGCAGCAGTCTAAGGGATTTCCAGACTTCCTTCACCCCAGACATTTCCTCTAGCTCCTCCAGGGGGACCCCAAGGTGTTCCCAGGCCAGCCGAGAGACATAGTCCCTCCTGCGTGTCCTGGGTCTTCCCCTGGGCTTCCTTGTAGTGGGATATGCCCAGGACATCTCCCGAGGGAGGCATCCACAAATGCCCGAGCCTCCTCAGCTGCTCCTCTTGACATGGAGGAGCAGCTCCTCTACTCCAAGCTCCTCCCATGTGACTGAGCTCCTCACACTATCTCTACGGGAGCACCCAGCCACCCTTTTGAAGGAAACTCATTTTGAACGAGAAATCGAGAGCTTCGCCTTTTGGCTCAGCTCCCTTTTCACCACAACGGTTCGATACAGCATCACTGCAGACGCTGCACCGATCCACCTGTCAATCTCACGCTCCATCCTCCCCTCACTCGTGTAACAAGACCCCTAGACCCTGGGAAAATTCTGTTTGTTTGTTTATTTAAGGATCCACATTAGTCTCATCATAAAATCACACAAATACACATTGACTGTACAATAACAGTAAACCACATAATAGTCTATGCACACAGTAACTTCTATCATGAGGGGAAAAGGCAGAAAACATACATCGGTTAATCACAGTTTGGTTAGTATTGACTTCTTAAGATGTTTTTTATAAGCAAGATGATTGTGTATCAGCATCATTTCTTGAGGCAGCTTATTCCCGTGAGAAATGGCTCTGTACACAAAGTTTTTTTCAGTGCATTAGTTCTTGGTTTAGCCAAAGTAAAGGTAGCACAGGAGGCTCGTCTTGTGTTGTACCCGTGTCTGTTACAGGTGGGCTGTAGCTCCGAGGTCTGAGTCATCCAAACTACATGTCAGTCTCTCTTTAACTTTCATCCATGACAGTCTCTTGTGCATAACATTAACGATATTTCTGAAAGGGCATCTGAGGGCTCCTCTTGCAGCTCGATTCTGAACCATCTGCAGTTTATCCAGGTCTGTATTTAAGATGGGAAAAAAGCTACAGCACCAGCATTTCTTTTAATAAAACAGGCATAAGCCATCATGTGCAATAGGTCTGCCAATACCAGTACTGTGAGCCATGTATCACAGATCTTATTGTACTGTGAAGCACCCTGTGATTTCCAGCCCTAATCCGGACTACATGACCTTTGCTAAAATGTTACCGTCGCTATGACAACGGGATGAAGCCCATGGACACAGAGGTGAATTTAAAGTCGCTGTGTCAGATTTTTATTGTCTAAAAAACGTGAAAAACAGAACTAGTTCACTTTAAACATTTGCAGACAGTACACAGCAGACTTATTTTGACCTGCTTTAACAACTTATCTGTACTGTCAAGACACATTCTATACAGCAGAAAAAATTGTACTTCATACTTCAAAACACAAGGATACATTACTGGAGCAGAATATAAATTGATTACTCATATTTGATTTGCGTAATGTTCCAACGCTCCCGTCGTGGTGCACAAATGTAGGCGGTGGCTGTTTCCGTTGCATGTATAGCCATGATGAATAATGTAGTGTTTTTTTTGGTACGAAGAGCGCGGGCCGGGGTGCATACGGCGCATTAGCCTGTGCTTTTGATTCCTGTCCCGCTTTAGGGAGAGATGTTCAAAGGGGAGTGCGTTCAAAGACCCCCCACTGTCCGTGTCAGAGCCGCGTTTGCCTCTGTGCTCCAGAAATGAAAGTTATCCCCAAATGTGCGCTGGCTGCAGTCCCTTTGGCGCGCGTTCATTAGGAGCAGGGTCCCTCACGTAAGCGGCGAGTGGTACTGCTACTACCTGCCTGTCCCCCGTCATGCCCAAAATGTACCCTTTGTTTTAGGCTCAGCACGAGACCAGATCAAAGTCAGGAGGTAATAGTTAAGCGGGCACATGATGCTTTTGAATTTGGATGGTAGTTTGGTCGGTGAAAAGACATAGTGCTATGTTCATAAATTGCTCTTTTAAATGTGCTGCTGGTTGTGCTTTTGTTTAGTCATGAATAACTGAAGTGTCTTCTTAACAGTCCTAGATTATGCAAAATTGACTCTTGTGAGCTTTAAGCCTTGTTATAAAGTTGGTATGTCCTCAAAAACACACCTGGAGTTGTGTTTTATTTCATTCACACATGTTTGTTAATGCTTTATTATTAGTCTGTATCACCAAAGATCAGAATGCTTTGTTCCACTTCTTGATTATAGCCAAAAGAACATTTCCATGGAAACAAGCAGGGCAAATATCGAGAGGCAGGTTTATGTAGATGCACTCACAGTAAGGAAGCATGTTTTTCAGTGCACACCATTTTTGGTTATAAGGTTATATACTGTGGCTTTAATAAAGAGACCTGAACTGATTTTAACACTGGTGCACACCTTTAAAATAGTCACACCTGTGGTCCTTTGTGACAAAAATGTACACCGGAAAAGAACACAATATTTTCATGCAGTACAGCTTTGTGTCCAACTTTTTTTTTATATCAGTGTCTTGATTTACTTCTGCCCTAATTATACATACCAAATAATATATAATATTTTGAAATTCTCTAGGACACACTCATGTCATTTTAACCTCAAATACCTACATCTCTAGACTTCAGTGTGGACTCATATTTACAAATGTCTTTGATATGACCTTGTAATGGAAGATACACAGTAAAAAGAAAAGCATCTAAAAAACTAAAAAAGACACTAAAACTAAATCATTTTGAAGGGTTCTCAACACCAAATAATGAAAAATAAATAAAAAAATAAAAATGTAACAAAAAATAAATAAATAATAAAATGAAATAATAAAAAAGACATTTTGAATGGAAGTGAAAGGGGCCAAAAATGTACCTAAGGATCATGGGTGTGAGTATTTTGATTATAGACCGTTAATGTGATCTTGAAAAAAAAAAACACAGAGAAATTAAAAATACATCACAAAATACACAAACTGGCCAATTTTGGTGCTATTTGGTGCATTATAGCTAAAGTTATACAAAAAAAAGAAAAATTTGGATGTACAAATATGTTCCTAGGGGTGCAGGAGGGTTAAACCATATGTGAAGTCTGGCCCTGCCTCAGTCCTCACACTGGTTCACTTCAGATGCACGCTCACGTGAAGTGCACAGGGTGTCCCAGTTCTCTAGACTGTTTTGATCTGCACATCACCGCGCCGTTCTCTACGCTCTTCCAGCGAGTGTGGAGCAATGCAGAGTTCACGCTCGTGGCATAGCAACTTGGCAGTGAGCATTAACTAATGCAATGTAAAGGAAGGACACATACACAGATGATGATTTAAACAAATACGTGGACTGTCCAGGTAACAACACGTTAACGTTTACATTTTATGGCCAACTCAGCGAATGATTATGACAGGGCTGAGCTGTGTCTTTCTGATAAATTGAACTGTCGTTTAAAGACATGGCTGACAGCTGTTTTACGCAGCTTGGATGTTTACTGTACCATGTTCACTCTGCCAATCATCTGAAGGGTGGACTGTCCCAATTGTCATTTTTTTCACACCTGCGCCCTTGTGCACTCACACACCTCACACACGTTCAGAAAATGCACATGCAAGGACAGGGCCTTAGCTCCCCTAATTGGGAGTAAAAAAAAAAAAAAAAAAACTGTTTTTCAGGTACAGGCACTTTGACAAACTTACTACTACATACATATTTTTACACCAGATGCCCTCCCTGTCAAATCCAGCCACATGAATTTGAATTATTAGTAATATGTATTCTTTGTTGTCATTTTAACCTGGATTGGTGGGTTTCAAATGACAGACACTGAATTGATTTCAATATTCTAATTTAATTTTATTTAAAATTTTGCTTTCCTATTTCTTAAAAAGTAGTTGTTGGTTAAACATCTGCTTATAAACTACAGAGTTGTCAGTTTGATTCCTCCCATGCACATGCGGTCATTGTGTCGCTGGGTAAGACACTTATATTGTACACTCTAGTCACAATAATACGCTACTGTACATGCAACAGGAAAGGCATCTGACATAAATATCAGCCATATCACTGACCAACAGGTTAGCAATCCCCAACATGACCGATAGCAGAGGATTTCACTTTTTTATTTGTTTATTTGTTTGTGTAGTAGCACATTTTACATAGGCATATCTTTTATTTTGCACAGTTGTAGTAAAAGTCATTGTTGAATAGAATATTGATGAAACGCCTCCTGGGGGTGGCTATACATTATTGCATATAGTCGGAGCACAGTCCCAGAGGTGTGAGCATTGATTACATTTTTCTATGTGTTCTGGGCCTAATTAAAGATCTAAGGATTCTCCTCCAGGGACCCCCTCCTGTTTCATCTGCTCATCACATCACCGGGAAACAGTCTGTACCTATGCGGAGGTTTGCATGTGTGACTACTGTTCTTACCATTGCACGTCAATTGGTTACGTATAAATATAAGCGCACGACTCTCTTAATGTTAAAGCCGCTGTAGCTGAGATTTACTGTCTTAAAAAGTTGAAAAATAGAACTATTTAATTTCAGATGGTTTGCAGAGGTCCAAAGTTATTCCTTTTTTATCATATACATTCCCAGCACCCCACACTGCAAAAACAAAATCTAGTCAAGTTAAGATGGCTTGAATTAAAGTTTTATCATGATCTGAGTAAATTTCACTTGACAAGTAAAATTATCTGCCAGTGGAATAAGACTTTTTGTACTTAAAATATGAAAACACAGCTTGAAAATAAGAAATCAACAACTTTTGCACTTAAAATAAAATGAAATGTTGCTTGAATTAAGAAAAACTTATTCCACTGGTACATAATTTTACTTGTTAAGCTGAATCTACTCTAATAAAGCAAAATGTTCTTAATTTAAGTCTCTTCAACTTACTTAGATATCGTTTTTTCCAGTGTAATGAGTTTATAAGTTTATTTCACAACCTTCAGAACCAGAATGGAGTTTTGCCATCATGGCAAACCTAACTAGCCAGGCTGGCGCCACCTAGTGCCTCCGCTCAATTAAATTTTTCTCCAGCAACTAGGTCAGGAATTGGAATACACTAGACGGTTTGCAAAAGTGCGAGTTCAGGCACCAGCCAATCAGCGAAGAGCCGTCATTCTGTGTTGTCAACAATTCCCAAGATCAAGGATCTAAAGCCGGAACAAAGAGAATGTTTGGTGAATTTTATCAAGGGGAAAGACGTTATTGCCCTTCTTCCTACGGGATTTGGGAAAAGCTTAATATACCAGTTAGCCCCATTAGCGGCGCATTACATACGTCACGACCAAATAGCAGCGATTGGCTAAATGAAAAAAGTACCCACCTACCATCAAAAAAACACATCCTAACACTGCAGGACACGTTTCTCATTGTGGGCACAGGCTGGAGCGGGACTGCACGAGTCCAAGTAAAATATACAAATGATTAACCTTTGCCTATCATACATCATTTGTGCTGGATATTTTATTTGGCATCAATAAAAACATTTTAAGCAGCCTGAACTTTTTGAACCTGGTCCAATCTCTAATTCATTTTTGCTTTTCCGTGTTTGACAGAAGTTAAGAAAGCGAACGTCCCCATCTTGCAGGATTTGCGGGCTGGAGCGGGACAAAATATCGTAGATGCTGGAGCGCGAATGAAAATTCCAATTCTTTGCTAATTTATAGTTTGATGCAAACAGCGCACTGTGGATATATTTTGACCTCACAAGCAGCTTATACATTCTCAGGGATCAAGGATACACATTTCTTCAATACTTGACATGAGTCTGGTGAGCAGTGCATATCTGAGTTCAGATGAGCGTGACTGACATGTGGATAAACCAGTTAGGAGCATGCACGGTTCATCCATATCAAAACAAATGAGGCTGCTTACTCGGAAACGCAGGAGACTGAAAAACAATTGACCCAAGCTTTCACAGATAAATACTGTCACCTAACTGCCCCAGGCTTCCACAGTATTACATTAAACTTACATTAAAGGGGCAGTCCAGAATTTTGAACATAGAGCCAGAGTGTTGGAGACGTGTGGAGATACTTTTTAAAATATTCCATCCAGTCCTTGTATTTGCAGAGGTCACTGGTGCTAGGCTAGTGCATGTCAATGGCCATAGTTAGCCTGTCACTACAGTTTTAGGCTACCTTTATATGATGACGGTCTGAATAGAAGATGTTAAAGTGGCGTCGCCTCTTCACTTTTTATTCCGCGTTTAGACGAGTGTTTTCGGGAGGAAATCTGAGTGCATACGGTGACGCAAAAGTGTATGGAATTCAATTGGGTATGCATGCCAGGTGGTGCGGTGGTGACGCTAGGTGGTGATGTATGTGACGTACACGCTTATGCGACATGAGCACATCTGACCAGAGTTTTGCGTCTTGGGCAGTGTAGATGGAAACGCTACAACTTTTCTACTCTGGAGGGTGGTTTCAGATTTTTGGGTTTTTAAGTCCCAAAAACACCGTCACCATCGATAAAATATTTTGTCATTTTTACCTGCAAGCGTTCTCGTGTAAACAGACCCTCACCCACTCCACAAAGCACCCGAAGCAAATCTATTATTACACCAGACTGTCGATGTGAATGTCTGTGTTGATAGAATAATGTTTGAAATAAAACTAACCTTGCATCGCATGAATTGTCACATGTTGAGGGACTATTTTCTCAGCAGCAGCAGCAGCAGCAGCAAAATTTTACTTTGCCTGTAAGATAGGTGCTAGGTGATATCAGTCCACCACTGTCAAGCTTTCTATCAGGAAGTACAACTCGCTGCTGCTGCTCAGACTTAAATCCTTCAAATGCAATTTTGGTTTTACTTCTAAAATTATTCTATCGACACAGACATTTACATTGACAGTCTGGTGTAATATTAGATTTGCTTAGGGTGTTTTGTGGAGTGGGTAAGACTGGTTTTAGTGGCAGGATAACTATGGCCATTGACATGCACTAGCCTAGCACCAGCGACCTCTGCAAATACAAGGACTGGATGGAATATTTAAAAAAGTGTCTCTACACATCTCCAACACTCTGGCTCACTAGGAAATGAGGTCCTACCTCCAAAATTCCGAACTGTCCCTTTAAGTTACAAGTCAGCTTTATAAAGAGAAGTCACTGCCAACTATGGGGTTTAATTTTTCAATGTAATTAAATAAATGCAACATTTATTGCTATATTTGATATCCTGCAAAAAAAATTACAAAAGTAGGCTATTTCAAATTGGTACATATACAATAATTCTGTTTCAAAACACAATTCAGTTCTTCAGGTTGGAACTTTTTGTATTGGGTTTTGCATGTTTTGCCTGACTCTTCTTGGTACACTTGGTTCTCTATCAACTATCAAAACAAAAAACATGCCCAGTGGTCTAACTCAAACCAAAGCACTGCAAGGCAAAAAGAACGAACCGAATGTACTTCATAGAATTTGACAATTTTGTAGAATTCATTAAACGTGATGCTTACAGACAGTTTGACCTTGTCCTCGGGCCGGCCTTACACAGCAGAACATTTAAAACAAGCCTGAGCTGATGGACAGACCCACTCGGCTAATCACCCCATTGTTCTGTGATGAAGAGGAGCCAATCTAAAGCCTTTGTAAGCGAACGCAGGCCTCGTGATGTGTGAAATCCAAAATGTCTGCCACAGCTGCTAACTCCTTTATGTAGATGAGCACTGGGAGTTCCACGAGCCATTTTTGCCACGATTAAAAGACGAATTTGGTGCAAAGTTCCTCCTGGATATCCCTGTACCTCTCTCTAAACCCGGTGGCTTAGTTAACATAAGGAAGAGCAGAAACTGGATTAAAATATGTCTCCCTTTGGCCCATTTGGGCTTGGAGAATAATCTTTATATAAGCAGACCATATTTTATAGTCTGTTCTGTTAGGATTTCAGCAGTGTTGGTCTATAACATAGGACTATTTTTGTCAGGTATGTTCTGTAAGTTATATACATTGACAAGTCAGTGGATTTTGTAGCAGTCCTAATTCAAAACAAGCTCAGTCAATATGAGCTTTGTACGGTAATGCATAGTACAATACTGTTTAATTTTACCATCAGTGTGGCTTTATATCAGGGGTATTTCCCAGCATAGGTGAGATGCACTGTTGGGCAAGTTACTTTAAAACTGTAATGCGTTATTTCTTACTTTTGCACTGTATATGGACTGAACCAGGACTAATCCAGGTCTGAACCAGGTCTAAACCAGGACTATACCAGAGCTGAAACTGGACTAAACCAGAGCTGAACCAGGACTGAACAAAGACTAAACCAGGACTAAACCAGGACTAATCTTGGACTAGAACTTGGAATCTAGGACCGCCCCTGAGAGAACCCCGAGCCCATGGAACAGGGTGTCTGCAAGGCACGATCGGGCGTCAGCTGGGGTTCGCTGGTTCTTTCGGTCGCTGTTACCTGACAGTCTATGCGGGCGGCGTTTCACTGCTGCTGATATCGTGGTGATTTTAGCAAATTTGTATGAAGAAAAACCTACTTCTTCAATCCAAAGCCTTGTAATGCGTGTTACTGACATTTGTACCGAGTAAAATATTACTATTTTTTTTCCCCTGTAATGATTTACATTACTGCCTTACAGCAAAAAGCAATGTATTACAGTAATTTATTACTTTAATAACGTGTTACTCCCAACACTAGTGAGATGTGCAAATACTCAGGGGCTCAACCAGAGGTGGGACCAAGTTGTTGTTTTACAAGTCTCAAGTAAGTCTCAAGTCTTTGACCTCAAGTGCGAGTCAAGTCCCAAATCAAATACAAGCAAGTCCAAGTCGAGTCTCGAGTCATTGGCAAATAAGTTCAAGTCAAGTCCAAGTCGTCTGCTTTGAGCTTCAAGTAATTTCAAGTCTTTAAACCAAAGTGCCAAATACAGCTTTGGTTTTTGCAATTTATATACATTTTAAACTAAATTGTACTTTAAAAAAAAGTCATGGTATACTGTATTTCTAAGAGTATTTATATGAGAGTATAAGAGAATTTTTTTCCTTTTTAAATGTTTTGAAAAGATCTTAGTGCCAATCATTAAGGTCAGAATAGAACGAATTAAGATTTAAAAGTGCTAAATAACAGTTATTTTGTCTTGAAGGTCTCTGTAGTTCCCTCTGTTTTACTGTATTGTACTGTCTATTACTGTAGTACATTTGAGGATACCACATTACAGTATTTCAGTTCCATCCAAAGTAACAGAAGCGGGAGGAGCATGTTCCAGTTTGTTCCTGTAAAATTAAGCACCACATTTATCAACTGTAAAGAGAAAAGTATTTTCTGAAAACATATTTTTTTAGGAGAAGCATCGAGTCTTCTCAAGTCACAGGCCTCAAGCCCGAGTCAAGTCCCAAGTCACTGACCTTCAAGTCCAAGTCGAGTCCCAAGTCTTTGTCTGTTTTATCAAGTCAAGTTTCAAGTCCTAAAATAGTGACTTAAGTCTGACGTGAGTCCAAGTCACAACTTACAAGTCCCCCTCTCTGGGCCCAACTATAGGGAGGGGGCCCTATAGCCTTTATTTTGTACAGTAAATTATTATACATGACATTTATTAGTCGGGTATTAACAGTGCTAATGCTTTATCTTTATTTATGTGAAAATAAAACACAAAATCTCGAAATTCTATCACGGCATGGATGTGAATATTCTCAGATTAAGCCGAGACACTACAGGCAAAACTTTTTTTAAACTTTTTTAATTTACTAAAACTTTTTCTCTTAGCATATAAGCTTTCATGTGGATAACAACAACAACAACATCGTCCACTCTGCACCAAAAGATATTTTAATACTGAATTTAATCAACTTGCATCCACAAAATTATATGGGACAACTTCAAAGACTGTCCTCACATACTATCATATACATTTTTTGATATCTGATTCCAAGCCTGATTTATTTACATTTTAACTCCATTTTTTATTTTTATTTTTTTTATTATTAATAGTAGTAGTAGTTTATTTTCTTCAGTCATGTACTTAATAGACTGTTACAACCATTTCACATAAAACTATGACCAAAGGGGTTTAGGCTGAAGTGAATTGGAATTTTTAGTTACGTTTTCAGTGAGATTTAGATCAGAGGCCTTCAGCGTTTTTCCTCAGGTGATCTACCTTTACAAAACAAAAATGCCAAAGAGCTACTTATTTTAGCAGTCACAAGAAAGTGTGTATATAAGAGCCTTAGATGGGGAACAGCTAGATGCCTATAAAATATAAATCATTATCCATTTATTAGTGCACAAAACTGGGCATAAAATTATAGATTTACAATGGTAATTAATCAAATTTTACTTATTCAGCCCAGTATGTATAATTCAGAAATCTCTTGGCGAGCTACTTTGAAGGGGATGGAGCGCTACAGGTTGGAGACCCCTAATTTAGATTTACTTTTATCCAAAATCACCACTGTATATTTTGTCGTCTTTAATGTGTCAACAAAATGAAGGAAGAAGTTTAACCTAAAACATAAAATGCATGAAAACCTGACATGATTAAAAAACTTGTAATACATTTATGTAGGGGTGTGCAAAAATATTGAAATATCGATATATCGTATCGTTTAATGTGATGACACAGTATCGAAATCGTGGGCTGCTGTATCGATATATCACCAAGAGTATTTTTTGGTGTATTTCGCTAAATTATTTTGTTACAGCGTTACAGTTTTGTTGCTTGTTGAGAGGAAGGAAACTCATTGACATTTTCAATGTTTTGATGATAAAATGTGCATGTTTAACAAAGACTTTTAGTATCACAGTCATGATTTAGCCTTTATTTTTTTATTGAACCGTATCAAATCTATGTGAAATATATCGTACTGAATCAAAAGTGCACTGTATCGAGATATGTATCGTATCGTGGCCTATGTATCGCGGTATGTATCGTATTTTCAACTTTGTAATGATACCCAACCCTACATTTATGTGAGTAAACTACAGAAGAAGTTTCAAACTAAAATCTCTACATTTAAATTTTTTTTTCTTGCCTTAAAACAAATTAGGAGCCCCAAAGAATTATATTACACAAGGTCCCAAAGCCACAAAGGGCACTGCTGGAAATGAATACATTGCCATCCGACGCCACCTTTTACATTTCCCAGGTACGTTATCGACGATGTATTGGAAAAAAGATGTATAGATTATATACAAAGAATACACTTTATCCCAGATGGTAGTGTGACATTAGGATTTTGGCAGTGCTGTTTTGAGCTTCAGTTTTGTTCCAATAATAACTTCTTAAGATCTTATTTGCCTCATTGACCTCATTCAAATTCTCCATCTGTCATTGCTCCATTTCAGATTTCACATTTGCACTAAACCTGGAGGTCTTTATGGAATTATTAATAGTAAATTAATAAAGTAAAACAATGGGTGGGGGGACATTGCCCAAAGCCCACTTCCACTGATGGCATCAAAATGCGAAAGCTGAATCTGGCTGGCGTGAAAATGAGGTTTAAACTGATAGAAAATTGTCTTCCTTGAACATAAATTGTCCCTTCATTTACAAGACATAGACAGAGGTATTTTTCCACTTTAAAAGTCATTGATACTGTACCTGTATTTTTGTACTTTTCTTCTCAACTTTTTTTTCCCACAAACTGCCACTTAACTGTAACCAAGTAATCGAAAAACATGAAAATCTATCTGCACTTATAGACGATGTATGGACGATTATCAGCTTTCATCATTGATCACATGACTTTCACATTGGAGACGTTCACAGGAGGCATAAACAAACCAGAGTCCTACAGCTGTCAGTGCTCACTTTTCATCACGATAAAGTTATGGTACATTCCTGTTGTGCCTTTGGGTGTACCAGCTGACATTCCAAGGAGGGGAATTCATTTTATAGACTGCCTGCTGACCCTGAACAACATGCTAAATGGATATCAACCGTCAAACGGGATCGGTGAAAGCCTTTAGAGGGCTCTCGTCTTTGTAGCCAGCACTGTCAGGGTTAAGTTTCTGAGTAATATTTAGCAAGCTTCTATGTGTAGTTTTGGCGGTTTAGTCTAATTTTTAATATATTGCTATGATTAAGTAAAGACAAACGCTTTACAAAAATTCAGTAAGTAAAACTGCAGTGATATGATGTTCATTAATGTTATTGTGAACCGGACCAGACACTCGCCTGTCGTTAACTTAACATCAGCTGTTAGCTACATAGACAACATGGACATTTAACTGAGACGTGTTTTTATCTTCCTTAGCCCAACTTACCCCCAACCAAGTGCTGGCTACATAGACACGAGCCCTCCGCAGGCTTCCAGCGATCCCGTTTGATGGCAGATACCCATTTAGCACATCGTTCAGGGTCAGCAGGCGGTCTATAAAATGAAATTCCCTCCTTGGGATGTCGATTGGTACACTCACCACAGGAATGTACATTAACTTTTTCGTCACAAAAAGTGAATGCTTACAGCCACGCCGGGTAGGACTCTGGTTTGTTTACGCCTCCTGTGAACGTCCCCAATGTGAAAGTCATGTGATCAATGATGAAAGCTGATAATCGTCTGTACCGCGTCTATAAGTGCAGATAGATTTTCATGGTTTTCGATTACTCGGTTTGGTAGGGGTAGTTTTGCACAGTTAAGTGGCAGTATGAGTTGAGAAGAAAGCCACGTGATCAGTGACGAAAGCTGAAAATGGTCTATATAATTTCATTTTGTGCCGTTCTTCTTTCCATTGCCTTGGAACACCTATGGCAACCCTACTGGGACATTCTACACAGCAGCAAACTCCATCTTGAAAGCCCATGCAGGAAGTTTAGTTAGTTTGCAATATCATGAGTGTGTGGCATCTGGCTTTGGACCGAAATGTTGAAGTTTGACTGTCTGTTCTCAAATCAAGAGAAATCTTCTTCTCTAAGTGTGCTGTGCTTTTGTGGAGTACTGGAAGTTGTCTCCACCACAGGGCTTGTGCAAGAGTGATTGGAGTACATTTTTATCTGCTCATGTTCTTCTCTGAGGGGAACGAAGTCTGCAGACGCCCACACGCGCTGACAGGCTTCAAACCAGCATCTCAACGGCAGCCAACACCACCACTTCGCCATGTGACCCCTCAGACTGGGCCTTCGGACTGAGGGGGCTTTGAAGGAGGAAGAGGTTTGGTAGTCTAAATACTAAATAGCTTGGTTGAAAAAACATGAAAGCAACATGGAATAAGCCAAGGGTTTTCAAAACTGCAAACAGGAAAGATCAACAATGAAAAAAAATCTATTAAAGTGGGATCCTAACACCTAAACTTCGCCCACAATCACATTTCAAACAGAGCTGCTAAACTGGGCACTACCTGAAGGACCAAAGAAGAGAGTGGGGGAGGAGGAGGGGAGTCTGGAGTCTGGAGGTAAGAGGAACAGTGTGATTGCACAAACACTCAAATCCTGTGTGATGTCACCAACTACACTACCGGTCAAAAAGTTTTAGAACACCACACTTTTTCCACTTTTTTACTATTTACTGTTTATTGTTGACCAAACATATTCTAAACTTTTGATTCATGAAAGTGTCCAGCTTTGGCAGATATTACAGCTAAACACACTTTTTTTTTTACAACAGAAATCAAATATTCTTCAGAAATTTCTTCCCAAGTCTGTTACATCAAGTTCCCATAAACGTGTGGCACTTGTAGGTTGCTTGACTTTCACTCTTCTGTCCAGTTCATGCCCAAAACCTGCTCGATGGGGTTTAAGTCTGGACACTGTGCTGGACACTCTATGCTTTCAAGCTTTACCATGTTGGTCTTTTTTCCTGAGGTAGTTTTGGCAGAGTTTGGACTTGTGTTTTGTTATCTTTTATCGTTTTTTAACCTCTAGCTGTTCAGTATTTACCTTTGCACTATTTCAAGCTCTTCATTGGACTTGCACGACTTGAATTGCAATAAATAACTGGAAAAATTAGGGCGTTTTAAAACTTTTGACCAGTAGTGTATATGTAGTTGCAATGGTCACTGGAGGCAGCACACACACGGTTTTATACATTTTTGACCACAAAGCTGCTCATAATTGCCTAAAAAACATACTTGGAGCAGTTGATGATGTTATTAAAACACCATATGCACAGTTAAGTAGCGAGACTGATGGATTTATTTAGTGCCACTTTAACAGGACAATAGCTTTTAATAGTTTGAATTGGTGTTTTTCAGATTTTAGTATGTGTCCTATTGCCAGATGGGGCAGCAGGACACAGTTATTATCGATAACTTTTCGTTTTTATATGAAATATCTAAAAGGTAACTGTGCAAATGTTTAATTGGGCCATTAAAATTACTAACTAGACCCAAAAACTCACTTTTAAATGCCCAGTATTTAACTTTCCTGCCAAAAATAGACTAAATTAAAAACATGTTTGTTTTTTTCATTCTGGGCATTTTTATAGCATTGAAAAACAGTGAAAAACATTGAAAAACATGTGTTCTTACTGTGAGTGGGTTTGCATCTCCACAAACTTGACTCTTATTTGGTCTGGTTAAGTGAAAATATTGTTCCTTTGGCAATAATATTCCACAGTATGACATAAATAGTATGTTTTTCCAGGGAAAATGTTTCCATTCCCATGTAGTTGACTTTTCACTCTCGGAAAGTTACATACTATCACTTTAATTATGTGTCTGAAAGAAGGAGCTATAACTTCACTGTATGTAGGTGTGTTTCTGATGAAGATACAACATCACACAGTAAGTGTCAATTAGCCTGGACCATTTCAGTTTCTACACACTTTTAATCTAAACTCAGTGTGGAGAAATAAAATGTGTCTTTATTGTTTTTAGTTATTTGACTCCTTTTTGTTTTCAGTGCAATTATTTGACAATCAGATAGGCATAGTAACGTCCACGTGTTAGAATTGTATTATATAGGCAGGATGTTAGAAAAACCGAGAAAATGACTAGCAGAGATTATTTAGTTCAATATTTTGGCTGGCTGATGAAGGTAAAGGAGTGTTGCGTGGGTATTTAATTAACACCAACACTGCTCTTTGATGCGCAGCTCCCTCTTTCTCTCACTTGTTAAAAATATGATGAAACACTCGCTATCTTCAAAAGTGACTTATACTTTGACTGGAATAAAGTACTTTAACCTTTACTATCTGTCTATGTATATAACAATGTGGGTATTCAGTGGCACTAAAAGAAATAACAAAAGCCACAAGAAAATAGCTGTCTGTCAAACTTTGTAAATGTTATATCTTTGTCTGAAATGTTCCACAGTAGGGCATTAAATGTATTTATCTTGCATTTAATAAATGATAGGATTTTATTGCTAAAATAACATGAAAAGCATTCATTATTCATGTGACCGGGCTTGTCTGTCCACAGATCTGACATGTAGCTTGGCTTGGTGCCATCTCCTGCCTGCCTCCATGGTGATAGATAAGATTAATGTCATACAATGGAACATTCCAGGCCAAAAAATATAGTCTCAGTGATAACATGTGTACTCCTCAGTTCAACTGAACACAGAAGACACTGAACTTTGTGCCATTGTGTTTCATGTGGATATTTCCAAAATAGTTTTGTACTAAACAAGCAGCTTCTTCAGGGCGTAAACTGTTGAATCCGTTTTCCTTCTCAAAGTTATAAGGTGGTCTCTGCCAAACTCTGACTCAAATATATATTTAGCAGTGGTGTAAGAAGTACTTTATTTTATTACCTAATTAAAAGTACAGATACCAGGGCAAAAAATACTCAAGTAAATTTATTACGTAAAAGTATTAAAGTACCCTTTTAAAAATGTATTTAAAGAGTAAAAAAAATTCTCAGATTTTGAGATTGGACTGAACTGAATTGATCTTATTTTTTATTTTTTTTTAGCTGTTTTTAGTATATTTTTCTTTGCTTTTTCTTTCTTTTATGAACATAAAAATAAACCCTTCAGACTCAGCAGGTTTAAAAAGATAAGTATTAAGTCTTGTTAAAAAAAAAAAATATTGGAGTAAAAAGAACAGATACCCTCAGATATAGTGAAGTAAAAGTAAAAAGCATCCACATTAATATCTCAAGCTCAAACTCAAGTAAAGTATAGATACGTATCATTTACAGTACTTTACTACTTGTACTTCATTACAGTCCACCGCTTATATTTAGATACAGTCTACTTTGATATAGTTCTCTTCTGGATTTCTTATTAACTAAATAATACATTTCATTTTTACTCACACTGTCTTCTTGGTTTCACTGAGATGAAAAATTTGCAAGGTTGCCATGGTGACTAACAATTCAAAAATAAAATATTAAGGTGAAATGTTCTCGCCTTTAAACAGGAACCAGAGAGCCGTGAGCAGAAGTGGTGCTGAAAGGAGCTGTCCACAGTCTGGTGCTGAAACAGGACGGTAGCTTTGCCCTTGTTGTGAGCGTCCCGGAGCGTGTGGGGCTTTTACCTGACTCAGGTGATCATTACTAAGTGAGTTATCTGCACGGCCAAGGGCATAAGTGGGATAAATACCTGTGTGCTGAATGCAGATCCACTTATGGAATGGGCCCGGCTGCTTATTGATTTTGGAGGTGACTCGTGAAGCTTTCATCACGGCTCTGCTCTACATTACACTGATGAGTTTTCGATGGGCCTGTTTACATGAGGCTGTCATCAGGTAGATCCATGCACGCTTCACTCTTTGGCTCTTCTGAACCTTGAAAACAAAACATGTATCTTTTTTCTCTTCCGCAAACACTAAATAATAAGCGTATTATTTATTGATTTGTGTGTTTGTTTACTTTTCATTTATTTGGTTATTTAATTTGAAGATGTGAAGACGTTACTCATCTGGTGTGAACGGTTTTGCATTGCCTCAAATGTTTCACTGTGTGGCATCACCTGCTTGTCTCCATGACGACATGCAAATTTAGTACCACACTATAGAACATTCAAACCATTCAAAACAGTCTGCGAATAGAGCAAATTTAATTTACATCTGCTGTGTTTATTTGTTGTTTGGCTCATTCTTAGCTACTTTATTACTGACTGTTTTTGATCATTCGGCCAATTTTATTGACTTAACATGTTGAAGGTCGTCAATATGTGGTCGTTCAGTTTTTTAATCTAATTCAGTATCATCATAAGAAGCATGAGGCTAAGCACATCACTCTGGGGGTGTTCTACATGCATACACCTCTAGTGGTGGGATGTTCAGTGGTTAGTAGCAAATGCAGATAAAAAATTAAAAAAAAAAGATTACTACACTATAGAGGCACAGAAGAGCTCATTCGCCAACAGGCTCCTACAGCTCCGCTCAAACAGTGAGAGATACAGGACTACATTCATACTATAATACTCCCTACAACTGTACAACAACGCACTCTTATGTATCGGATATTATTCCCTACAACTGTACAACAACTCACCTTTATGTGACAGTTAATACTCCCTACAGCTGTATAACAACTCACCCTTATGTAACATATAATACTCCCTACAACTCTACAACAACAACTCACCTTTATGCAACAGATAATACTCCCTACAACTCTACAACAACAACTCACCTTTATGCAACAGATAATACTCCCTACACCTGTACAACAACTCACCCTTATGTTACAGATAATACTCCCTATAACTGTACAACAACTCACTCTTATGTTACAGATAATACTCCCTACTCTTGTACTACAACTCACCCTTATGTAACAGATAATACTCCCTACAACTGTACAACAACCCACCTTTATGTAACAGATAATACTCCCTACCACTGTACAACAACTTACCCTTATGTTACAGATAATACTCCCTACAACTGTACAACAACTCACTCTTATGTTACAGATAATACTCCCTACAACTGTACAACAACTCACTCTAATGTTACAGATAATACTCCCTACAACTGTACAACAACTCAACCTTATGGAACATATAATACTCCCTACAACCTGTGACCTCTTGTATAAAGCTGTGATTTTTATATTTTATTTCTTATCTTTCTAGTTTATTTTTTTTTTATATATTTTTTTTAAATACATTTACATTTATATAATTATGTCTTATTTGATACATGCTATCTTTTTTTGCTACTTATTTTGAATTTATTTTACTTATTTTTGCTCTTTGTTATTATATTATTGTGACGTGTGAGCTACTGTGTCCAAATAATTTCCCTTGTGGATCAATAAAGTTTGTCTAAGTTAAAGATTATCTGAAAACTCAAGAAAGAATACAAAATGGACCTAAACAATTTATTTTCAGGATCAATACGAGTTTGTGACTGTAATTTTATGCGCGAGAGAGACTTGTTTAAGCTCACCTGTTTTGTTTTCATGATCAGATTGTGCTCAAATAAAACTCATATTAAATCTAACTTGAGTAACTTGAGATTTAAGACGGAGTAGTGCTTTCGGTTAGCTTCACGTAGCCCCCATGACATCTGCTGCAAAGTATCGATACAAAAACAAAAAGGTTAAGAAGCTGACAGTAAACAAAAAAAAAAAAAATCACCACTCAACAGCCACCGCCTATACGTATGTGATGTAACTCTATCTTTCAAAACAAATGAACGTACATGTAATTTTCAGACTTGAACGCCTCCTGTGTTATTGATTTGCGACTCTACATTTCACCCACCTGCATCCCCTGCTCCATCACAGCGCCTGCTTTTCCATCTGGCACCTGTTTACCTGAACGCATCATCAATTACAGCCGCGCTCATTTCGGATGTTGTGCTATTTCTCTTAGCGTGCCGACTGTCCACATTCAAATCACCCCAGTTTTGTGCATTTGTAACGAAAATAAACGCCGATGTTGATTCCCTTTCATTTTTCCTGCGCTGTCACCTCCATTATAACGTTGTTATGTTAACTAAACTGCCGCTTCATGACATCACAAGGTGGAGCTGAGCATTTTGAGCTTTGGAGATGTAGACAGACTAATGTGTGTGAATGAAACAAAACACAACTCCGGGTATGTTTTTGATGAGATAACAACATTTTAACATTGCTTAAAGATCACAAGAGTTGATTTCACATAATATAGACTTTAAACTAGCCAAATGCATTTGTACTGCACATAGGTTTTATAATTAACGCTGCTTTCTGATCTATGTTATAATGTTTCCTCATCACAAACATACCTGGAGTTGTGTTTTGTTTCATTCCCACACGTTTAACACATAAATCTTGCATATGTAATTCAGACTGCAGCCTGAAGTGACCCAAATCCAATTTTTTCACCCCCATGCGAACCTGTATCTGGTCTTTTAATGACAGTCCGAACGACACAGAGACGATTTTTTCAAATGCGACCCAGGCCACTTGGATATGTGCTCCTAAAATCGATACATATCCGATTTTTTGACATGTGACTTCAGTCTGAACAGCCAGGTCACTTTCCTCCGACCGGCTATTGTGCAATAACAAGCACCTGTTGCGAGCCAGTACAGCCCAACAATGAGGCGTTCGCTCTCTGAAATAGACCACCAAAGACGTGCTTCCTCCTGTGAGAGGGGTACAAGTAGGTGCTCACAAATGTACACAAACGTTCTTCTCATCATACGAAAATTGTGTATGAACTCTGTGTCACTGAAGCAGTGAAGCACATTGCAATAACACCACTCTTGGCTGCGACTCCGCAACCACACAGCCCTAAACTTTCTACAGACGTTGCGGCTTCTGCCCCACAAAATGCTATAGCCAAAAACCTTGTCCTTCTCCTTCTCAACCTCCTCCTTAAAACAAATAAGCTGTATATGTTCTGCCTCTGGTACGACAGCAACTTTAAAATCTCCAGGTGTTCAATGTTTGCGTCCATGTTTAGGCGACTTCCATAAACACTGAGCACGCTCGATGAGTGTGATGTTGTCGTGTCCTCCTATGCGCATGCAAGACACTTTTGGGGTGTTTAAAGTTCACACTGGAGGTCATATACGAGCCGCATTTAAGTGGAAATGTGAAAGAATTTCAGATTTCACAATAAAATCCAAATTAAGCATTAAACTCTGCAGTCTGAACGTAGCCATAGAGTTCATCTCTCAAACACAAAACACTCTACACTCTACTAAATAAAAGGTAAAAGGCAGTTGTAAACTTGAAAAATACCACTTCGTGACATCACAAGGTGGAAGAGAGCATTTTGAGCTTTGGAGACTAATTATAAAGGATTGCTCAAACATGGGTGAATAAAACTCCAGCATCCAGCTCATTCAGTGCTTTTTTCTATTTGTTTACTACTTTCTACATTTGATAGACATACAGAAAACATCAAATATTTGAAGTAAGATGTATGGAATTATGTAGCAAAGAAAAAAAGGTAAATAGCAAAAAAATAACCAAATGCTCAAATTACCCACCTTTTTTAAACAATTACTTCATTTTTTCCTTTACAAAATAACTCAATGTATCTTCCTTCATATATTGTATGTCTTCGGCATGTATCTAAAATGAAAGAAAATGAAAGAAAGTAGTAAGAAAAAAATAAACCATCCATCCATTTTCTTCCGCTTATGTGGGGCCGGGTCGCGGGGGCAGTAGTCTAAGCAGGGACTCCCAGACTTTCTTCACACCAGACACGTCCTCCAGCTCCTCCAGTTTCTGCCCTTCCCACCCCCAACCAACAATACATATTATACATCCATATATATGTATACATACAAAAAAAGTATTATTATTATTATTATTATTATTATTATTATTATTATTATTATTATTATTGAACTGAACAAAACTTTTGACTGGTAGTGTATAACGAAACTACTATGTTGATTTCCTTTCATTTTTCCTCACCGCCCGCATGCTAATCACCATTATAATCAGAAATGTCATAATTAGCTGCGCCGTATGGAACAATCACTTCTATTGTGTTGATGGAGAGGCGGGGCGGCGGGCTGGTTGGCTGGGGCCGGTTGCTTGGTTGGTTGGTTAGGTTGTGGGTGCGGCGGCAGATGGAGCGTGTTAGGGGCGCATGTCTGAAGTGTAGCCCAGGCGAGTGCAGCAGCTGTGGGCATAGGCTCTTCAATAATTCACCCTTTCCAGATGTCTCTTCTGGAGGTCTAGAGACAGGAGCACAAACATAGGCTCTGGCCCCGGTCACTGGAGCTGGGAAGGACAACAGTGAGAGAGATTGGACGGACTTGTAAAGGAACACTTGGCCATTTGAAGGTGGTTGTTTATTTATCTATGCAAACAGAGTAACTTTTAAAGGGCCCATACCGTGCTGTTTGCTGATTTATGTTATAATGTTGAAACATTACAAAACATTTACAGTTACATTATCTTACTGGTTTTGCAGTGACATTTAGCAGCCACTGCACATTTACCGGCTGTTATGAAATATGATCACACTCGTCGAGTCTCAGACCTCAAGACCGACACAAGACCGAGACAAGACCGAGACCAAATGTACTCCAGTCTGAGACTGGAGACCAAGACCATAAAAAAGTGGTCTCAAGGCCGGTTTCGAGACAAAGACCAGTCTTGAATACACTATTAAACCACGACAATTAACTAAACATGTTTTTCTTTAACATTTTCTTTAACATTACCTTTTATTTTGATACAATCACAAATGATACATTTTGTGCCTTCTTTGTCATTATTATTAGTTTGTATGACTATCAACGAAAAAAAAAATCCCCCAACCCTGGGGTCTTGTTCACGAGTGGAGGATGGAGCATGAGATTGAGAGGTGGATCGGTGGAGCGTCTGCAGTGATGCCGTCGCTGTATCGGACCGTTGTGGTGAAGAGGGAGCTGAACCGAAAGGCAAAGCTTTCGATTTACCAGTCAGTTTTCACTCCTCCCCTCATCTATGGTCATGAGCTTCGGGTAATAATAGAAAGGACAAGATCGCGGACACAAGCGGTCGAAATGAGTTTCCTCCCCAGGGTGGCTGGGCGCTCTCTTAGAGATAGGGTGAGGAGCTCAGTCACACGGGAGGAGCTCAGACTAGAGCCAGTGCTCCTCCACACTGAGAGGAGCTAGTTGAGGTGGCTCGGACATCTGTTCCAGATGCCTCCTGTTCTGGGCATGTCCCACCGGAAGGAGCAACCGGGGAAGACCCAGGACACACTGGAGGGACTAAGTCTCTCGACTGGCCTGGGAGCGCCTCCGGGTTCCCCTGGAGGAGCTGGAGGACGTGTCTGAGGTGAAGGAAGTCTGGGAGTACCTGCTTAGACTGCTGCCCCCATGACCCGGCCCCAGATAAGAGGAAGAAAATGAAGGGATGAAAAAAAAAAATCCTTAAATTTTTCTCTTTTCTCTCTCATTTTGCTTATTCTGATACGATTATAAATGATAATCTTCTTGATTTTTTAAACTAAGTCATCAACTGGTGGATGCATGTACATTTTTTATTCTTCCCAATCCTTTTCGAGAAATGTGTTTTTCTGATGTTTACAATGTATATGTAGTATGATTATTGTTTCTCTCTTGGCTCAAACTCGAAATAAAAAATTAATCAATCAAAAAAGTCATTACAGCGAATATTTAGGATCCTCAAAATGCATAAGATAAGTGAGAGAGAGTGCGAACCATGTAAAATGAACTAGTTGTGTTTTTCACATGCTTTAAGAAATCAGGTCCAGTGGCTTTAATTAATACCATAAATCCTAATTCTAATCCAATGAAATCTGACGGTGTGCATGCTCGCCTCTCCACAGATCTGACCTAACTTTGCTTTTTTTCGGGCTGATTGAAGTTTAATACCACACAGTAGAACATTCCAGGCAGAGCAACATTATCTCCTTCATGAAAAGCAGGCGGAAATCTTTCTCCATCAGAAAGGTTACATAGTGCAGCTTTAAAGGCCTTGTACGTGCTTTTGAACCACTTTTCTCAATTCTGAAGACGGGAAATGGTGGAAAAACAACTGTCTGGGATGGAAAAATATGAGGCGTCACACCTGGCTGTCGCGTTATAGTTCTCATCCAATTAAGTGCTTATAGGAAAATGCATAGGCGACATATATTCTCTCCCTCTTTTCTCTTTTTTTTTTTCACAAATAGCTAGGTGCTTGTGTGACTCACTGCATGTTGCAACGGCTGTTTATCTGAACAAGAAAAAATAATAGGCAGGAGGTACCAGCTCTGTTCACCAAATAATCAATTATCAGATAATTGTTTCTGAAAATACAAGAAATTAAGGTAACAATTCACTTGTTATTAAAGCTTCATCAACTCACTGAACCTGGAAATGCACTTCTGAAGAGAGACTTTTAAACTTTTACGTCACACCAAAGGGGATGTCAATAGTGTAACAAAAAATCTAAGGGTGCGTAATATGGGAATGCAACACAATGGGAAACAACATTGCAAAATACTACAACTTCTGTTCTCCAACCACTCAACGTTATCTACAACAGTCTGTGCAGATTCATTCTCCGCTGTCCCTTCAGAAGTCAGAACTGTCCTGGTTTACTCCCGACTTCAACTTCACTGGTTATTATTTATCTTTAAATGTATTAATCTCAGTTCTCCTGAATATCTCAAACAGTATTTAATTCCATGCAGATCCTCTTACAGTTTACGTCACGCTGATCAGATATTTTTTGTTGTCCCAAGAGTCAAAAAACAAATAGGAAAACACTCATTTAAATATGATTAAATACAATCTTCCCTCATCGATTTGTGCTTTAACTTCTGTCCCTTCATTTAAAAATGCTCTGGTTCAATATTTACAGAACCCATGTAATTGTTTTTGATTATTTTGTTGAATTTTGTTGTTCATCTTGTTGTATTCTGTGATTATCTTTGAACTCTGTTTTATTTGTATTTATTATTATTATTATTATTATTATTATTATTATTATTATTATTATTATTATTATTATTATTATTATTATTATTATATTATTACTATTATTATTATTATTATTATTATTATTATTATTATTATTATTATTATTATTATCAAATTTGTTTTATTATGTGTCAAACAGTCAAGCATGAGTGAGTGTGTGACTGTGTGTGTTTGTTTTGATTTTGTTGTTTTGATGCTTATGTGAATTTATGTATTCTACTGTCTGCCCTACTGTATCTATCTTTTGTCGTTGTATTTATGAGGACCCCCTCGAAAACGAGATGGTGAGACATCGCAAGGGGCTTATCCTCCAAACAAACAAATAAATTCAAATTCAGAACAAAAGTGCACTAAAATTTCTAAATGTGTAAGACATAAAATTATGAAGCTCAAATTATTACATCGAGTTTATATAACAGAAATGAATTATGAATTATCTAAAGTTTGTTGGCATGGTTGTGGGGCAGAGGGCACACTCATATACACGCCGTGGCATTGCCCTCAAGTGAAACTATTTTGGAAAGTTGTAACTGATAGTTTGATGTGCAGATCTTTCTATGCCCATTGCTGTGCCTGCTTGGAATAAGAAAGCAAAACTGGACCATATATTATCAAAATATCTAAATATCAGTATCGTTTAATGTGATGATACAGTATCAGTATTGTAGGCTGCTGTATCAATATATCGCCAAGAGTATTCTTTGGTGTATTTCACTGAATTATGTTGTTATAGCTACAGTTTTGTTGCTTGTTTAGGGGAAGGAAACAACACATTTGACATTTTCACTGTTTTAATGAGTAAAATGGGTGTTTCATATGAATTTTGCAGAAGAATTTTAGTATCACAGCCATGATTTAGCCTTTATTTTTTATTGAACCGTATCAAATCGATTTGAAATATAGCATATCGAATCAAAAGTGCACTGTATCGAGAAATGTATCATATCTGCAACTTCTTAATGATACCCAGCCCTAATTATCACGGGGTTTTTTTTATCAGCTAAACATATTATTATGATGAATTGGAAGGAACATAAACAGAATTGGAAAGAACATAAAAGTGCTTTGACAAAGACTTTTTGGATTTAATTTCTATGGAGCAGGCTGCTCAGCTGTTGAACACAAAAAATAAACACAGTCGGCCCATGAACTGTGGCAAAACTCCATTTGGACAAAGCACAGTAAAGCAGAATATACTGTTGGAAAATGTCAGAATGTACGTGTATGTTTATGCTTTTATAATGTACCTTATGTGTTAGCACGTTTTGGGGTTGCTAAACAAAACCAAAAAAATCAATAAATAGATTAATAAAGGGAAAGAAAATATGTAAATTCAAATTAGATTTAACAGCCCTAAAATGTAAATACACACATGCAAACACTGCATTAAGAAACTCTATACGACACACAACCCTCACCCCCTCTTTTTATTAACATATTGCTCTTTTGTTGTTGTTGCATGTATGTATGTATGTATGTATGTATGTTTGATTTTTATTTATTTTTGTAGTATGTGTTATAATCTTATATTTTATATTTCTTTAGTCTTATAATTTGTTATGTCTATGTTGTAATTAATGTGCTGATAATCCATTCCCTCAAAATGACAAAATAATATATATTTAAAAAAAAAAAAAAAAAAGAAACCAATACTATAACATACAAAGATGTAATTGGAGTTGTATTTATCTTATTTCACAGGTCTCTAAAAAGTCCTTGAAAGAGGAGGTTTTGAAATGTCTCAGGATTGTTGCGTCATAATTAAAAGCCCTGTGCAGTCTTTAAGCCAATAAATCATTGCCAAATCATTGCTGTCATCAAATCGGGTTCAGTGCTACTCCATTCTTACGCCAACATGTCAGGGCATGTTCATTATTAAGTAAGATCAGTTTTATTGTTTCCCCTTGGTAATTTCCTCTGTTACCTGTTTCTAATATGCTTCAGAGCTTCCAAAATCACACCTGGTTCAATATGGTCATTATTTTAAGTTGTATACCAAATAATGCATGTATTCTTTATTTTCTGATCTGTTATAATGTTGTTTCCTTATCACAAATAAACCCTTTGTTTCATTCACACTACATTGTTAAACTCTGTACACCTTCACTAGAATTATTTGGATAATTTCTACCCTTAAATTACTAATCTCCACTGAAGAAAAGGTAAAAGGTCACTTGAAAACTACCATTATATGAGATAGAACAGAGCATTGTGAGCTTTGGAGATGTAGATGTGTGTGTGAAAGAAACAAAACACAACTCCAGGAAGCTCATAAGAGTCAATTTTGCGTAATATAGGACCTTTAAACCTCCTCATATTTAACGCTTTTTCTATAGGCTTACAAAACTCATAACGCAGTAACACACAAATGCTTCTTATGCTAATTATAGTCTTCATCACTTTATGCAGATTAGCTCCTGTTTTAGCATAATTTAATCAATGCCTGTACATAAACCAAACTTCTTTATTAATAAATTATACATACGACGCAAGATGCTGTGATTTGAGAATATAGACTGAGTTCTGCTATTTAGGTCACCTCACAACCTACTTACTATACAGAGTGCATCACCTAATGTAACCCTAGTGTTGTAGCCAAGTCCGCATGAATCGAGACCAGACCAGTCCAAGACCACAGGGTCCTGAGACTAGGACAAGACCAACACCTCTGACAGTCGAGGCCTAGATAAGACCAAGACTTTTATAGGTCGAGATCGAGACAAGGCCCAGACCGAACACCTTTTAAGACCGAGGCAAGACCGAGACCAAGCACCTTCAAGACCGAAGCAGGTCCGAGACCAAGTGCCATCAAGATCAAGACAAGACAGAGTCAGAGCACCTTTAAGACCGAGACCAAGCTACATCAAGACCGAGACAAGACTGAGTCCAAGCGCTATCAAGATTGAGACAAGACAGAGACCAAGCGCCTTTAAGACCAAGACAAGATCGAGACCAATCGCCATCAAGACCGAGTCCGAGCACCTTCAAGACCGAGACAAGATCGAGACCAAGCACCTTCACGACCAAGACAGGACTGAGTCCAAGCGCCTTCAAGACCGAGACAAGACCGAGACCAAGCACCATCAAGACCAAGACAAGATCGAGACGAAGTGCCTTCAAGACCGAGACAAGACCGAGTCCAAGCGCCTTCAATATTGAGACAAGACCGAGACCAAGCGCCTTTAAGACCAAGACAAGACCAAGACCAAATGACATCAAGACTGAGACAAGACCGAGACCAAGCACCTTCACGACCATGACAAGACCGAGACCAAGTGCCATCAAGACTGAGAAAAGACCGAGACCAAGTACCTTCAAGACCAAGACAAGACCGAGATCAAGAGTCTTCAAGACTGAGACAAGGCCGAGACCAAGCGACATCAAGACTGAGACAAGACCGAGACCAAGCACCATCAAGACCAATACAAGACCAAGTCTAAGCGCCTTCAAGATCGAAGATAAGACATAAGACCAAGTGCCTTCAAGACCAAGACAAGAGTCCAAGTACCTTAAAGTAATTCAAAGTGCTTCTTTAAAATCACAATGAAAGGAATTAAAATTAAAAAATTAAACCATAACAACAAATTTAAGCAAAGAGACTTATAATGGGATATATGTTGTATTATTGTGAGACTTTTGACAATACAATTTCAATATTTCGATTATTGTTACATCCCTACACTTAAGCTTTTATTTCACACAATTTTTTTGTAAACATTTAAATTTCGCGAAAATGATAACAATTGGAAAAGCTAGATCCTTTGTAAAATCTTAAATATAATGATGTTAACTATGTTTTTGTGAAATTAAGAGTCTGACCTTTTTTTGTTTTTGTAAAATTTGAAATATAATGATTAGAAAAGCCTAACCTACATCTAACCTATGCACTTTAACCTTTATTTCACACAAGTCTGCTATAATCACACCCACTTACTGTCTCTTATTAGCCCCGTCTTTTGCCCTGCTAAAGGACTTTCTCTCTAACAAAAGATATCTTTAATTATTGACTGGTGCCCGGGAGGAGAGCAGTTAAAGACCCCACGCCGAATGTATTCTTCCTTCTATAGGCTTCCTGGAGGAGAATGGATCTATGGCCGCGGCATCCTGGTGAGATGAAAGTCTAATTATCGTTGAGGAAAACGAGTGGAGGGGCTTTTTAATTAGGAGCCGGGCGAATCTGCGCGTTGAGAATTTGTGCATTGTGATGGATGGTGTGCGCGTCTCCTTAGTGATTGCAGAACAGACCATAATAATCTGATGGAGTGTAGAGAGGGGGTAGGTTCAAGGGGAGTGGGACAGTTGGGTTTTTTTAAGATTGGTGGAGGTGTAAAAATTGGTATTCTTGTTTGAGACGTTTGTGCGTTTAATAGTACGGCTGATTCCATGTCTTGGTCTGAATCATAGATTGTAAACATAATTGGACATAACTAACCCTTAAGTCATTGCATTTCAAATAGGAAGTGACCATGGCAGCCTTTCCCGATTTCATGGACTCTGGCTCCAGTTTACTCTCTCTGTTACTGCTACAGTGAGCCTCGCAGACTCCTGCAGTGGGTCGGGTACTCGCAGGTACTCAATGGGTACCCACAGATAGTTGCTGAAACGGGCGGGTTTTAACATTCTGGAATTTTAAGGGCAAGTAGTGATTACATACGAGCGGGTCAGGTGAATCAAATGAACAACAAAACAATGAGAAAAAATACTTGACACGTGTCCAGTACGTCCATTGCCCTGGAAACAAGTGCCATTTTCCAGTCTTTTTCTGGAATGATGGCAGACCAGGCGGAGAGAGGCTTTAGTGTATTTATTACACTTTACATGATCCTGACATTTTTACTTTGCTTTTTGTCCATAAATAAATTATTTCTAATATGGAACTCAGCTCCACATTCGAGCTCCAACTCCAGACTCTGGAAACACTTTGGAAACACTTCGCTCACTTCCTATTTGGAACACAATTGCATGTATGTCCATTTGTCTATCGGTCTACGGTTTTAATGTCTCTTTATTCTTATATAAAGAATATTATTCTTAAGAATATTATTCTTATCTCTTTATTCTATATTCTTGGGTTTGGCAAATGTTAAACGCATTCACAGAAATACATAGAAGCCGAGCTATTGTTTTGTTTGATAGAATTGCCGCTCTATTGACTCTATTCACGCTTACATCACAAACTAGGAAGACGTTTGGAAAGATGTGATGACAACTTCCGGTGGGCTCTGTTCGCGGTAGTAAGTCTAACAAAATCTCGATAAAATGAGAAATGTTTATTTCATCTACATGTCATTGTAGTGTCCCATTATGTTCAGCTAATCAACAATTACAACCATACCTCAGTTTTCATCATTTCCCCACTGACCCCCCAACATTAAAGAGATGAGGCACCAAATTCAAGATGATTCCAAGGAGCACATACGTATACAGTCTTCATTTTACTGCTAATCACATTTACTTCAATGGGTTTGATCACAGTCGGTTGGCGAGCCCAGTGTCGGGAACCACACCAGAAGTTGTAAGGGCATCTTTCCCAACATCTTCTTGGTTTGTCACGTGAACAGAACCTATTGGGACAGGACACTTGAGCACTCTACTATAAGAAATTATAAATTAAAAAATTCATCAAAAGTCATGTTTCACAGATTTTTCTACATATTTTAGAGTTTGGACCAAATACAGAAAGCTAAATCTCTGGTTTTGTGTCCGTCTGAAGCCATCTTGGAACGACATCCGTTGCTGTTGCTCAAGTCACATTTATCCAGCCTTTATGCAGCTTCTATGATATTTATGAACTACATTATCCACTGGAAATATAATATCAGAGCCAGTGTCTTGGATGGATAAACAGGGAACAGATGTTGCTAACATGTGCTGGTGTGTGTCAGCTCAACATTTAAAGAGAGGGGATTTTACTGTAGTATTAATTGCAACACATACCATATTTTGATTACCACGTTACCTTTTATTGTTTTGAAAATGCTAAAAGAAAGTATTAACATGCCTTATAAGTTTCACTTTCGTTTCACGTCAGGTTTGTAAAGCTGAACTGTATTATTTTGTATCATGTGTGATGGAAATTTATATTGTGGAAAGATTTTTCTCAGTCTGTGTAAATAAATGTGATTTCTAACTTAGATTAGACCCATCATGTGTAAGGACTCAGCAGACACAACTCTCCCCAACCCACAAGAAATTGAGTATGCTTGATTACCATATTTTTCGGACTATAAGTCACACTTTTTTTCATGGTTTGGGTGGTCCTGTGACTTTAACTTCAGTGTGACTTATATATTAAAATTTTCACACTGACAGCCGTGAGAGGCTCTAGGCTTGTGTGTCAGTATCTGCCACTCCTCTTACTCCTGTGCCACTGTCACTCCACGCTCTACTGTGCATGTGTCCTGCAGAAAGAGCAGCTGTCCTGTCTGGGATCAGGTCAGTAAATCCACCATTAGTTCTGTACCCATTTAAACAAACTTATTATTACGACGAATGAGAAGACTGAACACAAATGCCTCCAAGAAGAAAATCATAGTTTGCAGATTTCAAGCTGCAAGTAGCGAAATATGCAGCCGAAAATGATAATCAAGCAACAGAAAGAAAGTTTGGAGTGAGCGAGAGACTTGTGACAACCGGGAGGGTACCCATACAACTTTCCTGGAAGTCACTGGATGAATCAATAAAGCCTGGACTTCAGTGACACCGAAACCATCCTGTCGGGAGTCAGAAAGGCCGAAATAAATCTAACTGGAACTGATGCTGAATCTGACGACATCTACACAGAAGAGGAAGCAGCACTACGTTTACCTCAGGAGGTCTTGGAGTTGCGCAGAAGTGACACAGAGGATGGAGAATTCAGTTTAGTGATTTGGAGTGAAATGGAGAGTTTGGTAAACTTGTTATGTAATGTTGTTTATGCTATATTTGAATATGGATGTAAATCAGATCAAACACATCTGCCCACACCTCAGAAGGAGTCATCACCTTCTCACTTTGAAATGTGTGTGTCCTCCGGTCATCTCCGTGGATAAAAAACTGCTTTGTAAAACGTGCTTTGTAACATTTGGGGGTAAAGGTGGTATAGGGACATACTGCTGGTTAAGAGAGGCTGTAACAAGAATAAACCTTTGTCTGTATTCCAAAAACTCATCTGGCTTCGCAAATGGATAAATATTTTTTTCTTCAAGAACTATTCATTTTTTCCACAACACATGCAATTATATATTTATGGAGAATTCCTGCGTGGATGACTTAGGCTTGTGGGCTGAGCTTTGGACGGAATCTTACAGAGACTAACCCAAATTGAAACCAGTGCAACTTCAATGAAGAACCATCGAAGAATGAAAAATGCCGTTTCTCAAGACATTCCACAGTAAATTAACCTTCGCTAGCAGCTTCAAATGAACTATCCACCAAGGTCACATCTGCACAGTACCTCCAGTTTGAATCGATGCTATATAGCCTCTTCGTTAGCTGACTATCTTCCATTTTTGTACGCATTGCTTGACATTTTCTCTGAAGCGCTTAAACAAAGGAGGCTGGAGTTGTGGTTAGGCAAAGATGGCAATGAAAGAAAAAAAAAAGGAAAATTCTAACCAAAAGACAAGAAAAAAACCTGCCTGGATTGTTCGGGCTGCTGTGATTGGTCATGCTCCCTGCCAGCTCGCGTCTGATTGGTCGGCTCTTTCCTTCTCATCTCAGCAGGGGGTCCCGCGGTCGCCAACCCCCTTAATACGCCCCATCCAGTAAACGCTATGTGACCGGCATGTACAACGCATAATAAGTCATAAGAAATGTGTAGGAGAGGTAATGCGGATTTGAGATTATAGCACTATTTTTGATGTAATATTTTTATTTTCAGATAATTCAATAGAGTGAAATTTTCTGTATAAGGTGTGTGGACTTAAATTATAAAATCTCATAAACGCCCCGGTTAAAAGGGAGCACTGTGAAACGCGATTATGAGGTTTCAAAGTCAATTAGGAAAGCTTTGACATAAAGTCTCAAATGTTGCAGCATGTTGGGAAAAACACTGTGTACTCAGAACACTGGGCAGAAGTAACAAAACAGAAGTACTCTCACTTTTCTTACACATATATTGCAAACAATGTAATACATGTTTTTTTTTATTTATTTTTTTTTTTATTACATTTTACAATCTATGTGAAATATTCAAATTATGTTTTTGATAGAACTTCTGTATTCACATTTATTTATTTATTTATTTATTTATTTATTTATTTATTTATTTACTTCCTTATTTATTAATTTTATTTTCCACATATATAACATAAAAATAAAATAAAAAAATAAATAAAAATTTTAAAAAAGTAGGAGCTGGAAGAGGCAAAAAACTCAAAAGAGCTCATATTAAAGCCTCCACCTTCTGAATATAATAAAAATCAGACATTATCGCTGTGCATAAAAAAAATAATTCAAAGAATACATTTACACACCTTGGATTAAATTAATTCGATTCAAACATGGATTAAAATACAATGAAACATCCACAAATGAATGATTATTAAACATTGTTATGAAATATCAAACATTTCCTCAAACTCTTTTTAAACAACATTTTTGGTCTGCCATCACTAACCAGATGTAAAAATATTTAAGAAAAATATTTAAGAAAATATATTATAATATGGGAAATGGAACACAAAATGTAAATAATTGTACCACAAAAGATCTAAAACAGGGGTGTCAGACTCAAATTCAAAATTAAAAACTGTGACTAAGTCGTGAGCCAAACTAAATATTTATTGAAAAATTCCAACAACTTCTGCGTGTTTTCTCTTCTTGTAATATGGAATATGATATGTAATGTTAAACCTTTTCTTATTAAAATAAATAGTTTAGCTAAAACATTGGATCCAGAACAAGTATAATGTAAAATAATAACAAAATGTTAAATAATGTCTCTATAGCCTATCTGTAGCTGGTGGGTTAGCCCTAATATATATTTGATATGATCTCGCGGGAGAAATATAATTATATCGTGGGCCAAATTTGGTTCCCAGGCCTGAGTTTGACATGTCTGATCTAAAATGTCCCCCGTCTGTATTGACCACTAGCCAGGCTGGCGCTGCCTATTGCCTCCGCTCAATAGCTGAGTTTCATGTGACGTCACAGGGCTAAGTTTGTCAGCACGCAAAATCAGATGGAGGGCAGGAAGTGAACTGACTGGAGGAAAATGCCTGTGTGTTGTGTAGTTTACAGCTGTGCCAATTGTTCTAACCGAGAGAAGGAAAAGCGATTTTTTTAGAGTACCGAATATAGTCGTCCACAAAGGTCAGAAATGGGAAAAGCTGACAGAACAAAGCCATAAAAAGTGGATTACAAACCTGTATGCGGTCAGGAGGAGCAGAATCCACAAATGCTCATGTCTGCAGTGACCACTTCAACAAAGGTTTGTTACAAAGCTAAATTGTTTTTTGTGGTTTACCTAAACATAAACGAATCATTAACGACTAACGATGTTTGTTGACATTAAATAGTTGGGATAGATCGGTTACCGATACACTGCAGTTTTTCCATAACAGTCTATACACGTAAAATAAGAGAAACACACACCCTGGCCAAGACCAAACGATAATCATCATTTAGGCGTTTTGCACCAAGATCGAGGAACCATCCACTCACAAAAAAGTTACATGCCTCCAAACTTTTCTACGCCTTCATCTGTTGTCTGGTGTAGAACGATGTCTGGAGAACTAGATAGTTCGTGATATCCACTGTCTCAATTGTCGGCAAATCTTTTACTTCAGTCGAAAATTCTCTCATTTTCAATAAGATGGGGTCACGTCCAATATATCTGTAAACTAACTTCTTGTACTTTTGCCTTGCTACTGGCTCTAAATCCTTACAATAAGAACTCTTCTCCATATCTGTGTTCTCCAGAGCCGTGTTTGTCGTGTTTGTCTTCACTTCCTGCCCTCCACCTGAAATTCACGCGTCATCGTGATCACGTGACTGAAACCCTCCTACACTAGAAGGTTCGCAAAAACCCCAAAAGTGCGAGTTTGCATACCTGCCCTTAAAATTCCAGAACAATAAAACCCGCCCGTTTCAGCTTCTATTTGCGAGTACAGGACTCTGATCTGTGGACAAAGCAAAGACAACTCCATGGAAACAGGCAGGTGGCAGCTCCTCCACCCGAAAAGTTACATAGTGCACCTTTAAGAAATGCATTACTTTGACCACCTCTGAACAGCAGGTCAGCGAGAGACCAAAATAAACTTCCCTATAGCCTCTCCTTAATTATCCACCCATTTGGGCTGAGTATAAAGTCCTCCAAAGGCCCCACCTGATCTGTTATGGCTGAGTGATAATTGACCAAAAGAGCGTGGATCCATGGCCCATCATTTAGCGGGCACGGATCAGGCGGATAAGCTAACACCTGGGTTAGCTCACGTGGATACAGCTGCGGCGGTAATGAAAAGGCCAAGACATGTCCGCACAAATGCCAGGATCAACAAGACGCTAAATTACAATGTGCAAATGAGAATATGAGGGAGGAAGAGAAAACATAACGGCTGTTGATACTCTGCAGCTGATGCCGTCAACATTCCCGGGGGGTGTGAGGCCAACTAGAAGCACTGCTCTGTCTGAAGCTCTGTTAACACAATCTGAACAAAAAGAAATGACTTAGTTGGATTTACAGATGAGCTGATTACTGAACAGGTCTCTCTCTCAAATAAAGTTGCAGTCGCTCTCACTCTCTTTTTGTCGAAAATCAAACATCTAAACAGCGTCGATCAAAGACTCCTGAAAATGTGTAGTTTAAATAAATTTTGCCTTTTATTTCTCGAGTTTTCAGATTATCTTAAAACTTTTTGGGTGATGTTTGCTAATGTGTGCATTGTGTCTCCATGGTAACATCTTTTTTTTTTTTTTAAGCCATTTCTTTTCATAATTTTCAGAAAACCAAACAAAATGTAACAAAACTTAGAAAACAAAACAAAACAACAAAAAGTAGTAGTATATAAAAGAAAAAAGATATATATAATAATAATAATGAATAATACATATATACATAGGTTATATACACACATACACATATATACGCATAAATACATATATACACCGTAAAAAACAATATCTAGGTAAGTTAAAATGACTTAAATTAAGAAATTTTTTCTTTATTTGAGTAGATTCAACTTGACACATAAAATGATCTACCAGTGGAGTGTGTTTTTCTTAACTCAAGCAACATTTGATTTTGTTTCTTATTTTAAGTGCAAAAAGTAGTTGTTTTTCTTATTTTAAGTGTAGCAAGATGCATTTTCATATTTTACAGGGTTCATTTCATGCAAAATCAACTTTTCAGAGCTTTCTACCTTCTAAAAGTGATGTATGGGCCTTGTATTTGTCGCTGAAGTGGTTTTTAGATTGAGTCAGCGTTTTTTTTAACAAATTGCAGCGCATTTCTGCCACCCTCCCACGAGACAACGAACTAAAGCTGCTACAGTGATGACGCAGCCAGCTACACCTATGACGCATTTGATGCAGCAGAAGCACGTAGCACCGCCTCCACCCCGCATCAGCTGACAATTCCCACATGAACACCTAAACAAAAACGACAGCATAAGCTCATTGTTAAACACTGCAGTGTACACGATATAATAAGTTTATCTACTAGCGTTTATTAGATGATAGAGATGACCAATAGCCTTTCATAGTTCCTGGTCTGTAACTGCCTCCAAGAAATTAGTAAGATTTCATAAATATTGTAATGTGTAGTGGATGTTCCAAAACCCAAATTGTGCTTGTATATGTGCAGAAGATACAAAGTGAAAAGAGTTATTTTGTATGAGATGGGCCCTTTAAAATACAAAAAGTCTTATTCCACTGGCAGATAATTTTACTTGTCAAGTGAAATTTACTCAAATCATGATAAAACTTTCTTAATTCAAGTCATTTTAACTTGACAAGATTTAGTTTTTTGCAGTGCACATACACACACATATATATAAATGTGTACATCTATATGTCTGTCGATCTCTACATCTATATCTACGTCTATATCTATCTACCTATCTATACAGTAGATAGATAGATAGATAAGTATATTGCATGCATGTATGTGTGCACATATACAGTTTATAAATTATATATTGCTTTTTTTTTTGGTTTGTTTGTTTCCTTTCCATGAAAGAGAGCATCACATGGAACATTTAGTCTACATGATAAAAAAAAAAAAAAAAACCAACAACTTTATATTTCTTTTCAGTTCATACCGTTTATGGTCTGCCATTCAGAGCCAAGAAAGTCTTAAAAGGTCTTAAAAGATTAAAGGTAGCCAGTCCTAACAAAATAGTCCAAGGTTCCTTCCAATACATGATACAGTCTCTCACAAGGCAAAATTTATAATATTATTTCACACCAGAGTAACATCTAAACATTACGCCATAAACGTACATGTAGAACACCCCCCCCCAATTCTACATCTGCAATAGATTTTTTTTAAATCTATTGCAGATGTAGAATAAAGTTTATAGAATAAAATGTAATCACTAATACACATTATACTTTGATTAGTTACTTTGATGTCCAATTAGACAAGAGTATCAATTACTGAAGTTTTGTGTGGTTACAAAAATTCTGCTACTACAAGCTACGAGAAAAAATGAAAGTAGTTATTTTCTAGTTGTACAAATGATGATAAACCAAAGAACTGTCCTACCTTAGTAATTATAGTCATTATCATAATCATATTTAGTTCTGTTCTTTCTATTAGTTCTTCTATTATTTCTATGTTATTGTATTACAAATTTAAAAAAAAACTTGATCGAAATGAGCGTTTAAGATAATTAGCATGGAAGCTCTATTGTACAAAACTGAACAATTACAATTAGCATCTGCAAATTATTATCACAGAGAATTGGCCGGATATAATTTAGTGTAAGTTTGGAGCTGTGGAAGACTGTTTCTGTGACTAAAAACTTTTCAGAATTACCTTTTCAGTTTCAGTTTTTGAGCTCTCCTCCTCCTCATCTCAGCAGCAGAATGACGACCACCTCAGCCTCTCTCTTACTCATAGAAAATCATTTAAAAATCTTGAGACAAATGTGCAAATATTATAGTCATTTTGAATCAAACTCTGATAATATTGTGTATTATCTTGGCTAGGTCTCACCAATGCTTTTATTAGTGGGATGCTCGCTGATTGTGTTGTGATGCCTCTCTGAAGGGGCAGTGACTTAGCATGGAGAGAAAATGCAAACATGATGATCTAAATATGTTAAAATACCCCACAGAAGTAAAATACCCCTCTTTAAGTGATTTATGCTTTCATTTTCCTGTGTTGTCTTGCATTTGATACCTACACTGCTCTGTTCTTTGATTTTGATCTGTTTGATTATTATTATTTACAAAAATGGTGATACCGTGAAGTTATTTTGGCATAAAAAATTCACTGTTCTATAGCATGAACTGCCTGTTACGTTACCTTTGCTACGGGAGAAGGGAAGCAACAATAAAAAAAAAATGTAGTGGTGAAATAAATTTAAACAAAAGGAATTACCAAACTATAAAGCCCTAAACTAAGTACAACAAAAAAAGAACCTAACTACCGTATTTTCTGGACTATAAGTTGCTCCGGAGTATCAGTCGCACCAGCCAAAAAATGCACAATGAAGAAGAAAAAAACATATATAAGTCACACGGGACTATAAGTTGCACTTTTTGGGGAAATGTATTTTGTAAAATCAGAGACCCGACATTTCATTTTGAAAGTCAAGTTGTAGTAATAATGTTAACGTAACATATGAACAGTTATTCAGATAATTATAGCATAAACAACAGAACATAAGTTTACCAAACTCACGATCTCACTCCAAATCACTAAATGCATTAAATTCTTCGTCCTCGGTGTCACTTCTGCGCGACCTCCGGAGATAAACTATAGATCCATGAGGTTAATTGAGCGCTGCTTCCTCTTCTGTGCAGCTGTTGTCAGACTCAGCATCAGTTCCAGTTAGAATTATTCTTTCTGAATCCCGACAGGATGGTTTCGGTGTCACTGAAGTCCAGGCTTTGTCGCTTCATCCAGTGACTTCCAGGAAAGTTGCATGGTGCACCCTCCCGGTTGCCATGAAGCTGTGTTCTCCATCCCCGCTTTCCGCCAGTCCCTCCCAAATTTCTCACTCACTCCAAGCTTTCTTTCTGCTGCTCGATTACCATTTTTGGTTGAATATTTCACTATTTGCAGTGAGATAGCGGCTTTTTCTACAGGAGGCATGCGTAGTGACAGTGGTACAGGGGTAACAGGAGTAGCAGATACTGACACACAAGCATAGAGCGCCCTCTCGTAGCTGTCAGTCTGAAAATTTTAATATACAAGTTGCACCAGAATATAAGTCGCAGGTCCACCCAAACCATGAAAAAAAGTGCAACTTATAGTCTGAAAAATATGGTAAACTTGTACTACGCGTAACCAAAGTGTCAGTCTCAAATTAAATAACAAAAGGCACCAGCCGGCATAATCGACGAAAAATGAGATACAACAGAATTAAACAACTAAAAAAAATGGCGAGCCTTAACAAACGGAAGTCCCTTTTGTAGTCCGCTCCCCTACAGGTGGCCTCTGTGGATCGGTGGGAGTGGAAGGGTGCCTGGCCAATGCGACGGTCTCAGCTCTTGCGAATCTGAGTCCAGAGCTCGCGGACCAGATTTGCATAAACACACAAAAAAACAAAAGAAGCAACAAGAGCACGGATTATCAATTCCCAAAAGGGCTGTAACACTGCTGTTGTCCATAGTAAAGCCATCAGCTTCATCCAGCAGTGTGGCACAGTTGTGATAATGTTAACTATTTGGAGAGGCAGGTGGAATTTAGCTTCAGTAGACCGTTTTCTAATAGGCTGTTTTAGATCAAGAATGCAATTTAAAACGAACAAAAAGAAAAAATGTAATATGGTAAGTGAGGTTAGAGCAGCGTATGTGTGAAGTGTGTTCTGTCTCAAAGGGAGCAGCGGTGTGACTGATCCTCTGGTCTCACACGAGCCTCAGCGTTCTCATGCATCTCAAAGTACAGAGGATGTACTATGGAAGGAACAATATAATACAAGAATAAGGATGTGCTGATGTTCACAACTGGGCTGGTCAGGCAAAAATGACTATCTAAATGATCTAAAATGACTTAAAATGACTAGGTGGAAATCAAATCTAGTGCTACAACCTGGAAAAATGCATCTCTCCTGTTAAAGTTAATGTATATTGTGGACTGTCCCTGTCTCATAAATAAACTAACTTATTATTTTATTTATTTATTTAGGAAAATCTCTGATCAGTTAGTACATTTTGTTATCTCTTTTTTCAAATGCTATCTCCACAGGCAGACCAGTTTGATTATAAAACTGTATCATAGTTCTTTCTGCCATACAGACTATTATGTTGTTATTTCTTGTTTGTTTGTTTTTTTTCACCCTATTTTCGAAGCATTTTTTTTCCCTTTTGATTGCAATTTTCATTGCACCTGGTCCACCTGTTGATTTTATTTAGCGAAATTAAAACGCGCAAAAGTGACTTCTCAAACAAAATGTAGGCATTTTGATTGTTTTTTACCAATGAAAAAGAAAAAAAAAAAGATAAAAAATGTGTTATGAGATGCAGCAAAATAACACATTGGAAAACAAATATATACTGAACTCTTCACTCTTTAACAAATATTACCGCACAAATATCTTCGACATCACCAGAATTCTTTGTCAGATTTGGCTGTCTTCATTTAATTACTTGATGGAGAATGCCTCTGGCTCGATAGCGTTCATTAGCGGAGAATAAAAATCTACAGAACGCGGTGATAAAGTATAGCTGATTAGATTACAGCAGATTTCATGTTCCATTAACTGTGCGTGCCCCTGGAGGAGACCGTCGCCCGCAGTTCTCCTGCAGGGATCTGGTGGTACTACACACTGCAGAGGATCTTTGAAATACTGCTTTGATCGCTGGGACTCACTGCCTTGGTGAGCCAACACAGTCAGAACATTCAGCTTCTACAGAAAGTACTACAAAGTCTTATTGACCAAAAGAGCAGAGTGTTACGGGAAGGTTCGATTACCTTCAACAACCTCGCTCCTGATTGACTCTTTGGTTCTGCATTACTGTTTCCAAATATGGTCTCTGGTGTAACTGCTTCCCTCGACTGAATTCATTTGGCTGCAACCAAATCCTACAGGCGACATCACACGCGCTCAAGTCTTATATACATTCTTTAGTAGGGATGTAACAGTAACCAAAATATCATGATATTGTATCATAAAATGTCTCACAATAATATCATGGGCTGTCACAATATATCTAATTACAAGTTCCTTTGCTTAAATGCATGGTTTTACAGTAGAAACGGTTTCTAAACATCAAGAACTACATATCCCATGATTCATTTCAGTGCAGACAACATGAAGAGATATGTTTATTTACTTGAATTCTTGGGATTATGACAGAAATAATTCACACCAAAATCTTGTCAAGTTATTTTCAAAGCAAAAAAGTATCCTATCTACAATTATATTAGGCTCTTTAAAATACCTCAATAAATATCGTACTATGAGATGCATATCGTGATAATATTGTACCGTGAGATTTGGATTACATCGTTTAGTCTTTAGGATAAACCCAAAAATAAGTGATTATGAGAACCTGCACATCTTTGGAATCATGAAGGACCACACTGAACTCAGTTTGACCTACTCAGTATAAAAACATGAATGCATGTGTTTTTTTGTTTTTTTGTTTTTTCTTTTTGCTTATGGGGAAATGTTGCCTATTGCAGTTAAGTTAAAATTAATTCAAAGTGCTTTACAGAATAAGAAATACATTAAAATCACAATACAAACTAATGAAAACATAAATAATCTTCATAAAATTAAAAAGAGAGAGAGAGACATTAAATTAGAAAGAAGAGTGCAGAATGAAAAATGAAAACCTTTCAGTCATATGTAAAGCTGAACTGTTTTGAGCCTGGATTTAAACAGCGTCAAAGTACAGTCCTGTCTCACATCACAACACTGGTCCCCATGTCGTCCATCACGCCTCCAGCCTGACCAAATGTGATCATGCAATCAGATTAGTTTACTTCAGTGAAGCATGTGAAATGAAGGAGCTCATTGGTCACCCATCAACATGAACAAAATCAAATTTTCAGATTAAGCGAGTTTAGTGCTTCATTAATTGATTATGTAGAAATCTGCAATTTTTTTCAGTCCTGTGTCATATTTTTATAATTTATTTTTTTTTTTTAAGCAGCCATATTTGTTTTAAACAGACATATCATGGTTTTCCCTGACTGGCTAATCCACCTGTCAATCACATCCATCTGAACTTGGAAATTCAACAGTGATCAGAGTCATTATTTATTGTATTGGATTTTGAAGAAAAGTGGATCTCAGACACACGTACACTTGATAGAAACATTGAGGCATCATCAAGTTGTATATCTTCTTTTTTTTTTTTTTAACCTTTAAAAATACAAAGAACCCATCAAGCTCTAATTCTTTTTTGTTTTTTCCACAAATATTTGTATTGAAATTTTACATTTAACAAAGATATAGAACCAACCAAGCAGTATTTCTGACTATTCTCTCATGTGTCAGATTAAGTTTTTTCCACAACATCTTCACTTTGCTGTGAATTTGGGACTCCCTAAAATGTTGCCGAGCATGCACAACTTTTGAGACTCTCGATTGAAATAGTAACCAATGGCCAAGTGAATTGCGCCCGCACTGACCAATCAAATGGTTGAGTGGCGTTCAACAGTGGAGCTCCGTAAACGTGTGGTCAGGGAGATGTTTTCATTCAGGTCCTCCCGCAGATTTTGGGAGCACTTTCTCTTATCTGTACGACACATTCCCCCGGAAGGCTATTCCGCGTTTGGACAGCCGCTGGATTAAGCCTTTGTCCGACAAAGTTTGCCCCAAGAGTGGAGAGGGACAGGCGGGTCGAGAGGGACGGGAGGGTGGAGAGGTTGATGCTGGAAGTATAACACACGAGTTAGTTGAGACGTTTTTTATTATATCCATAATATTATTTTATATCTTATTTATTTATTTTTTAACACATATTGTGCTTGAGCCTGCTATATAGTTATAATCAACGACACCCTTGGATCATTATGTTATTATTTGCGTATTTTGAATAGCAATAGTCATGTAAAACAGCTTAATAAAACTCTGCAACTCAGATCGTACTAGTGAGTAGCAGATTCTTTTTCATTTGTATCAAAATGACTATGTAACTCTGCACAATCCTATGTTTATCCACAATTATGAAAATAAAATTGGACAAAAAAGTACAGAGCAGTAGGCGTACGCTGGTGGCGGGGAAAACAAGGATTGATCAACAATATGGTATCTTGCAAATAAGCAATTACAGATTGCTCCAACATGCACAAATCACTCCAAACACAACTCCGGGTGACTAAATGAGAAGGGGAAACTGTAAAATGGTTAAAAGTTCTGAATAGTCAGTTTTGCATAATAGGTCTGCTTTAACAGATCAAATTTCAAAACCCAAAGTGTCAAAAGCCTTATTTATTTAACTAAAAGGACTGTGCACAGCTTTAACTCTGAGTGTACTGTTATTCTTTGTATTAAAGGAACATGATGTAACTTTCTGGAGGTGGCACAGAACGTTAAAAACACACCTCAGAACATTCTCATAACTTCTGGAAAAGACACTAATGAGCCAAAGGGTTTGTGTTGTGTTGATTATGTTAAGAAAAAGCTATAAACTAACATGCCAGGTTACACTGTGTACAGATAAAAGTCCTATGTTCTACTCATAGGCTACGTTCAGACTGCAGGGCTTAATGCTCTATTTTATTTTATTTTATTTTTTTTTGCGAGCTCCTTCACATTTTCAATGAAATGTGACTTGTATATGATATCCAGTGTGAACTTAAAACGCTTCAAAAGTGTCTCGTATGCTCATTGGAGGACATGATGCCGTCACACTCATCGATCATGCTCATTGTTTATGGAAGTCGCCTAAACATGGACGCCGGCACTGAACACCTGGAGATTTTAAAGTTGCTGTCGTACCAGAGCCAGAACATGTACAGCTTATTTGTTTTAAGGAGGAGATTGAGAAGGAGAAGGACAAGATTTTTGGCCATGGCATTTTGTGGGGCAGTGGCAGCAACGTCCATAGAAAGTGTAGGAACATGTGGGTGCAGAGTTGCAGCCAAGAGTGGTGCGATTGGTATGTGCTTCACTGCTTCACTGACACAGAGTTCATACACAATTTTCGTATGACGAGAAGAATGTTTGTGTACATTTTTGAGCGCCTACTTGCACCACTCTCACGGGAGGAAACACATCTTTGGTGGTCTATTTCAGTGAGCAAACGCATGTAGGTGGGATGAATGTGACCTGGCCGTTCAGACTGAAATCACATGTCAAAAGATCGGATATGTATCAGTTTTAGGACCACATATCCAAGTGGGCTGGGTCACATTTGAAAAAAAATCGTATCTGTGTTGTTCAGACTGTCATTGAAAGATCAGGTCGCATAGGGGTGAAAAAATCTGATTTGGGTCACTTCAGGCTGCAGTATGAAGGTAGCTAAATATTCTACTCATGTAAGAAACAGAAGTGGTGCAAAGTACTTCTAGGCGGCACATGGACACAGCGAGGAATACTTCACCTACTGGCTGACTAACTCAAACACTGATGGTTCAGACCTCTCCCAGACCCGTGCATGACGAGTGGTTCGTTGCGACGTTGGCTTCAGTCAGACATTCCCAAAGGTGAGGAGACACATGCAATTACATACACACAAAATAAGTAACTAGAATAATAGCCATAGTCTCTTGAGTGTGATTGGAAGTAATAAAAGGGAAAATATATTGGATACTGCTATATTTATGAACCATATGGGCACATAAATCAATGTTCCAAAAAGCACTGAGTACTTTTTGTTCTGCCTGAATCCACTTTTCCACTACTCCCTCTCCGCGTGCTTTTCTTTGAGGTCCTCCGCTGACAGACGCCTCGCTCAAATCAGGTATGCGCCCCATCATATATAGCTTCTATGTACGGCACATGTGGTCGCCATGGAAACTAAATGAAAGGTAAAAGCTGAATTTAAAAATAGGCAAAAGAAAGCAGGTGCAGAACAGAAGGCAGAGGAGCGAGTTTACACCTGCTAATATCATCATTACTGGGGCGACGCAACTGTTCATTTCTGTGTAATTGTGGTGCAAAGTTGAGCTCACTTAAGTCAGACTTAAGGTAATGGTTTTAATGAACGGAGTAAATGGTCCTGTTTGACACTATTAGCTGCTGTGGCATTATGGATTAAGGTGATTAGCGCGGATGCTAATGACGCTTATCCGGACGCCCCTACCTACAGAGCTCAGACCTGATCAGCCACTGTGACAGAGATGGAGAGCTGGCGGTGATCATTCTGTTCACATAAAGCAAAGTAGTGGTTCAGCTTCATTTGGTCTTTGAAAAGCATATGGCAGGTTCTATATTACACAAAATTTACTCTAATGAACTTGTTGAACTTGCCATGTTATAATTCTTTTACCTCATCAAAACGATACCTTCATTATTAGGCTGTCAGCATTTCCAAACTAAGTAAGTTTTTATTTATATAGCACTTTCCACAGATATATGTCACAAAGATGCTTTACAGATCATTATTCATTCACTCCATACCCAGTGGTGGTAAGATACTATTCTAGCCACAGCCGCGCTGGAGCAGACTGACGGAAGTTAGGCAGTCAAACTGTGCCATCGGCCCCTCCAACCACCACCATCACTCACACTAATTTCATACTAGGCAATGTGGGTGAAGTGCCTTGCCTAAGGACATAACAACTGGCGCCCCCTGTGGTACCTGATTTTTCCAATGGTCTCCCATCCAAGTATTAACCAGGCCCAGCCTTGCTTAACTTGTCGGGATCAGGTTTTGACAGTCTGGTTTGGCCACTTATGGCAAAGCTCAAAATGCTCTCTTTCAACTTGTGTTTTTAACTTAAAGGGACAGTCTGGAATTTTGGACATAGGACCTCATTTCTTACTGAGCCAGAGTGTTGGAGACGTGTGGAGACACTTTTTTAAATATTCCATCCATCCTTGTATTTGCAGAGGTCACTGGTGCTAGGCTAGTGCATGTCAATGGCCATAGTTAGGCTGACACTAAAAACAGTCTTACCCACTCCACAAAACACCTGAAGAAAATCTATTATTACACCAGACTGTCAATATAAATGTCTGTGTCAATAAATCCTTTTAGAATTAAAACCAAAATTGCATTTGAAGGATTTATGTCTGAGCAGCAGCAGCGAGTTGTACTTCCTGATAGAAAGCTTGGCAGCGGCGGACTGATATCACCTAGCACCTATCTTACCAGCAAAGTAAAATTCCGCTGCTGCTGAGAAAATAGTCCCTCAACATGCGACGAATTCATGTGATGCAAGTTTAGTTTTATTAACATTATTCTGTCAGCACAAACATTTACATCGACAGTCTGGTTTAAAAATAGATTTGCTTCAGGTGCTTTGTGGAGTGGGTAAGACTGTTTTTCGTGAGACAATTTGATTGTTGACTGAGTGATCGTGTCTCTCTGAACAATTAGTATTGCTCAAGTTTTAAACAATGAAAAACAGTAATTTAACCAGTAATAAAAGGATCCATAAGTCGCCTATTTGGACATTTTAATGTAGCCCATTTCTTTTTCTTTTCAACATTCAATTGAACCAGCAATATTGGAACAAAATAGTCAATAAAATAATTACTAAAAGATTAAAAATTATAGAAAACATGTCTTAACATTTCAACATGTCTCAGAACTGTATATTGCAGATCGTGACAAGGCAACCCAAAAAAAACCTCTCTTGTGATCCACCTGAGGGTCACGACCCAGTCTTTGAGAAGCAATGTTGTAGATGACCCCACTCACAGTAAAGGCTCATTTACTACATTTACTTTCAAACTTTTCTATAACATTTTATTTTCTCTTCAACAACCATCAGGGGGCGCACAGAGTCAGCAGATCAAAAGGAAGGAAGAAAAAGTGCAACAACAAAACAAACATGGAGGCGCCTACAGCAGTTTTTAGATCACATTTGTTAGAAAAGAGCAAGAAATATGAGGTGAAAGAAGCATGTATTTGTTTTGCAGTTTGTAACTTTTTTTTTTTTTTTTTAAGTTTAGCCTCCACTGCTGCTCTGTGTTCACTGTTGTCACCGGTGGTCAGCACACGTACAGCTCAGTTGGACCTAATGACAGACAGACAAACAAACAAGACTGACTGAAGCCTCCGTGTGCATCCCTGTGCATCTCAAATGTACAGCATAAAGGAGCCTTAAAGGTGCACTGTGTAACATTTCTGGTAGGAGGGTCTGCCATCTGCTTGTCTCCATGGAGATGTTGTTGCTTTGTCAGGAATGTCCCAGTATGGCAATAAACATAGCCATCTTGCATTTACTCTTCTTACTGTGTGTGGGCTCGCCTCACCACAGATCTGACTTATAACCTGGCTCTGTGGCATCACCTATTGTCTCCTTAGAGATAAATGAGTGTAACACCATATTGTGGAACATTCCAGGCAACATCTTCATGGAGAAAAGCTGGCGATGAACCCTCCATGTAGAGCATTTGCCCACTGATCTGAAGGTTGGTGGTTTGATTCCAGCTCTCGACATAAAACATCACAGGTTGAGCGGTCAGATCCACTGACCCACAGGTTGGCTGGTGTGATTCCAGCTCCCACAGATGAATGTTGTCGTTGTGTCCTTGTGCAAGACACTTAACCCACCTTGCCCACAATGTCTGTGTACACTGTTGTATGAATGTGTGTGTGAATGGGTGAGTGGTTCCTTGATGTAAAGCGCTTTGAGTGCCTTGAAGGTGGAAAAGCGCTATAGAAAAATGTGACCATTTACCATTTACCATGAATGTCTGCCTATCATACATCATTTGTGCTGGATATTTTATTAGGCATTAATCAAAACATTTTAAGCAGCCCAAACTTGTGGATGTGGTCTAATCTCGCGCACATTTTAGACAATTCCTTTCCGCTTCTCCGTGTTTGATAGATCTTATGAAAGTGAACGTCCTCATCTTCCGGGATTAGCAGGCAGGAGTGGGACTGAAAATTACAATTCTTTGCGGGAGTAGGAGGGACCGGGACTGAAAATTCTGTCCCACGCAGACCTCTAGTCAGCTTCCACTGGGCGCTGCAGTTTTCTAACGCACAAATCAGCACATGTGTTTATTTAATCAAGTCGTTTTAGATGAATATTGCAATTTAAAATGTGCAAATTATAACATAATGATCAATGGGTGTCATAGATTATAACTATATTGCAGACACAAGCACTGTAGGCTTACATTTTGGGATTATTAATTTCTTTGTGTCCAGTGTTGTTCGTAACTATTATTTCTGAATATACTCTGTGTGTTGCATCTGTAGCAGCATCTATCTTAGATTCGTATAAGTCTAATCAGTATGCTAATCACTCAGTGCCAGTGGATAAGCAATGTGGATATTATTATTACATGCATTAATATTTCATTCACTCATTGTCTTCCAATTACTCCCCCGAGAGTCACCGGTGGCATAAGGGGCACTAGCAGACTACTATTCACTCTCGTGTATTCACTCTGAGGAAAGAACATTGACTGCGATCTGGTTACACAGAGGGGACCTGAGAAGTGCTGTGGGAGCTCAACGTAATTCTCTTCTTATCATGCGCTATTTAAAACTGCACTACATTACTTTTCTGTTGGAGGGTGCCAGATCTGTGGAGAGGAGGTACACGCCAGCGAATAATGGATTTTCTTTTTTTTCTTTTATAACAAAATGACTGCACAACACTAAGAACAATTGATCAGAGCAATGATGTTTTGAATACGGGAATATAAAGTCAAACATGAATCATTCTAATTGCAACTTCGAGAGGGGAAATGAGAAGGGGAAGCAACAATAACATGGTTAAAAGCTCTGAAAAGTGGATTTTGCTTGAGGTCCAGTATTATATTTTTGGCTTTATACTTTTAAATACACAGTAGTTTATATTTTATAACTTCTTAATACATGGAACAGCAGTAAAAATTGTTAATTTGATTGATTTCTGGACAAACAAAATATAGTGAGGCATGAAATGTATGTGAAAGGTGTGAAAAAGATATTAAAAAACACTAGATGCATTGGAACATGTGCTTTAAAATTATTAGCAACATATTGTGGCCAACTTGAGCCCTGAATAGATTGAGTCCAGTGAACATTGGGAAAAACTTATGCAAAATAAATGAATATGTTGTTATCAAAACCAGAGAACACAGATATTTAAATTATGCACAAAAGGCTCTGTCTCATTCAAGGATTCTATGCTTTATTAGAAACCCACAAAACATCATAGTTGAATTTGTAAGATACAACTTAGGCAGGAATATCTTAAATGTGAACTGTGTTACTTTTCTGTTGAAGAGTAGTTCAGTGACTTGTCTCCATGGAGATGTTACGGCCAGTCAGAACCACACACTTTGACAAAACTACACCAGCAATATCATACACACGTCCAACAGATGATATTGAGCTACACATCGCTCAAATTAGTTTGGAGTTAAAATTACAGAACGTAGACGGGACTCATTATTTTACCTTATTTTTCGGACAATATGTTGCTCCAGAGTATAAGTCGCACCAGCCAAAAAATGCATAATGAAGAAGAAAAAACATATAAGTCGCACCAGACTATAAGTCACACTTGTTGGGGGAAATTTATTTTATAAAATCAGAGACCAGGAACCAGCATTTCATCTTGAAAGGCAAGTTATAGTAATAACAATAGAACAGAGAACAACAGACTGTTAACGTCACATATGAACAGTTCTTCAGACAACTATAACATAAACAACAGAACAGAACTCTCGATCTCACTCCAAATCATAAAATTAAATTCTTCATTTTCCGTGTCATGTATGAGCAACTATGAGCCAAGTGACAGTGGTACAGGAGTAATAGGAGCAGATTCTGACTCACAAGCCTAGAATTTTAATATATAAGTTGCACTGGAGCATAAGTCGCAGGAAACACCCAAACCATGAAAAAAAATGTGACTTATAGTCCGAAAAATACGCTTATACATGTAACTCCATGGAGACAAGCAAGTGATTCCAGTTCATCACTTCACATCTGTATAGAGGGAGGCCTGCTCTTTTAATGCCATACTGTGGGACTTTCCTGGCAAAGCAATTCCATGAGCTTGGAGGCTAGCAGGTTAGCCTTTAAAAAAATATTTTTGCCATGTAAATGTGACCGGTGAACTTCTGCGCTGTGTTGTTTTGTGAAGCTTGTGGGGCATTAAGAGTTTGCATCTCCTCACAAATCTTGACATGAATAAATTAAAACTACAGAACAACATCGGATCTCAATATGAATTTAAAAGTCCTGTATTAACCAAAATGGATTCATGTTTTCATTGTGTTTCATTCACATGTTTGAGTAACCCTGCATCATTAGTTTGTCTACGTCTCCAAAGCTCCAGATGCTCTTTTCCGTCTCGTAATGTCACAAAGCAGTAGTTTTCAAGTTAACCGCTACCATTTATCATTAGCTCAGTAGAAATTGGCAATTCCAGGGCTGAAATAATCCAAATGTAAAGGTGTATGGAGTTTAAAAACACAGTGGAGCAGAGTCTTTCCTGTTGCTGTGAAAGAAGAACTCAGCCTAAATATACAGGATCTGTGTGTTAAACATGTGTGAATGAAACAAAACGCAACTCAAGGTCTGTTTGTGATGAACATTGTAACACAGATCAGAAAATAGTGTAATATGGGTCCTTTAAATAAAACAAAATATAATTACGGATGTGAATAATGTAAAAATATTAACAAAATGAAGCATAAATCATGAGATTATAATAGATGACTAACCTCTTTCCAGCAATGGATTTACAAAGAAAAGAGGCAGCAGTTAAACCGTGGATTTACACCAGAGGCAAAGCAGAAGTCACACAAAGAAGAAACAAAAACACAAAAGAAGAGGCTGGAGGACCAAGGCTGTACAGTAAATCAAAGGCCAGTTATAAACAAAACTAATACATTTTTGTGTTACGTCACTTCTGAGCAACTCCACAACCTTCGGAGATAAAGGGAGCGCCACTTCATCTTCTGTGTAGCTGTCGTCAGATTCAGCATCAGTTCCAGTTAGAATTATTCCGGCCTTTCTGAATCCCAACAGGATGGTTTTGGTGTCACTGAAGTCCAGGCTTTGTTGATCCATACAGTGACTTCCAGGAAAGTTGCAGGTGTCACAAGTTTCTCGCTCACTCCAAACTTTCTTTCTGCAGCTCGATTATAATTTTCGGCTGCATATTTCACTACCTGCAGATTGTAATCTGCAAAATATGATTTTCTTTTTGGGGGCATTTGTGTTCAGTCTTCTCAATTGTCTTTATAAGTTTCTTTACATTTTAAATTCCCAGTGGTACAATAGTAATGGGGCGATCGGGTCCTTGTATGGGTCCTTTAAATAAAACTAAATATAATTACGGATGTGAATAACGTCAAAATATTAACAAAATGAAGCATAAATCATGAGATTATAATAGATGACTAACCTCTTTCCAGCAGTTAAACCGTGAATTTATACCAGAGGCAACACAGGACAGTAAGTCAAAGGCCAGGTATGAACAAAATTAAGACATTTTTGCGTTATTATATAGTTATTATATAGTTATTATATGAACCGGTTACCAGGCCTGTCACGATGACTTTATTGACTTATCTTAGTGGAGAGATTTGGGGTATTTTTTGTTGTATGCAATAAGATTTTAGCTGTAGACAGTTTAATAATTAACTTATATGGCTAATTATTGGTTCTTTGAGCAATTTTTTTGTTGCAGCCCATGCCTTTTAATGATACTGTCTCTTTAAAAATGATTTACTGGGATTATTTTTGCATTATTGTTTTTGTATCAGTGGCATAAAGTTCTTTTATATATTATTGTATATTGAATATCTCAACATAAAAGAGGACAAGGGCAATGTGGTATAAAAAGTTACACATCTTTATTTAATATTCAAGACATTTAAAAGTGATTTCGTTTACTTTTAGGTACACAATTAACTACTAACAACTCAACTCTTGTAAATGCAGGATTCAACCCACCCGTAACTAAACACAACAAATCAAAGTTAGTCATTTCAAACCTTAATGAAAAACAAAACAAACTAATTAAACTCTACATTTACAATAAGTTAACGTGCTAGTGCTGTGTAAACTTGAAATGCTGTGCTAATTGGTACGTAGTGTGTGTGCAAAGGTGTTTGAGGTAGGCTTTGTTAAGTTAAAGTGGATTGTGCTGATGGGGCCTATCTGGGCTAAAGCCACTTGTGTGACCCACAGGCCTGACCTTCCATTGCACTTCGAACCCAGTCAGATATTGTACTCCCCTCAAAGACCTCAGCTACTGTCCCACAACATTCATCACATAAAGAAACAACACTAAGAATAAAACTAAAGAGCAAGAATCAAGCAGCAGTGTCAATTTGTTACACAGTGAACGATGGATTAATTTCAATTAGGCCATTAACGATCACCACCCCAGGTACACAACAGAAAAAGGCATTTATCTAGAATTTAGACAGGGGAAGGGGGGCACTCTACACGGGGCTCGGAGTGCGTTAGGAGTGACAGCCTTCACCACCAACTCCAGCACCTTGAATCCAGATTCCACAAACAACACATTAGGGCAGGGTTTTAACAGCGGACATTCTCAGGAAAAACAGCTTCACTACTTGCATGTGCCACATACAGCAAGGAGCCGAAAGCCCCGACAACCACACTGAGGCGTGCACACCTATTTATAGTCACTAATCAGTGATGCCGGGAATTACGCACGGCAACGCATTGGCGGATGGATTCACAGATGCCTTACGGTGGGAAAAAATCTAGTCCCTATGACCACCTGGTTACACCGTATTTTTCAGACTATAAGTCACACTTTTTTTCATGATTTGGGTGGTCCTATGACTTACACTCCTGTGCGACTTATATATTAAATTTCTCAGATTGACAGCCACAAGAGGGCACTCTAGGCGTGTGTGTCAGTTTTCTACACATGTCTTATGCAGAAAAAGCCACTGTCCTGCTGCAAGTAGTGAAATATGCAGCCAAAAACGGTAATCGAGCAGCAGAAAGACAGTTTGGCGTGAGCGAGAAACTTGTGAGGGACCTGGCGGAAAGTGGGGTTGGACAACACAGCTTCATGGCAACCAGGAGGGTGCACCATGCCTGGACTTCAGTGACAACCGAAGTTGGGCAGTTGCTCAGAAGTGACACCGAGGATAAAGGATTCAATGGATTCAATGGATTTAGTGATTTGGAGTGAAATGGAGAGTTTGGTAAACTTATGTTATGCTGTTTATGCTATACTAACGCCTTTTCAGCCTGTTATTCTCTATTCTGTTGTTATTATTATAACTTGCCTTTCAAGGTAAAATATCGGTTCCTGGTCCCTGATTTTATTTAAAAAATTTCCCCCAAAAAGTGCGACTTATAGTCCGGTGTGACTTATATATGTTTTTTCTTGTTCATTATGCATTTTTTGGCTGGTGCGACTTATACACTGGAGCAACTTATAGTCCGAAAAATATGGTACATACATTACATACATTTATATGGTTCAGATTTACCCCATGTAAGATTTATTTAGTCTTCAACCCTCTATGTAATCATGTGCACCTTCGTAATCAATAGGTCTTTAGCAAGTGCCAGGACCTGTCAGTAGCAATTTGTCTTATCCGGTGAAAACCACTGCTGTCCTCGTTCAAAAGAAAAGAAGAAAAAAAAAAAAAAACTGAAAATGCCAATTAAAATTCTCATCAAAGTCTTCACACACACTGAGCCAATCCTGCTTCATGTGTGCGCAAATATTCCCCCAATTCAAAAACAGATCCCACCAAAACACATTTATTTTGCATAATGGACTCGTTTATTGGTGGCTCTTTCATAATTAGAGTGTGTACTGTACTGTACAGTGGGAGCCATAATGGAGTTTTAATTGGAATATGTAAAAAAAAAATAAAAAGGTCTGATTTATTTGTATTTACAGACTGGTTGAGAATCTGAAATATGGCTGTTATTTAGACTGGGTAAACAGTGCAATTAAAGTCCAAGAATTAAGTGTTTGTAAACGACATAAGCTGCAGCATTTTGATTTTAAGCCCAATACAATATTTTTTTTTTAGAGATGGATTAGCAGTAGCTACCCAGAAGTGAAAATAACTGCATAAATAACAAGATTTTAGCAATGGAGTAACAATGGACTACACATGTAATATTATGATGTGGGCCCAAAAACAGTTATTTAATATTTTTTCTGTTTCTATAGTAACATTCATTGTGAAAATGTCAACTTTTGTGCATGATTCAATACATAATTTGGACCACAGTAGTACTGATGAATATGCAAGTTATATATTATCTCCACTCACTCATGCACCACATTCATCCAGAAGCAAGGCGGGTGAAGTGTTTTGCCCAGAGGCACAACTACAGTGGGCATTTATTTATTTAAAATGGGTGAAAACACTTTGGGCTGGTGGACAAATGCTGAGGTGCACTGTAAAAATTTTCTGGTGGAGGTTACGCCATCTGCTTGTCTTCACAGCGATGTTATTTCTTTACCTGGAATGTTCCACAGTACGCCATTACATGTACCGTATTTTTCGGACTATAAGGTGCACCAGATTATAAGGTGCAATATCAATAATGTTGAATTTGCTCGTCTATTTTCATACATAAGGTGCACTGGATTATAAGGCGCATTAAGCAAAACAAACCGATGACACTTGAGACTGATCCTTTAGCTCGGGCATCTTGGTGAATATGTATTATGAATGTGAATGTGAGTGGATAATTTAAGTTTAGATTTTTATTTCGTACAAGAAGGACTCAAATATACATTGAGTAATAATGAGTTTAATGCAGCTTTGCGTACATTTCTTTATGTTTTAAAGAAACAAAACTTAAATCCACATGGCTAATTTGCATAAACTATAAGCTAAAAACGGCTTATGTCGGGGTAAAGGACACAACTCAGTGGAATATGTGTGTTCTTTCTGCGACAAGGCGACGGCAGCAGTGTGTGTTGAGTTGACACAGAACTATATTTTGCCCTTTACTTTGCGAGGCTCCTGACTACAGTAGCTGTAATGCTCCTTAAAGCGGTGCAGCTTTGTAGCTTACCAAAGTTGTACTGAAACAGCGCCGTGTACCACATAAAATTGATTTGAAGTCAGTAAGAACAACTAGATTTAATACATAAGGTGGATTATAAGGTGCACTGTCGATGATAAGTTTGAGAAAATTAAAAGATTTTAAGAGTACCTGATAGTCTGAAAAATAGGGTATGTATCACATTCAAAATTTGTTTTTGTATTCTTTCCTTGGACAATTTACTTACCATTTTGTATCTATTTTCGAATACAAAACATCAAAAACACAGAGTCAGCATTGTCTAATGTCCCACACGAACCCAGTTTTTGGGTTGAAGTTTAAAATAATCTCCCACCAACACGAGGATTCAGTCTCAGCTCTGATCACTTTAGGATGCTGTTGTACCCTTGTGCAAAAGGCTTTACCCACCTTGCCTGAGTATGAGTGTTTTTTTAGTGACTGATTGTTAGTGGTCATAGTGGATGAACTGACTGTATTGGCAGTCATGGTTTCTCCAGTCTACCCCAGGGCAGTGGTGACTATAAAATAACTTACCACCATTGTGCAAGGGATGAGTACCATTAAAGAGGAGGTATTTAGCAAAATCTAATTTTTGGAGCTTTTTACCATGTTACAACGTTGTTTTCCTCATCAAAAACAACTGAAGAGATTTTAGATCCATGTATGTTTGGGTAATTTAGCGATCTTTCCTGTTTACAGTTAGCATTATGATTCTGTCCAAAACTCCTTTGTCACCCATGCTCCTACACAGCAATTTTTCATAAATATATACAAGCAAGATACAAAACAAAACACTACAACTTCACAAATCTTGTGTAATGTGCAGTAGTTTCATTAGCAAAATTGAGGGAGAACTCAGAGCATCAAAAGCAAAAATTAAACTTATCAAACATGTTGAGTCCGTGTATCATTGTTCTTCTGAATTTCAATTAAGAACGAAAAACAATAAAATTGGAAAACAGTTTTTATTTCATTATTCCATTTTAGTGTCAAACAAAAAGAAAAAAGAAAAAAAACAGAGTTCGAACTCTATTTCCAATATTTAATTTGAAGTTTATTTCAAATAACACGAATCAAAAAATAGTTTCGGTGCCAATTTTAATTTTAATATTTTATTCTCTCTGGTTTATTTGCTCCAGGCGTTCTGCTGCAGTGTCAACCATGGATCTATAATAAAAACTATCTTATTATAGTTCTGTTGTGTGACGGAGTGATGGAGCGCCCCTGTTGCCCCGTCATCACCTGACCGGCGCGTCTTCCTCTGGATAGGTTAATTTGGCCAAATAATTTAAACTAAATAACTTAAACGCTTTTTTAAGTTTAAGTTTAAGTTATTTAGTTGAATTTCAGATAACCATATAAGGGGTTCTTTAAGTCATTTTTATTATGGTTATTTCCAAGTTGATTTGTGTTCATCAGTACAGTTTTGCTTATGTTAATTCCTTAAAACCCCATTTTTTGTTAATTGGTTAGCCCAAGGGGAGGGGCTAAGGGGTATATAAGGAGGGAACGCAAGTCATTTGGTCTGTCTGTTTTTGTCCTGACCATGTGGGCACTGGCTACTGTAAGTGCTATTATGATAAATATTGTTGTAAATACTTCTTCCTTTTTTGGACTCTACCACATCATTTCCACTGTAAATATTCCACTCTGCACATTGAGACTGTGGTGTGAATAAAAACGCACTTAAGTGAAGTTTTTTTTTGACTGAGCCATCATCATTCTTCACATTTATTTCGGACGAACCCGTGACGTGTGGTGTGTGTTTACTGAACAAAGGAGAGTTTATCACTGCTTCCTGTTTGTCAAGGAGTTCAGCAAAGACTTTCTGAAGTCACTGTAAAAGAAGACGACATGTTTGTCCACAAAACTGCAACGATTTTTCAGTTAAGTCCTTCTAGCAGCAGAACTTCCAGGGCAAATAAACCAGACAGATTAAAATATCCAAATTGAAATAGGCACCGAGACTGTTTTTTCACTGGTGTTACTTGAAATAAACAAATTAAATATAGGAAATAGAGGTCGAAATCAGATTTTTTTTGTCACTAAAACAGAATAATGAAATAACAAACAGTTTCTTCCATTTGATTGTTTTTCGTTCTTAATTGAAATTGAAAAGAACAAATGGTACACGGACCTTGTTGAATATAGCAGTTTCAAGCCAGTAAAAGGTAACACAGTGATCTAAATATATTACGTGATATAAATAAATACCCCAAAAGTAATACCCCCTCTTTCAAGTGCAGTACAAACATAAGGACAAGATAGCCATTCTCACAGCAATAGCAGCTCTGGCTTTTTTCCATGAACAAAGACAGGACAAACACGTAGCTGACATCAATCTTGTCTTCAGGTGAAAGTAGTTTATGATGGACTTGAACTGTCAATGAGGCAAGTGGGGCGTAGCGTGCACTTGTGTCCAAAAAAGCCAGACATTTCACGGCCTATTTCCCTCCCCTCTACGCACCGCTAGCATCCCACTCTGTTATGGAGCCTGCTGTGTTTGGGTCTCCTGACACAACAACCCACACCCTCCATCAATTCACGTTCGATTATTTGGAGAAAAAAAAAAAAGTACTAAAGAAACAGTACTGGTATAATACACGTTTTTAAGAGAGGAACCATCTTCAAAGTTGATCTACAATCTGAAAAACCCAAATTGTGAACCTGATCATTTGTAAAGAAGTAATAAATTGTTTTTCCTTTTTCTGCTGACAGAGAATTTATATCAATTCTTGTAATAATGTGAGTGAAAGCCTTGAAATTGCACTTCTACAATCTCATCAAGCCTCTCTAAAAATCTGTGGCAATGGCCTAAGGATATAAAGATAGTATGCGCAGTTAAAGCTGGGACCGCCAAACTGGATATAAGACAAGTCGTTTCTGTGGAATGGTTCAGGAATTACTGGCCTATTCATCATAAATCAAGTTCAAAGATGTGCATTTTGACAGGTTAGCAGCACATACAGAACTAATACAGTCTCAGTTGTCCTCCATCTCTATTTTAAACTATAACTCAGTATATGGTGCACTATGTCTATGGCAAGAATCAAGTTATAATACTCCCTACAAGTGAAGCATAGCTAGGCTTGAATGCACAGCACATTGTACGTCCAAGCCTTCACATAATCACTACTGATGACAAGGCAACCACTGGAGAATACTAGGAACCTGAGCTGTAACATTTTCGTCCATTTCCTGTACTCTGCTTTCATTTTGTATACACAAACACAACGAAGGCGATCCTAGCCTCCTATCGTTGTGGCGGTGAATTACTTTGCGACACATAGATCTCGATGCAGATACACGAATCAAAAACGACGAGGGCGTAGGTCTGCAAAGGGACGGTGGGGACATGTCACAACCAATATTTGGGAAAGACAAAATAGTCCAAAAAAAAAAAAAAAAAAAAAAAAAAAAAAAAAAAAATAAAAAAAAAAAAAAAAAAAAAAAAAAAAAAAAAAAAAACCAATATTTTTAATAAAACAAAAATATAAAAATATAAATTTACTCTGATATTTCTCCAAACTCAATAGTATTAATTTAACACATTTTAGTTTACATTACTCCTGCTGCTATTTCATTGGCTGCAACAGAGTGATGTCATTAGTGGAGCCGGGAGCCTAAACTGGGGAAGCGGCAGGACAGAGCCAGCACCTGAAGATGGCGGCTTGAGCAGGCGTGAGTGAAGACGTTGCGCACCAAACTTTGAAAATCTTTTCAAAAGGAACTTACTCGGCTTCATCTTCAGTTAAACTTGCCTTATAATGAGTCGCCGCGGACAAAGAGCGACTATCCCCATAAGTGCACCTCCCAAACGGAACCCTCTCGTGCGTCGTGAGCAGCCCGACTCTACTGACAATATTCCATGGAAAAATGTTTGGACATGACCTCACAAATATCTCATCACCAACAAGCAAAGAGAAATCTACTACAAACTTCTACATCACTGTTATCTGCTAAAGAATCATCTTAGAAGGGCAATGGACACAAACTGTACATTTTGCAAACTGAGAATTGAAACCACCTCTGCCTAGACTCTGTGTGTTTTTGGAAAGAATTCATAAAACATATAGCCAACTTCTTATCCCATTTTACAGTTTCTTTTAAAGATGTGCTGTTTGGCTTTTGCAGTGTGCATCATATAAAAAGTAAACAATATTATGTAATGAATCTGTTAATCAAGTAACCTCTCAGACGAAACCTACGCCCTTGAAAAACTGCGACGACAAGGCGACAGCAGCAGTGTGCGCTGAGTCGAAGCAGAACTATAATTCGCCCTTTAGACCATCAGCGCAGGACTAGAATGCTCAACACATTGTCATATTGTCTATTTAAGTCTGACTATGCTTCTGGTGTTGTTCAGTTTTATAACCTTTGATGGGGGCCAGAAACAAGAACTGAGCTGGTAATGTCCTTGGCACAGCACTGTAATTTCTCGATCACAGGTCAGATCTGGAGAGAGGCAACCCCAAGCTCTGTGTAAGAATGCATATTTTTCAATGTATTTATTGAAATACAAACACCTGTATGCAAGACAAACCCGCTTTAAGGCCCTGTACCCAATTTTTCCCATGAACAAAATGCGTCTTGCCCCAGTGAAGTTAATTATAAAGTGTTTTATTGTCCAATAATCAGGACTGCATGGTTAGTATAGAAGTGTAGTTAGCTTTACCGTAGCTGCAAACCTCCACTGTGATCCCTAAAAGTTATAAAAAGTGCTTACATGAATAATTAGGATCCTTGAAATACATAAGGTAAGTGAGAAATAATTTTGGACCACTGCAAACTGTTTACAACAAACTAGTTCTGTTTTTCTTGTTTTAAAGGCATTCTTGGAAATACATTAACATCTTCAATGGAGACAAGCAGGTGGCGAACACCTTCAAAACATCCGTAGGCATTTTCTTCTCTGTAGCATTTTACTGCACGCTGCTCTATCCTTCCATCAAAGTGTAAACACCATACATAATTCTGCAGCCTAATTGCGCTGTTTCCTGGTGTAGCGTCCTGCTCCATCTGCTCGTGCTCTTGTTTGCATACGGTGCGTTGAGGAAAAGTTGAAGCACAGCTGGAGAATGACTTGTTGCCCTCCTCCACGGATAGTTTCTCCAAATCGCTATATTTTTCTTATTTTATGCATAAATATCAACAGTGAATGAACTTAGATTCCCCATTCAGCTATAGTTCTCAGTTTGAACTTGTGCAACCTGTGTTTTGTGGTGCATCTGCCAGGCCCATAGGCAGTGTCTGTGCGGGTTAGCTCAGTGCATGCCTTCAAATCTGTTTTCTTGGGTTTACAGGGTCCAGCTGAGATGAGATTTTTCTTTCTTGTTCCTGGCCAAATATCTGTTTTACATCGCACAGTCGGAGTTACAGTTACCTTGCAAATACTTTCCTTTTTATGTTTTTTGTAACATATTTCAGTGATTATCTAACTTTTCCAGAGCCACTTCAGAAAATGTTTTGCAATTACATTCATAAAGGTGGACTAAAGAAGAGTTAATTTACAGTGTGCACAGATCATGAACTCAGCACAGATCTCCTTGTGTCAGCCTATACTGCGTCCACCATTTAGCCCACTCAGTGAAGAAAACATGACATGAAAACTCTCGATCCTCTGCTGGGACAGTGTGGAGTTAGTTTGGATCAGAAACTATTGGAGTTTATTTCTGTCTTGTTTGTTTTTCTCATCGCTGTGTAATGGGTCAGGGCACTGGATGCAAACATGTTGTTGTGCTGAGTGAAAGACATGGACGGACAACACGGAGCAGTAGGGTCTTTGCTATCTAATACTTTATGTCTTTCTGTCTATACTATTACTATCTTGGACACACGGGTGAAGAGAGGGGCAGGGCTGTCGACTGATCAGTATCTGGTGGTGAGTTGGATCCGCTGGCAGGGGAGGAAGACGGAAAGACCCGACACACCCAAGCGTATTATGAGGGTCTGTTTGGAACATCTGGCGAAGCTCTCTGTCAGGGAAACCTTCAACTCAAACTTTCTAGGAAAGCCTCGGGACAATGAGTCAGAGTGGATCATGTTCTCAGCCTTTATTGCCATATCTTGAGCCTCTGGATGTTGTGTGGGGGTTAGGAACAGTACTTTTGGATTGGTAGACGGTGGGGGTGTCTCTCTCTCTGTTCTCACTACAGAGGAATCACAGTTGGGTCCAGTCAAGTGGTAACGGAGGGAAACAGGGGCAGATTTTTTACATTCAAATAGCTCTTATTCAGAAACTAGAGGGACTATTGAAATAAGTAAGATATTAGAATGTAGGAAAGAGTTCACTCCAACAGGGTAAAGTTAAACCTGTGATATTCATTCAAGTTGTTGACAAAAAATTTAAAAACTCATGTCGGTAACGGAGGGAATGAAATATGCAGCATTTTTTGGGCAACAAATACAAACAGTGATAACCAGCAGTTCTCACTTACATATCCTTAACAAACTGGTTTGAATATTTGCTTCATACAGTTTTCTACCATATGGTACAAGATTAGGTTGAAAAACCTCCTACTTTTTGAGTCATGAGATTTTTTATTAAGAAAGGTCATGGTAACGGAGGGAAAAGTAACGGAGGGAAAATTGTGCAAGCAAGTAGAAGGTGCATGATTTTGTATAATTTGTCAGCTTTTTTCTTCTGAATACTTTAATATTACTTCAAAATGAAAGGAAACTATTTCTATAAAATATGTCAGTCCTTCCAAGCTAATTTTCATAATTTTAAATAAAATTTTTTGGAAAAAATCATGTACCTTCATCAACAGTTCAAAGATCAAATAACACAAGATATGATGAAATACATCAGTTTATTTACATGATTTGCAGGTCTTTGAAATCTGGGAAATAATTTTTGTTCCATGTTTCATACATGGTCTGTTTAAAACTTATGTAACTTTAGAACCAAAAATGGTACAGAAAAAAGGTAAACAGTTTCATAAACTAGAGTACATTTGCTGTCTGTTCAATACATTTTTATATCAGATGTATTAACTTGAATTTTTGGCCTTGCTGTTTACTTCTGCTTGACCGGGCCCAGTTGCACTTGCAGTACAATTTGTGCGCACTGTGCATTCATGTCATTTTTGATAAATCCCACAATAAATGTCAAACAATAAATATACGCACCAATTCTGACGTACAGCAATTTCATGAATGAACATCACTGTGAAGAGTTTAATCAGACAGGAAAAGCTCAGAGTAGAGTCGCTGGAGGGACTATTTCTCTCAGGTGGCCTGGGAACACCTTTTGGTCCCACCGGAAGAGGAAGAAAATGAATCGATGAAACGTTCAGCTAATACCAGTATGACTCTTTGCTCGTCTTCTTCTTCTTTTTTCTTGATTACTGTATTTATTAGCACCATTTTATGTTTTGGAAAAAAGATTCAGAACCTTTCTTGACACTTACTTGTGAGACCTACAGGGCAAACCAAGAGGCGACTAGACGATAAAATCAGCAGCAGCATTTATAATAACCACTTTAATTAGCCTTAAAACCATCTATAAATCTTGTTTTGATTTTTGTTATCAGTCGATGGCAGATGTTAAACCTGTTCCCCCTCCCCTCCTCTCACCTGGCCTTTGTTCAGACTCACCTTTACTCTTTGCTCTTCTTCTGTGCTTCTAGTGGTGAAGTGTGAGAATATCTAATCAAACCATGAACCATTATGATTTAACTTCATAATGAACAAATAGTTTATTAAGAACCATTCACGCATAGTAAATACTTAATTAAGGCGTTAGGAGTTAGGAATAGAATATTAATTATGTAATAAGTCTTTATTAAGGCTAATGTAAAGGGTAGTGTTACTAGTTGACATGGACGGACTGTAGACCTGATCCAAATAGTAAAAAGTACTTTTGTGGTAATAAAACTGCATTTATAAAGCAGCGATTACACGTGTGTTTTAAGACTTCTAATCAAAGGACTGCAACCATGTTAGGTTCCTCCTTATCACTTGCACAAATAGACCCTGCTCCACTCATAATGGGCTCATTAATACTACCCCTGTCTCCTACAAAGGCTGATAAAAGCTTAAACCCAGATTAAACTTCACAATGCATTCCCTCGTATACGGCTCTTGGATAAACCTCCTTACATTGACAGGAATAGCAGGCAGGGTTGGAGGCACTTCTGTCAGAATCATTCTGTGTACGCACCGCGACACAGGGGCTTATGCGGCGTGCGTTTGCCGTCTGAACCTACGCTACGCTGCTACACAAAGCAGTGGCAGCAAAGATCATAGCTTTATTTAGCCGGATCATCTCCTGTGGATGCCTCCCCGGTGTGCTCATATCCCTCATGAATGCCTCCAAAAGTGATAGAATTTGTTCCCAGATAAAATATACAAAATAAAGAAAATATATTTGTTTTGCGGTATTTTCAACTAACAGTACTACTATTTCAAAATAATAAAGCAGATGTACCAAGTATTGGTCCAAGAAGTGACTGAAGTAAGAGTAACTGAGTTTATTGTTTTAAGAAAGTGGAAAATCGGATTAGTTATTTTGCAGCTGTCCAGTTGTTCTTCTTTTCTAATGCATTCAAAGCTTTGTAATTATTCACTATGATGCGTTTGTTTGCATGTTTCACAACTTTGCCGCCACTGCTAGTAATAACTTGCATTTTAACCACATACTTTCTGGTTCACAGAGGATAAAAACACACATTATGACCCTTAGAGTTGCTTTTACAATGTCTGCACTGGGGCAAAACAATTAATAAATGAAAATTACGTACAAACCCTTCTCAAAGTTTTCTGAGTAAATGTAACAGATCAATTTCACCCTGTGTTTATAAAACTTTTAAAACATTGGTAATAATTGAAAAAAGGGAGCACAATGGTTATAATTATGAAATTATTGTACATTTTGTTTTAGAACTACACAATAAAATCCATTCTGTTGTCCTTGTACAATAAAACAGATGAATAAAAGTACATATCTCAAAGATGAAATGAGGACATTTACTGAACATTGATAAAAGAACTGTACTAAAACAAACATTTAAGTGTCTGGGATATTTCCCACTGCTCAAACTGGTAATCAGCACTTGGACTGGGGTGAGGTAAACACTGTAAATATATGTACAAATATTATACAATCATTTAGGCTAGGTCACAAAAAAGCAGTTTTCAAATCTGCTTTTTAGGAGTTGGTATCTGAACTGTGTCAGACTTGGACCTCAAAGTCTCTGAATGAAAGTGTGATTCAGATGTTTTCAGGTTTTCACTGCAGAAGTCTTGCACATTGGGTTTTTAGTGCTTTTGTGTCTTTCTGTAGAATTTCTTCCTATTGTGATTCCTGTGTGTTCAGTTTTGTACTTTGTGTCTTTGGACTTTGTTAAGAGTGTGCAGTGTTTACAGTAGGTGCACACACTAGAGCACGTGCAGAGACAGAATGCTGCATTTGCTTTTACATTTGTTTTAATAGTTGATTGTTATGTTTTAGGTTCTATAAAAAGTGTTTGGTAGTTTGGATATTAGAGTTAAAGCTGAGAATGGATATAAGGTTGTACCAACATGAACTGAGCGGCAAGTTTTGGAATTACTGTCGAAATTTAAATGAACTTTCAGATGTTAACGTCAGGATTGGGCCTTACATCATACTGAAGATATGTGGGGTTGTTGTGCTCTTCAGTGCTCTGCTCCTCATTGAGTGGTGAGACTCTTTTCCATCTTTGTTAAAGCATTTCTTCAGGTGACACGTGATAATGATAAAGTTAATATTATTTATGTTACAGTTTGGCAAAGGAAAGAGTGACCCAGAGCCAACAGATAATTCTGAAATATAACCAGTGTTGAGGAGTAACAGATTACATGTACCGGAGTTACGTAATCAGAGTACAAATTATGAGTAACTGTATTCAGTTACAGTTACTGTTTAAATGAGTAGTAATTGGATTACAGTTACTTTGTTGAAATAAATGAATGATTACGCGGCGGTATTTTCCTGTTTTCACATTTTGGGCTACATTCCTTTTTTTTTTTTTTTTTTTTTTGGTAATTCCACTCATTGCCGGACACTAAACCAGGTCCAAAGCAGGTCTAAAACAGGTCTAAGACAGGATTTAACAGGACTAAATAAGGACTAAAACCAGGTCTAAACCAGGACTAAACCAGGACTAAACCAGGACTAAAACCAGGTCTAAACCAGGACTAAAACAGGTCTAAAACCAGGTCTAAACCAGGTCTAAACCAGGTAAAACCAGGACTAAAACCAGGACTAAAACCAGGTCTAAACCAGGTCTAAACCAGGACTAAAACCAGGACTAAACCAGGACTAAAACAGGTCTAAAACCAGGTCTAAACCAGGTCTAAACCAGGACTAAAACCAGGACTAAACCAGGTCTAAAACCAGGTCTAAACCAGGTCTAAACCAGGACTAAAACCAGGACTAAACCAGGACTAAAACCAGGTCTAAAACCAGGTCTAAACCAGATCTAAACCAGGACTAAAACCAGGTCTCAAACCAGGTCTAAACCAGGTCTAAACTAGGTGTAATCCAGGACTAAAACCAGGTCTAAACTAGGTCTAAACCAGGTCTAAACTAGATGTAAATCAGGACTAAACCAGATCTAAACCAGGACTAAAACAGGATGTAACTAAACCATGCTGCGTGGACCATGTCTCCTCCTCTTCCATCAATGATATTTTTTAATAAAGACTTTTTTTATTTTCTTTTAGCAGACAAAACATCTTATGTGAAGATTTCCTTGTCTTTGCTTCTCTACAGCAAATCAAGTAATCCAAAGTATTCAGATTACTTTACTCACTTTAAGTAATTTAATGGATTATGTTACAAACTACATTTTGCAGTATGTAATCCGTAATCTGTAGGGAATACATTTTAAAAGTCACCTTCCCAACACTGAATAGAACTTCATCATTTATATTGTTTGTCAGGATCATTTCTATCACTGCACACCAACATCTGCTGTCTCATGTGCTGTCTCAGTTTATTATTGCAGGGTGTATACATGTTTTCAATACTTCAATACTTCAATACATCACAAATAATTAGAATTTCATGAAAATGTTGTGATTCTTTTTAATGAAAGGAAATAATATGGCATAGTCAAAATTAGTGTTTGTGAATTTATTTACAGAAGTGCGCAAAAACAGTGAAAAATTGGAAAAATGTATATATTTATAGGTTGTAGTAGTCTTTGAATAGCTTCTGCGCTGGTCCTTGCGTTGCACACAACTCTCACACTGCCTCTGTGCAGATGGGAGTCATGTTTTATAGTATGAGACTCCTCCCCCAAATCAATGAACAAACAAAAACGGCTAAATAGACTCTCCTTTTAATACTAAAAAATCAAGAACATTACCAGAAACAAAAATATCCTAGCAATAAACTTTAAGCACAGATAGGAGAAAAAATATATATTATTCAAGTACAAAAAACGGAAAGTCACCTGACGTTCTTCGTGACGTCAAACGTGCGCGCCCTACGTAAAATAACGCAGAAGCTAATGAAGCTCACGTTGGCCGACGGACACACACGCTGACATGGAGGAAAGTTTGAAAGTGCAAAAGGGCTATGGAGAAATGAATGTTTGTGCAGCAATCAAGTGTGCACCCATGACTGTTGCAATGGAGATGTGTGGAAACCTCGGGGATAGCGGTAAACGGCCAGGGAAGTGAAACATCGGTGAGTGTGTATGTATATCGACAGGTCTACTCCGTCACAAAAAAGTTTAATATTTTTTGTTACTCATTTCAGAACATCAGCCCCATATATTGTACAGACTCATGACACATAGAGTGAAATATTTTAATAGTTTATTTCTTGATTTTTTTATGATTTAGGCTTACAGATAATGAAATTCTGTGTCTCAGGGTTTTGGACCATGTGCGGTTCTGAGGTGGTGAAGATCCCATCAGAGTTTTTGACCATTCTGTGTAGAGAACAAGGACAGGGAGCAGAGCAGGTTATAGTCACAAACATGTAATAGTTACACTTAGTTCTTTACTCAATCACACACGTACACACACACAAAAATACACACACAGACCCCCATGCTTTGACTTACATACACTGACTTATACATATTACAGATAATTTGTAAAAGAGCTCTTGGGGAGAAATAAGTATAGCACATCATATCACCAACAAAGATGACATTTGAACAAGGTTGCATGTGTTTAATAGCAAATAAAACAAGTAAAAAAAAAAAAAAAACATCCTAAAATACCGCAGTAGCACAAAAAAAAATCTATGCGTTTTCATCCAGCTCTCACTTTTTAAAATGACAAACAGAAAGATGAGACTTAAGGCTATGTCATGTTTCCTTGAAAACAAAGATTATTTTAATCGTTGAGCTTCCTCTTCAAGTGGGAGTAAGTGCTGAGGTCATCTTCCAGCATGTTTAATTTTCAGAGATGGTATGAGATCTTTTTCACAGTAATGGAAAGGGAATGTACGTATGAATCTTTACTAATAAGGACAGAGACCCACTGCTCTGTATTTACATGGGATCATTTAAACATTTCAGACTCTGGGTTATACATGTAAAATGAAAATGTGCTGACTGACACAAAATGTGCTGACTGACACCACAATGAAGAGGCGGGGCTTCTCAGTTCTGCAGTTTTGAACAAGAAGTCAGTAGATATGTTTCTATTCTTATAATATTAATACTGTGATTTAGAATGGGGAAAAATTGAAAAACAATGTATGTTATAGTGATACAAAAATAAGTCTTTTTTAAAATTAACTTTCCTCCATACGGTTCACATAGTCTTCCTCTGGCGTCTGTGAAAAAGACAAAATCTCACATACAGGTACTCTAAGTATGTACCATATTTTCCAGACTATAAGTCGCTCCGGACTATAAATCGCACCAGCCAAAAAATGTGCAAGGAAGAAGAAAGAAAACATATATAAGACTATAAGTCGCACTTTTTGGGTAAATGTATTTTATAAAATCAGAGACCAGGAACCGACATTTCATCTTGAAAGGCAAGTTATAGTAATAAGAATAGTACAGAGAACAACAGACTGAATAGGTGTTAATATGTTAGCGTAACATATTAACAGTTATTCAGATAATTATAGTATAAACAACAGAACATAAGTTTACCAAACTCACAATCTCACTCCAAATCACTAAATCCATTGAATTCTTCCTCGGTGTCACTTCTGCACGACCTCCAGAGATAAACCATAGATCCATGACGTAAACGGAGCGCCGCTTCCTCTTCTGTGTCACTGTCGTCAGACTCAGCATCAGTTCCAGTTAGAATTATTCCGGCCTTTCTGAATCCAGACAGGATGGTTTCAGTTGTTATTGTAGTCCAGGCTTTGTCGATTCATCCAGTGACTTCCAGGAAAGTTACATGGTGCACCCTCCCGTTAGGAGTGAAGCTGTGTTCTCCATCCCTGTTTTCTGCCAGTCCCTCACAAGTTTTTCGCTCACTCCAAACTTTCTTTCTGCTGCTCACTTACTTGCTTTTCAGATGAATATTTCACTATTTGCAGCGAGACAGCATCTTTTTCTACAGGAGACATGCGCAGTAGAGTGTGAAGTGACAGTGGTACAGGAGTAATAGTAGTACTAGATACTGACACACAAGCCTAGAGCGCCCCGTCACAGCTGTCAGTCTGAAAATTTGAATATATAAGTCACACCAGAGTATAAGTCGCAGGACCACCCAAACCATGAAAAAAAGTGCGACTTATAGTCTGAAAAATAAAATATTTACTGTAAAGAGCAAACACGTTTACATCCTGCAATAATAAACTGAGACAGCACATGAGACAGCAGATGTTGGTGTGCAGTGATAGAAATGATCCTGACAAACAATATAAATGATGAAGTTCTATTTCAGAATTACCTGTTGGCTCTGGGTCACTCTTTTCTTTGCCAAACTGTAACATAAATAATATTAACTTTATCATTATCACGTGTCACCTGAAGAAATGCTTTAACAAAGATGGAAAAGAGTCTCACCACTCAATGAGGAGCAGAGCACTGAAGAGCACAACAATCCCACATATCTTCAGTATGGTGTAAGGCCCAATCCTGACGTTAACATCTGAAAGTTCAAATGCAGTTGTTTAAAAGCAAGACATTTGACACAGCTGAGCCTCCTCACCCTGGACACAGACTTTCTGAGTCTCTCTGCTCAAGCAGGGTAACTTGAAAATCTTTTTTTTTTTTTTTTATCCCAACTATAAATTTGCTTTCTGATACTTCTGAGTACAGGTACGCTAAGAATTTTTTGAGTTACTTTGCGAACTTTACTAAATTAGCAGCATCATTACAGAGGATATACAATACACAATACAACATAATTATACTATATTATACTATATTAAGTGCATTGTACTGTCTTATGTAACACATTATTTAAATCACTATGTTACCATTTATTGTTTTGCTGAATTAAAATATTAAAATGCTGAGTAAGTTTCATCTTTGTTTTTGACGCTCTGAGTACCCCCTCTTTTTGCTCCCTGTTCTAAGTCACTCCCCCTTCAGACCACTATCACAACACAATCAGCAAGCTCATGAAACTACTGCACATCACATCAATTTTGTGAAGTTGTAGTGTATTGTGTTCTGAATCATGCTTTTGTATATTTATAGACAATTGTCGTCCAGGAGCATGTGTGGCGTAGGCTTGTGGATTAGATTTTCAACAGTATAAATAATCTGAAATGACATGGCGTACCTTCACTCTGCAGGTTGATGGTTGGAGAGTTTTGTTCCCCGACTTGATTCTTGGCTTGACAGAAGTATTCTCCTTGGGTTGTATGGTTGAAGATGAGGCTGTAGACGTTTCCTTCATGAACTCTTTGTGGACCCTGTGAGGTGACCCTGAACCAGCTGAAGCTCTGGACTGGAGGCCAGGCTCTGCTGGAGCAGCTCAGATTCACAGACCCTCCCACAGATAGAGGAAAAGTGTTCGTGCTGAGCCACACAGACGTGTTTTTAGGAGAATCTGAGGAGACACACATGATAGATGTTTGTGGATGACTTGTGCTGGAACTATTATAGTGATTTTCAGTATCACTACAGGCAAACACTCTTAATAGTGACATGATTTGATTATAATAAACTATAACAAAGCTTATACACAGAGCATTGTTCAACATCAGGGGTCTCCAGGCTGTAGCTCTAGAGCTACCAGTAGCTCTCCCCCTTCTTCTAAGTAACTCACCAGGAGCTTTATGTATAAGTATTGGCTGAATAATATTTAAAATGTTATTTAATCAAACGTATCAGTTTGCTGTCTGACTTTGCACACAAATAAATGGATAATGGTTTATATTTTATAGACATTCAACTGTGTCTCTTATATTTACTCAATTTCTTTTAAACGTTAACATTAGTAGTTTTCTGGTATTTTCATTTTTCTAAAGGTTGGAAACTCCTGTTTTACATTTTGTTCTGTGTAAACCTTAACACTGATCTAAAACAACTATTAAAGAAACAGGACCTTTGGCTTCCTGTTCAAAACTACATAACTAATATGGCCTGTTTTTCATAGTGCAATTTCCTTATTTTTAATCCCTATATATAATATATAATATATAATTGTCTTAAAATTGTTGACACGAAACATCATGTACAAACTGGACATTATCACAGACATTTCCAAAACTCAGTGAGGCTGAACACTTACACTCCACACTCAGAGAGATGGTCTTGTCTGCACTCTTCTGTCCTCCCTTCACAGGATACACAGCAGAACAGCGCACCTTCAGTCCTTGGTGCTGCTCAGATAATCTCATCTGGAGTTGTACTGAAGTGGAGAAGGTCCCATCAGAGTTTTGGACCATGTGTTGTTCTGAGGTGGTGAAGGTCCCATCAGAGTTTTGGAGCATGCTGTGTGGAGGCTCTGGTTGGAGGCTCCATGTGAGTTTAGGAGGAGCTTCAGGACAGGGAGAGGGAGCAGAGCAGGTTATAGTCACTGTCTCCTGCTTCCTCTGTGACACGTGAACTGACGGGGTCCATGGAGACTCTGCACAACAATACAAACATTTAATAGTTACACTTAATACTCTTAATATTCTACTGGACCACCAACACACACGCATGCACACGCAAAAATCAAACAGGAAAGAATTTCACCACATAAATAATTTTGATCAAATACTGCAAAATCTATTTTTCAATTGTTTGTCAAATCAATTGAAAAAACGACAAGATTTATACATCATTTCTAATAAATACATAGTGCAAGTCAGTTCTTCACTACTTCACTATTATTATTTATTTTATGTAATAACCTACTTTAGTGGTCATTGTAGTATTACTTTTTGGAAATACATCTTCAGATTTTTTGACTTTTTTTTTTCTTTTGTTTTTTGTAAATTCTGAGGGAAGTTATCTCACATTTACATAATCTTGTGGTATGTTGTTCTTGTGAGATCTTCTGGCACTATATCTTGTCCCATCCCCAGTCCACAGATGTGATGAAAACCTATCCACTGGTCAATATTTATTAGACAAATCTTGCAGAAGCTTCTCTTTTTATACAAATGTCTTACAACAAAACTATATAAAAGAATTAGTTTGTCTACATAAATACATGCCTTATTCATCTATGAAATACATAAAATAAAAGAATACATCTTACCTTGGACCGTTATACGAAGTGGGTCACAAGCTGCTGTTCCCATAAAGTAGTTGTTCTCTATTCTGAAGTAATACTGGTCAGAATGAATTGTGTTTATATCAGAGAACAAAGTGGTGCAGTTTTTCTGATGCAGGTCTCCAATAATTTTCATAAGAGATGTGAGGCCGGTTGTAGCTCTGTGAAAAAGTACTGAATCTATACGTTTGCCTAAGTTGGGGTGTGTCTTACTCCAAATGGCTAACACAGGGTTAGTCAGGTCTAATTTATATTTAATGGGAAAATTGAATGTGCAGGGGATCAGCAAACAGGTGCCACTCAGAGCCTCCAGGTTTGGTACAGAGATGTTCAAATTCCGAGGATATTTACATCCTAAAGCCCCTGAAACATACCATACAATAAAGAAGACATCTGAACAATCCATTTAATAGCATTTAAAACATTTTTTTAAAAATCAAAACTCACCAGAACACAGCAGTAACACAAGGAACCCATGCGTTTCCATTTTTATACCTCCTCCTCTCACTGACAGTTTTAAAATCACAAACTTTTAATGTGGTTGCGTTTCCTCTTTAAGGTGAAGTAAGTGTTGAAATCAACTTCTGTTTTTCTAATCAAGATGTCCGGTTTGATTTTGAGAGATATGACGTCAAAGGGAGATTACTCGTGCACCTTTACTACAGTTTTTATTTTTATTATTATTCATTTAGCACATTTTTTATAAAGATCTTTTAATAAATTTTGCACACATTCACACAAAACACAAAATGATCCAGAACATTTGTGAACAAAACATAACACACTCTTATAAAAACGGACATTCTGTGGTTTAAATACACAGTCATCAGATTTATAAACTGATGTAATCATCATCCAGACACTGTCCCACACTTTTAGACGTGTAGTGTGAGGAGTTAGAGATATGTAGGACCTGTGTCACGCTGTTTCTGAGGTAAATGCTCTAAATATGCATACAATATTACACAATCATTTACGTTCACAAAAAAGCTCTTTTTTTTCTAAAATCTATGTTTTTAGCTCAGTTGGCATCTTAACTGTGTCAGATTTGGACCTCAAAGTCTCACACAGGTTTTCACTACAGAAGTCTTGTATGTTGTGTTTCTAGTGTCTCTGTGTCTGTCTATAGAGTCTCTTCATATTGTGTGATTCCTGAGTGTTCAGTTTTGTCTTTGTTCTACAGTGTGTGCAGTTTTTAGGTACGCAGATTACAGCATGTGCAGAGAGAGAGAGAGTTATAATAGCAATCTGAGTTTAAAAACACTACTCAAAAACATTAACACATCAGATCTCAATGTGAAAAAAAAATGTGTTGGATATCTATACAAATATGAACAAGTCAATGTCTTAGGAACAAAAGGTGCCACCTCTTTCTCTTTTAGGTGTGCTAAAGTACTGGCAACGATGGGACAACTCCTCTAAAACAGGACTGCTTTTACATGTTGTCAGAATAATTTTATTATCCCATATTTGCTAAATACTTGTGTGATATTCTAGGCCTATGAGTTAACCATTTATGTACTACAATTCTTTGATTTATAATGTACCAATCACTTGTCACTTGTTGAATAACCTCTCTGTGTTTGACAACTGTGTGCAGTGTCCTATCCTATCGCTCTTGTGTGAACCTCGAGATGATTCCTCACATGAAGCCAACTCCCACTGTCACACATGCAAGAGTTATGATGGAGTCTGACCATACCTAAGGCACCTCCTGATTGTTAATCATGTTTTATGTGTTTATACTATGCTTAGCTGCATCAGTTTCTTATTATGTCTTTGCTGGTTTCCCCTTCCCCTTGAGAATTATCATTCTGTAACTAGGGCCTCCTAATGAAATAAAAAGAGGAGAGCGGCCTTGAGTCATCAGAACGTGTGGAGACTGTTGGTTTTGATGCCCACTCTCTGCCCGTTCTCCTCATGAGTAAAACTGAATTAATCTCTTGTCTTTCTTCTTGTTTTTAATGTTTAGATAAACCTAACACATGTGGAGGTCATTTCAAGTTTCTCCCTCATGGTCTTTTTTGGCTTGTTTTCCACTAGTGCTGCTTTGGTTAGAGTGATTATAATTACTGGGAGTATGAGGCCATTCTTTAACCCTTCAGAAGTTGCACAGATTGTCCAACTTTTCCAAGATGGCGCATCCCTCAGCAAGGAGGTATGGGTCCCTTAGCAGGATCAGGTTGGAAGAGGCTGAACACTGCTCGTGCTCTACAGAATGACCTCCAGCAGGCCACTGGTGTGAAATGTGGTACAGTGTTTTTGTCTGTTTGAGAGAAAAAACATATGAAATATAGGATTAATGTGGTAAACGTGTGAATGAATCAAGACACAACCACAGGTATGTTTGTGATGAGGAAACAACATTATAACATAGATAGAAACAGAAAATAGCTTGAAACGGCTACACTGATGGCAAAAGTCTGTTCTGGTCTTTGAAAGTTATCAAACACACATATTATTGGTTTCTGCTTCCTGTTATATTTTTGAGAAGACATTTTAAATGATGTTCCTAATTTATGTTCCTCGGAGCTATGTTGAGGTTGGGAGCATCATCTCTATTGCTGAAGCAGTCACTCATAGCTGTGGTCCTAACCCCTAAACCCAGTGATGGACTGTGGAAGTACAGGAGGGTGCCAGGCTTAAGAAGGAGTCCTATCGAGCCTTGTTGGCTTGTGGGACTCCTGAGGCAGCTGACCGGTACTGACAGTCAAAGAGTGTCTCAGCTCATGCTCATGCTGTGACAGAGGCAAAAACTCTCTTGGGAGGAGTTCGGGGAGGCCATGGAAGAAGACTATCAGTTGGCCTCAAAGAAATCCTGGCAAATGGTCCAAGGCCTCATGAGGGGGAAACAGTACTTAACCAACACTGTTACTGTCTATAATGCAAATCACGGTGAAGTTACTGTTTATTTTACAGTAATTTGCAGTAATTTATTTCTTTTTATCTTAGTTTAAAAAAACACATTTGCCATGTTTTTTCTCTTTATTGAATACAGAAGATCAAACTCAGGTGATACAATACAATTAAACATGGATCCATCTCAAATGTGGTCCACAGCTCATACAAACATATTCATCATATGTACATCATTTATACAGTAAATTGCCAGGTACAAAATGCCTGAACACTCAGAAGTGACCTGCATTCACTTCCGGATCTACACTGTTCACACATACCCTGCATTTGTCTCTCTGCACCTTCTCACAGAGCAACTGCTGACTGTTACAATGAAATGTCATTTAGATTTTTTTGCAGTTTTGAACAGGAAGTCAATAAACCTGTTTCTATTATTACAAATTTATATCAATATTAATATTGTGGTTTTCAATGGGAAAAATGGAAAAGCAATGAGCAATGTATGCTACAGTGATACAAGAAAAGAGGCAATAACGTCTTTAAAATGAACTTTCCTCCACACAGTTCACATAGTCTTCCTCTGGCCTCTGTGAAAAAGACAAAAACACACATACAAATACTCTGAGTATGTATTTACTGTAAAGAGTAAACACGTTTACATCCTGCAATAATAAACTGAGACAGCACATGAGACAGCAGATGTTGGTGTGCAGTGATAGAAATGATCCTGACAAACAATATAAATGATGAAGTTCTATTTCAGAATTACCTGTTGGCTCTGGGTCACTCTTTTCTTTGCCAAACTGTAACATAAATAATATTAACTTTATCATTATCACGTGTCACCTGAAGAAATGCTTTAACAAAGATGGAAAAGAGTCTCACCACTCAATGAGGAGCAGAGCACTGAAGAGCACAACAACCCCACATATCTTCAGTATGATGTAAGGCCCAATCCTGACGTTAACATCTGAAAGTTCAAATGCAGTTGTTTAAAAGCAAGACATTTGACACAGCTGAGCCTCCTCACCCTGGACACAGACTTTCTGAGTCTCTCTGCTCGAGCAGGGTTTCTTGAAATGTTTTTTTTTTTTTTCAATCCAAACTATAAATTTGCTTTCTGATACTTCTGAGTACAGGTACTTTTTGAGTTACTTTGCAACTTTACTAAATTAGCACCGTCATTACAGAGGATATGCAATAGACAACACAACATAATTATAATGTGTTATACTATATTAAGTACATTGTACTGTCTTATGTAACACATTATTTAAATCGCTATGTTACCATTTATTGTTTTGCTGAAAATAGGATATTAAAATGATGAATAAGTTTCATATTTGTTTTTGATGCTCTGAGTACCCCTCCCTTTGCTCCCTGTTCTAAGTCACTCCCCCTTCAGTCCGCTATCACAACACAATCATTAAGCTCATGAAACTACATGCTTTTGTATATTTATAGACAATTGTCGTCCAGGAGCATGTGTGGCGTAGGCTTGTGGATTAGATTTTCAGCAGTATAAATAATCTGAAATGACATGGCGTACCTTCACTCTGCAGGTTGATGGTTGGAGAGTTTTGTTCCCCGACTTGATTCTTGGCTTGACAGAAGTATTCTCCTTGGGTTGTATGGTTGAAGATGAGGCTGTAGACGTTTCCTTCATGAACTCTTTGTGGACCCTGTGAGGTGAGCCTGAACCAGCTGAAGCTCTGGACTGGAGGCCAGGCTCTGCTGGAGCAGCTCAGATTCACAGACCCTCCCACAGATAGAGGAAAAGTGTTCGTGCTGAGCCACACAGACGTGTTTTTAGGAGAATCTGAGGAGACACACATGATAGATGTTTGTGGATGACTTGTGCTGGAACTATTATAGTGATTTTCAGTATCACTACAGGCAAACACTCTTAATAGTGACATGATTTGATTATAATAAACTATAACAAAGCTTATACACAGAGCATTGTTCAACATCAGGGGTCTCCAGGCTGTAGCTCTAGAGCTACCAGTAGCTCTCCCCCTTCTTCTAAGTAACTCACCAGGAGATTTATGTATAAGTATTGGCTGAATAATATTTAAAATGTTATTTAATCAAACATATCAGTTTGCTGTCTGACTTTGCACACAAATAAATGGATAATGGTTTATATTTTATAGACATTCAACTGTGTCTTTTATATTTACTAAATTTCTTGTAAACGTTAACATTAGTAGTTTTCTGGTATTTTCATTTTTCTAAAGGTTGGAAACTCCTGTTTTACATTTTGTTCTTTGTAAACCTTAACACTGACCTAAAACAACTATTAAAGAAACAGGACCTTTGGCTTCCTGTTCAAAACTACATAACTAATATGGCCTGTTTTTCATAGTGCAATTTCCCAATATATAATCCCTATATATAATATATAATATATAATTGTCTTAAAATTGTTGACACGAAACATCATGTACAAACTGGACATTATCAGAGACATTTCCAAAACTCAGTGAGGCTGAACACTTACACTCCACACTCAGAGAGATGGTCTCGTCTGCACTCTTCTGTCCTCTCTTCACAGGATACACAGCAGAACAGTGCACCTTCAGTCCTTGGTGCTGCTCAGATAATCTCATCTGGAGTTGTACTGAAGTGGTGAAGGTCCCATCAGAGTTTTGGACCATGTGTTGTTCTGAGGTGGTGAAGGTGCCATTAGAGTTTTGGAGTGTGTGTGGAGGCTCTGGTTGGAGGCTCCATGTGAGTTTAGGAGGAGCTTCAGGACAGGGAGAGGGAGCAGAGCAGGTTATAGTCACTGTCTCCTGCTCCCTCTGTGACCATGACACCTGCACTGACGGGGTCCATGGAGACTCTGCACAACAATACAAACATTTAATAGTTACACTTGATACTCTACTGGACCACACGCACACATGCACACACAAAAAAAATAAATCAAACTTTGTGAGGAAAAATCAAACGGGAAAGAATTTCACCGCATAAATATTTTATATCAAATACTACAATCTACTTTTCAATTGTTTGTCAAATCAATTGAAAAAACAGACAAGATTTTTACATCATTTATAATAAATAAATAGTGCGATTCAGTTCACAACTGTGGCTTCACTATTATGATTCATTTTATGTAATAGTCTACTTTAGTGGTCATTGTAGTATTAATTTATGGAACTACAGCTTCTGACTTTTTTTTTTTTTCTTTTTTTGTAAATTCTGAGGGAAGTTATTGCACATTTATACAATCTTGTGGCATATTTGTCTTGCGAGATCTTGTAGCACCAGATCTGGTCCTATCTCCGGTCCACACATGTCAAACCCACAATGTGATAAAAACCTATCCACTGGTCAATAATGAGACAAATCCTGCAGAAGCTTCTGTTTTATACAAATGTCAAACAACAATACTATATAAAAGGAGATTATAGTCATTGTTTTGTCTACATAGGTACAAACCTTGTTCATCTATGAAATACATGAAATAAAAGAATATATCTTACCTTGGACCGTTATATTAAGTGGATCACAAAGTGCAGTCGTTATAAACTTGTGGTTTTGTATTCTGAGGTAATACTTGTCAGAATGACTTGTGTTTATATCAGAGAACAGAGTGGTGCAGTTTTTCTGATGCAGGTCTCCAATCATTGCCATAGGAGATGAGAGGGTGGGCCTATCACTGTGAAAAAATATTGGATCTCCAGGTTTGCCTAAGTTGGGATGTGTCTTGCTCCAAATGGCTACAACAGGTTTAGTCAGGTCTACTTTGTCTTTATGTTGAACAGCAATACTGAATGTGCAGGGGGTCAGCAAACAGGATCCACTCAGAGCCTCCAGGTTTGGTACAGAGATGTTCAAATTTCTAGGATATTTACATCCTAAAGCCCCTGAAACATACCACCAATAAAGAAGACATTTGAACAATCCTTTTAATAGCGTTTAAAACATTTTTAAATCAAAACTTACCAGAACACAGCAGTAGCACAAGGAACCCATGTGTTTCCATTTTCACACATCCACTTCTCACTGAAAAAACTTTTAAAACGCCAAGTAGAAAAATTAGAGTGAGGTTGACTCAGGTTCACATGTATATAAAGACTATTTTAATGTGGGTGAGCTTCTGCTTTAAGTAAGTGTTAAAAAACAACTTCTCTTTTTCTAACCAAGATGTTCGGTTTGATATGAAGTCAAAGGGAGAGTACTTGTGACTGTAAACCCGAATAAGTTCAGTAAACTTAAAACTTACTATGTAATCAGTTTCCACAAAGCTAATAAGTTAAGTTACTGAAATGTTATAACATATCTCAACTTATATTGTGTGATTAAATGAAGAGAACTGAATTAGTGTAATGAACTTAGATCGTATTAGTCTTCTTGTCTTATCTTAGTTACTTAACATAAAACATATTTATTTACACTGACAGTTATATTTTCTGTATTATATTTTCTGAAAAGTCTGAAAACTACATTTAGTAGTACATGTTTGTTAAAGATGTAGTGTTTTTATTGTTTTTAAAAAGTGAATAAACAAAATAGGCTGGAATTTTGATGAATCTGTACAATTTATTTTAATAGCACACTAACCACACACTTCTGGTTTGCAGAAAAATTATAAATGATAAAAATGCAAAAGAACAGTCATTTTGACCCTTGCAGCTGCTTTTACAATATCTGCACTCGGGGAAAACAATTAATAGATGACAAATATCAGGTACAGCTTTTTTTCAAAGTTTCCTGAGTAAATGTAACAGATTATTACCAACCTCAATCATTAGTGTTTATAAAACATTTGAAGAATACCAAAATATTGATGTAATAATTGAAAAAAGAGAACACAATATGATTATACATTTTATTTTAAAACAAAACATTTAAAAATTAGAAATATACACTGCATGAGAGCAGAAGAAATTACAATGGGACTGCCTTGCATTCGAGGCTCAAGTGCTCAGAAAATTCCCCGTCTCCACCCACTGCTCTGTATTTTGGATCATTCAAACATTTCAGACTCTGTGTCATACACATAAAATGGAAATGTGCTGACTGATGCAATGAAAGGCCACAATGATGAGGCGGGGCTTATCAGCTCTGAAGTTTTGAACAAGTCAACAGACGTGTTTCTGTCAGTAAGCCATTTTAGACTCATGCTAATATTGAGGTTTAGAATGGGAAAAATGGAATAACAATGATCGATGTATGCCATAGTAATACTTTTCCTCCACACACACTCTTCCTCTGGTCTCTGTGAATTGTTAACAGTAAAATCTAGATCAGAGTAGGACATTTCTTACTCAGATCTAGAGACAACAGTGAGACAACAGCACACAGACCTTTAATTTCATTGCACAAGATTGTACATTTCTTGTCCACAGCTAAAAGCAGAAGTGCACACTTTTAATCACTGTTCTGAGATCAGTTGAAACAAACAAAAACAAAAAGTTCTTCACAATAACATCCCTTAGTGTTTTTGACATTTGTACATTTAGTTTTAAAGGAGCTGTAACACTCTTGACCGCAAAAGTCTGTTCCGGTCTCTGAAAGTTGTGAAAAGCATCTATTCGTTGGTTTCAGCTTCCTGTTATTTGCAACACTCCTTCTATTTTAAGAGATGTTTTCAAGCAAGGCAAGGCAAGTTTATTTATACAGCACAATTCATACCCAAAGTAATTCAAAGTGTTTTACAGAATAAGAAATACATTAAAGTCACAATACAAACAAATCAAAACATAAATAATCATAATAAAATTAAAAAGAAAGAGAGATTAAATGAGAGACAAGACTGCAGAATGAAAACCTTTCAGTCATATGCAGCTAAACAGAACCGTTTTGAGCCTGGATGCACCTGCATGAACCTGAAACGCTGACTCCCTATGTTTAGTCCTGACTCTGGACACCAGCAGGAGGCCGGCCCCTGAGGTCCTTATAGTGCGAGATGGCACTTAAACCAGCAACTTTTCTAGATTTTCATCATTCTGAAACCCATTGATAAACTTTGCTTATAATTACAAAAAAAACAAAAAAAACAATAGATCATTGCAACAATTGAACTACATTTTTTTTCTTTTTCACAGTTTTACAACAGTAAAAACCTGGTACAGCATCTTTAACTGTATGTATGTTAATCTCATAAAGCAGGAGTGTCAAATTCAAATTCACAGAGGGCCAAAATTAAAAACTTGGACTAAGTCGTGGGCCAAACTAAATATTTATTGAAAATTTCAACAATATCTGCATGTTTTCTCTTTTTTTGAGATATATAATGTTAAAACTTTTCTTATTAAAATGAATGTTTAATAATAGTTTGCTTAAATATTTGAACATTTTAAATAAATAATGTTTCTATAGCCGGCAGGCAACTCTAATACATATTTGATATGATCTCGCGAGCCAAATATGGCCCCCGGGCCTGAGTTTGACGTCATAAAGAAAATGAGATAAACATGTTCAAATCAAATTTAGCTTTTAATAATAACAACTGTAATGTTGATTTATTTATAATTACAGAAACACTAGATATGATGGCCAAGTTGTTAATGTTAGAATTTGTAGTTTTTTTATCCAGTCAGAAAGTACAATGAGCCTCACATGAGTCTTTCATTTGGGTTGCCAGTTTCAGTGCTGAAATCCAGTTATTTTAAACCTAAAAGAACTTTGTCTGATCTGAGTTCTTGTTACAAACCGTTCCGAGGGATGAGAGGAAGTAAACAACTCAGGTCGCCACAGGTAATTATTAGGTGGCACTTTTATTTAATAGGCAAACAGAGAACATAGTGTAATACAAGAGTTAAAGTAAAATATACAATAAACTCAAAAGTAAACTAAAGGCTGAATCAGACTCAATTACAAATGGCAAGTCAGTTACAATCCTTATTACCTGAAATCCCAGAACTTGTAGTCAATCATTAATCAATGTGTGTGCTGATGTCCATATGCTGAGAATGAGAAAAACGTCTATATATTATTTATCTGCAGGTTTAGACACTGGCAACCCAGGTTCAGTTGTGATAAGAGTACAGTTTTTTAAAGCGGTAAGAGCCCAGGCTATATACAGTTCCTTTAAGTTTTAAATATTCCAGTAACATGTTTTTGACTGATGCTCACACCGCCCCTTTAAGTGATTTCTGATTGCCCCTGTTGGCCTCCTGACCGCAGCAGACCATCTCTAAAGCCCAGGTCTGCTTTGTGTCTGCCAGATAAAAAACATCTTGTTATCCCTTAAGGCAAGAATAATGTCTTCTATCAAAAAGTGGATGGTAGGCCACCTAATAGACGGGGCCTTCTTTGAGGGCAGGGAACAAGAGGGATCCGACGAGCCAATCAGAGCACGGCGTTAGATTGAACAGAGTATCATTGCCATGGGAGACCAATTCCAGCGCAATTATACCCACTCCCCGCTGCTCTGCCCTCTGCACACGGCACCAAGGTCTCCTCATCAACAAAGTTCGACCGCGGAGATCACATGCTCTCACTTCATTTCTGTGTAAGCTTGCTGCTGTTTTTCATAACCCTGTATAGATCTAAGCATGCAGGAATGGCCTCAGATTAGAATGTTATGGAGACTTGTCTAAAGGTCAGTTGTACTTGTTTTAGCTTCGTACTCACACTAATGAACTGTAATAATACTCAAATAGACCACTGAGCCGCTAATGTTGTTGTGTTGTGCTCATCATTAAAAACCCTGTACATGATTTTTCCAGTGTATTTGAGCCTTGGACTGAAGTGAAAGTGCGATGTCTAGGGCTGGGAATCATTCAGAAATTGCAGATGCAATACATACATCGATACAATATGTTTTTCAGTGCACTTTTGATTCAATGCGTTTCAATATGATATACCATATTTTTCGGACTATATGTCACACTTTTTTCATGGTTTGGGTGGTCCTGGGACTTATACTCCAGTGCGACTTATTTATTAAAATTTTCAGACTGACAGCCGCGAGACGGCGCTCTAGGCTTGTGTGTCAGTATCTAGTACTACTATTACTCCTGTATCACTGTCACTTCGCATTCTACTGTACATGTCTTCTGTAGAAATAGCCGCTATCCTGCTGCAAATAGTGAAATATTCAGCTGAAAATGGTAATCGAGCAGCAGAAACAAAGTTTGGAGTGAGCGAGAAACTTGTGAGGGACTGGCGGAAAACCAGGATGGAGAACACAGCTTCATGGGAACTGGGAGGGTGCACCTGGAAGTCACTGGATGAATCCACAAAGCCTGAACTTCAATGACAACCAAAACCATCCTGTCGGGATTCAGAACGGTTGGATCTATAGTTTATCGCTGGAGGTTGCGCACAGAGGATGAAGAACTCAATAGATTTAGTGATTTGGAGTGAATTCGTGAGTTTGGTAAACTTATCTTTTGTGGTTTATGCTATAATTATCTGAATAACTGTTAATATGTTACGTTAACATATTAACGCCTATTCAGTCTGTTGTTCTCTGTTCTGTTATTATTACTATAACTTGCCTTTCAAAATGAAATGTCAGTTCCTGGTCTCTGATTTTACAAAATACATTTCCCCAAAAAGTGTGACTTATAGTCTGGTGCAGCTTATATATGTTTTTTCTTCTTCATTGCGCATTTTTTGGCTGGTGCAATTTATACTCCGGAACGACTTATAGTCCAAAAAATACGGTACTGTATTTTAAATCGATTCAATACGGTTCAGTGAAAAATCATAGCTGCAATACTAAGTCCTCTAAGTGTGTGCAAAGTTAATATGACAAACACCCACTTCACTCATCAAAATTGTGAAAATGTCAACACAATTGTAGCTATTACACAAAATAATTTAGCAAAATATACCAAAACTGACTCTTGGCGATATATCGATACAGCAGCCCGTGATATCGATACTGGGCCCGGTCAAGCAGAAGTATACAGCAAGGCCAAAAATTCAAGTTAATGCATCTGATACAAAAATGTATTCAACAGATAGCATATGTACTCTAGTTTATGAAACTGCTTACCTTTTTTCTGTACCATTTTTGGTTCTAAAGTTACATACGTTTTAAACAGACCATGTATGAAACATGGAACAAAAATTATTTCCCAAATTTCAAAGACCTGCAAATCATGTAAATAAATTGATGTATTTCATCATATCTTGTGTTATTCAATCTTTGAACTGTTGATGAAGGAACATGATTTTTTTTTTTTTCAAAAAAAAAATTTTTTAAATGATAAAAATTTGCTTGGAAGGACTGACATATTTTATAGAAATAGTTAACTTTCATTTTGAAGTAATATTAAAGTATTCAGAAAAAAAAAGCTGACAAATTATGCAAAATCATGCACCTTCTACTTGCTTGTACAATTTCCATCCGTTACTTTTCCCTCCGTTACCATGACCTTTCTTAATAAAAAATCTCATTACTCAAAAAGTAAGAGGTTTTTCAACCTAATCTTGTACCATATGGTAGAAAACTGTATGAAGCAAATATTCAAACCAGTTTGTTAAGGATATGTAAGTGAGAACCACTAGTTATCACTGTTTGTATTTATTACCCAAAAAGTGCTGCATATTTCATTCCCTCTGTTACTGACATGAGTTTATTTATGTTTTTGTCAACAACTTGAAAGAATATCACAGGTTTAACTTTACCCTGTTGGAGTGTTAACTCTTTCCTACATTCTAATATCTTACTTATTTCAATAGTCCCTCTAGTTTCTGAATAAGAGCTATTTGAATGTAAAAAATCTGCCCCCGTTTCCCTCCGTTACCGCTTGATCGGACCCCTCTGTATCATCACATTAAAAAGCCATATCAGTTTGTCAAAGCCTGATCTCATAAGCTAAGCAAGAGTCTGGTTAGTACTTGGATGGGAGAGCGCTGGGAAAGTCAGGTGCCACAGTGGGGCGCCAGTCGCAAAAACTGTCATTGCGTCCTTAGGAAAGGCACTTCACCCACATTGCCTTGTATAAAAGTGGAGTGTGCGTGAGTGATGGTGGTGGTCGGAGGGGCTGATGGCGCAGTTTGGCCAGTAGTAGTTTACCACCTCCGGAGTGTATGGAGTGAATGAATAATGCTCTGTAAAGAGTCTTTGAGTGTCCAGAAAAACGCTGTATAAAACTAATGCGTTATTATTATTATTATTATTAAATTAAAAGACGTGATATATCGATATTCAATATTTTTGCGCACCCTTAGCAATGTCACCCATAGTGTTCGGCTCCAGTCAAATGAAGCTCATCAAGAGTGGCAGTTATGGGGTAAATTTGGAGCCAAGTTCCATATTTGAAATTCTGACCTTGAGTATCATAGCAACCAAAGAGCCAATCCAGAGGGAGGCTGTTGAAGGTAACGCATCTTCCCAACGCTTAGTAAAGCTGTCAATCAAACCTGTTGCTAACGCTAGTGGGAGCGACCTCGGGGAAAGAAGGCATCTCACTTATCTGTTATTAATGTTTATATCTTGATTCATGGACAAAACACTAAAATAAAATCCCCAGGATCATGTAGAGCAGTTTAATACAAACATTTTAACAACTAAGTTTAATGATTTATATATAAGGGAAGACCCTTGAGATGTAGCAACTCGTTTGCAAGGGGGTCCTAAAAACATTAAGAAAAATACCATTTACAGAAAAGAAAGAAAAAAATCAAAACAGGACAAAAGATAAACACAACACAAAACTAAAACATTCACCCAACACACAAACAGCATTCATACTGTACAATACAGGATCCTAAGATACACATCTCTCTGATTTTATCATCACCACACCTATATTTGTAAATTAATGAAGAAAAAAGCACCTCTATGTACAACAGAAAGTTTGCAAGTATCTGAAGACTGACGCCTTAAAAAGGTGGATCGATGTGATTGATCAGATTGAGGAGGGTAAGTTGTTTGATTCATTTGGAGCTTTGAGGTTAAATGCTCTGTGGCCAATTTCTTTTTTTTATCATAGGAAAATTAAAAAATAGTTGTTCAGTGTGACGTAAATTATATGCTGATCTAAATGGAATCAAAAACTCTTTTAAGTAAAAGGAAACATTGAGTAATAACATTTAAACACAAATTGTAAAAAGTGTAACTGTCTTGTGGATGTAAGAGGGAGCCAGGTGAGTGATGAATACATTTGCATACATACAGTGGTGTGTTCTACAGGGACATCTTAATACAAACTTACATATACTATTATGAATGACATCAAACAATCGAAGGTTAGACGCTGAGGTGTTCTGGTAAATCGTGTCTGCGTAGTAAAGTATTGGTAGAAATAATTGTGAGGCAATTCTTTTTCTGACAGATAAAGTGAAACGGTTAAAGTTTCAGTATAGTATCCTCAGCTGTTTGCAAAAATGATGACGCAGTTACCAAGGGAGGGGTTAGCTAGAATCAGGAAGTGTGTGGTTAGCATGCTAGTTGCGCTCTATGCTCGTTATGCATAAGGTAACTGAGGACTAACGTTTGACCATTGCACTGTTTTTGCATGAACTACTTTTGTTGTTGTTGTTTTTTTCAACTTGTATGACAGTAAAAATCAGGTAGAGCTCCATGAAGCAGCTCTGGAGTGCATTAGTGAGTGTATTATGCTGTAGTCCCAGCCTGTCACTGCACAGACATGTGTATTGACAGTTTGTCTTGGGATTTGGACAGAGCCATCAATACTGTCACTCAAGTGTGGAGTCCAGAGAGCATCAGCCGAGCGCACAAACCAGCCTTTTTCAATAGGTTGGGTTCACGTGACATCGCAACTTTCAGGATTCCCTATAGTTTAAACTGAGCTGGTCCCAATTATTAACAACGTTTGACTGTAAGATTGCAGAATTGTTGTCCTGGTTTATGGTTACAGGCACTGAACCTTATTATTACAGTGTTAAAAACGTAGTTCATTATAAACAGCTTGTAGTGGTTCTGAGCATCCTAATTACTCGCCGCAATGAGTTTATAAGGGCTTCTCACAACTTTCAGAGGGCAGAGCAGAGTTTACCATGGCAGTAAAGTGACCAAAAATTTGCATGCTAGCAGTACACTTACTGTTTATCGAACAATAAAACAGTTTATTATAATTACATGTAATCAGAACACAGTGGGCTTATTTAGACCTCAAGAGCTGCTTATAGAATATATCGGTATTTGAGCAAGACACATTTTGCTCAGATACATGCAAACAAATCGGGTACAGGTTCTTTTAAAGGGCCCATCTCATGCAAAATCAACTTTTCAGAGCTTTCTACCTTCTAAGAGTGATGTGTGGGCCTTGTATATGTCGCCAAAGTGTTTTTTAGATTGATTCGGCTTTTTTTTTTAAACAAATTGCAGCAGATTTCTGCCACCCTCAAACTAAGGTCTGCTACAACGATGACGTGGCAGCTACACCTAAGCGGCATTTGACGTAGCAGACAGCAATTCGCACCCGCCCCCCTTCCCCGCTCCACCATCTACACCCCGCATTGGCAGACAATTCCCACATGAATACCTAAACAAAAGCGACAGCATAAGTTAATTGTTATACACTGCTGTGTACACGATATAATAAGTTTGTCTACTAGCGTTTATTAATACTTTACCAATCAGTAATGTTCAGCTGATGTCGACGCGGTGCTTGCGCTTCGTGCACCTCAAAGTCCTCCTCCGATTCCGGATCCAACACATAAGACTGAACGCGATGTATCGCCATGATGAATAAAAATTTATTCCTACCGCTATCAGGGTGCACACCCCTCTACCCCTCCCTCCCTGAAATGGGCGGAGGAAGGGCGGCTCACTCAGAGCCTATGTCACGTTTGGAGGACGTAGTCTGTGCTTTCTCAGGACAGGTGGGGGGGATGAGCAATAGCCGGCCTTTCATAGTTCCTGGTCTGTGACTGTCTCCAAGAAATCAGTAAGATTTCATAACTATTGTGTAATGAATGTTCCAAAACCCAAATTGTGCTTGTTTATGTGCAGAAGATACAATGTGAAAAGAGTTATTTTGCATGAGACAGGCCCTTTAATATCTCTGTAATTACAGGCAGTATCCTTGTGAAACAAAAACTGGCACAAAGTTCAACGTTTTTTTCTGTCAGTATAAATAAACAAAAGTGAAATGATATTGTCACAGTAGCTTCAGAAAGTGGTGCTATTACTTAACTCCAAAAGCATGTGTCAGTTTAAAGGACATTAGGCCATGATGCTGGTTCAGATCACGGCGTCAGGGGACTTTGGGTTCACAGGCAAGTCTATAGGGGACACATGTCTAGGCTGGTCCAACGTTTCCAGGCTGCGTTGCAATCGTTCACACAGCGCCTCTTGAGCGTTCACAGGGGCATTTGAGTGTCAGCGCTACAGACATCAAACGCCAGAGTTGAAAAATATGAACTTTCAGTGAGATTTGCCTAGGAGTGCTTTAGTGACTTTATCAAAAACTGGGACGCTCTCGGTTTGTCGTGGTTGGTAATAATAAAATTGTGAAACGAGTGCGTAATTAAACAAAATTGTTATGCACTCGGCCCATTCATGACTAACATGTGAGTGAGCATAGCCACATTTTCTTTGTGTTTTGGTGATTTTTAAGCATATAATGCATATAAATCTTGTATAAATCTGGGTTTTGTATAAATCTGCTGGGACAGGGGACACAGGGCTCAAAACTGGGACTGTGCCAGGTAAATAAGAACGCCTCATCACCCTAGATTTGCCACGTATCAAAGAGTTTCAAGGGTCTGCCTCCTAATCTAAAGGCTTTCAACTTGAGGCGTTTGGTGCGATTTTGATGCTGATGTTAATATTGCAGGTTTGTGCAGTCAATCCCCAACAAACAATGATACGTCTCAATATTTTTCGAAAACAGTGAGTCTCCCAGAGTTATATTGGCCCCTGCCCTTCATCTGAAATTATGATTATCATCAAATTCTACAGCATGAATGCAACTTAGTGACCTCATTTAAAGTGCCCATGACAGATTTTCATGTTTTTATAATTATGGTGGACATGGTTTGGCGAGATAGTAGGTCTACATGTGGTAAATATTTGTCATAGTTTTACATCAATTAAGTGCCAGTTTGTGGGGAAAAAATACTGTAATTTTTGTATGAGTGTTAGTCTGATCATAACTATTGTGTAATTTAGACAAGCTTTGACCTGTGTTAATATCATGGTTGCTGGTAACAGTTATGGAATTACCTCTATGTATGTCACATCTGCTGTCCGTGTCCAACCAGGAAGAGAAATAAGAAACATTACTTTAAAAACTGAAAGAACTAGCCAACATTTTTAGTTAAATCTTGAATATGACTTTGTTTTCTATATTTTAGTGAAATGAGCAGTCTAACCTGTTATATGCTCTTTAACTGTATTCTGTATTGAGGAAAAAATTATATTACGGACATTTTAAATACAGTTCAGTCTGCTATCCTCGAGCAACCATTCATACCTCTCGCCTCCTCTGCCTCCCCATCTCCCCCTCCACTCTGTTCAATAGGGTAAAGATATTAGTTTTGATCAAATTATTCTCTCCGGGTTTACTGTATTTTTTGGACTATAAGGCACACTTAAAATCCTTTATAATCCAGTGCGCCTTGTGTATTAATTGTGATTGTGCTTACTGGGTGGCAGTAGTTCAGTTGGTAGAGCATTCGCCCACTGATCTGAAGGCTGGCGGTTCAAATCCCGCTCTCAACATAAACATCACAGGTTGAGCGGTCAGATCCACTGACCCACAGGTTGGCTGGTGTGATTCCAGCTCCCACAGATGAATGCTGCCGTTGTGTCCTTGGGCAAGACACTTAACCCACCTTGCCCACAGTGTCTGTGTACACTGGTGTGTGAATGGGTGAGTGGTTCCTTGTTGTAAAGCACTTTGAGTGCCTTGAAGGTGGAAAAGCGCTATAGAAAAATGTGACCATTTACCATTTTACTGACCTTCACTGAGTCGTGTCCTTTAGTCTGACAGAAGCTGACCGCATGGTGTGGCCATACCAGCTTATCAAAGCAGATCCCGTCAGATCTTAGAAGCTAAGCAAGGCTGGGCCTGGTTAGTACATGGATGAGAGACCACTGGAAAAATCAGGTGCCACAGGGGGACACCAGTCACAAAACTGTCGTTGTGTCCTCAAGCAAGGCATTTCACCCTCATTGCCTAGTATGAAAGTGGAGTGTGTGTGAGGGTTGGTGGTGATCGGAGGGGACCAATGGCGCAGATTTGCAGCCTTGCTGCTGTCAGTCAGCCCCAGGGCAGCTGTGGCTACAATAGTAGTTTACCACCACTGGGTATGAAGTGAATGAATAATGCTCTGTAAAGCCTGTCTGAGTGTCCAAAAAAGAGCTATATAAAACTGATGCATTATTAGTATTATTTATTATCAGCGCACAAGGAGCAAGCTGTTTTTTCAGCGCTTATAGTTTACGCAAATGAGCTATATGGCTTTAAGTTTTGTTTTTGTAAAACATAAACAAATGTGCGCAAAGCTGCATTAAACACATTATTACTCAATGTATATATGAGTCATCCTCATGGGAAATTAAAAAAAACAAACTTATAATAAACCTTATAATCCTGTGCACCTTATAGTCTGAAAAATACGGTAGTTTATTAATTCTGAACGATTCCTTTTAGAAGCCTAATGCAACCACAGCATCTGCGTCTTTAATGTTCTGTAGTTTAGTTCATCTGGTGGCCGAATGGAGACCTTTTCAAAGCGCTGACCTTTGTGAAATAATGATGAATATGATAGCATAATGTACTCTGTCCTTACTGTCCTGTCCTCTGCTCTTATTATGATGAATTGGACTTGTTGCTATGGATACCGTGAACACGCACATAAATGCTTTCAAATGACTACCTAGGCTTCTCAAAATACTGTCGCCTATAAATTTATCTTTGACTTAAAAGACTGAGAGTTTCGGTTTTGTTTCTGTTTTTTTTGTTCTGTTTTGTTTTGTGTTGATTGATTCACTGACCACTTAAACCTGTGTGTGTTAATGGTGATGACATAACGTCGATTGGCTTATGGCTTATAATTTTAAATCGGGGGCAGGTAAAATTACTATTTATTTGCTAATATGTGTTATATAGCGAGTTAAATTGCTACAAATTGCCAGATTCAAGCAGAGATGTATAATTTGTAGACGGAATGTTTGAAAAATAGTAAAGTGCTGCTACTCCAACAATTTTTTTTTTTAAGTCAAAGTAGTGGCACGCTTGAAAAATGTTTTTGCTGCTACCGTCAATTAGACATCCATACCTAAATGCCGGAATAGCAGCAAGTAACCCTTTAATTTTTTAACTTGTGTGCATCTGGTGAACATCTAGTGACACTAAACCTCCTCTTTTACATATCACTGTAAGGAGATCAGACACAGGACAGAAATATGAAATAAACATGCAAAGGAACATTCAATTTGACATAACTCCAGGTAGCATCGCGCCAAGAAAAGATGCAGAGTGGTCTCTCGAGCTGAATCACTGAGCCTCAAGGAACACATTTCATTCTGTCATGTGTTTCTCTTGTATGTTTGAATAACAAATAAAGAACCTTGAACCTTGAAGTGATTTATGACTATCTATGGATTCAGCATTTTTGGATTTTCTTAAACAACTAAATAAAGTCTTGGGAATACTGGCTCTTGACCCCATCTGAAAGAGTGAGGTGTTTGATTATGAATTTGATTAGCTTTGCATGTAAAGTTGACATAAGATGCCTTACAGCCTGCTCCACTTTAGCCTGATTCATCAACCAATTTCACTTTGTGGAAACCGTCTGACCTTGCAGCATTACGATTTGTTAGCTGGACAGTAGGTGGGTACTTTTTTAATTTAACCAATCACTGCTGTTTGGTTGGGACGTATGTAATGCACCAAATCTAGTAGGAAGAAGGGCAATAATGTCTTTCCCCTTGATAAAATTCACCAAACAGGCTCTTTGTTGTGGCTTTAAATCCTCGATTTCAGGAATCATTGCCAGCACAGAATGTATGTCTTCGCCTACATCCATTTCGGCCGCTTTGTTTACTGTTGTGCTGTACCACAAAAGGGACCTGTCAATGGCCTCACAGCTCTTCACTGATTGGCCGGTGCGCAGTCTACAACTTCTAGGGTTCTTGCAAACCGTCTAATGTATTTTGATTCTTGACCTAGTCGCTGGAGAGAAATGAAAGTGAGCGGAGGCACTAGGTGGCGCCAGCCTGACTAACTTACGTTTAGGACTTTCATAATAGTGCTTTACTTGTGTAACTTGCTTTACAGGCTTCTCAGAGCTTCAGTAGCACTAAACTTTTATTCATTCACTCCACTCACTGGTGGTGGTAAGATACTTCTGTAGTCACAGTTGCCCTGGGGCTGACCGAACAAAGGCAAGACTAGCAATCTACACCATTGGTCGCTTGATCACTAAACACAAGGGATGTAACAATATCCAACTCTCTCGGTACGATATTATCACAATATCATCTCACTGTGTGATATTTACTGCAATATTTTGGAGACGCTAATATAATTGTAGATGGGACAGTTTTTTCCTTTTAAAATACCTTGACAATCTTTTGGTGTGAATTATTTCCGTCATAATCCCAAGAATTCAAGTAAAAAGCATTTCTCTTCATGTTGTCTGCACTGAAATGAATCATGGGATATGTAGTTTCCGATGTTCTTCAGTTGTTGCTACTAAAAAAACATGCATTTAAGCAAAGAAACTTGTAATTCAAGACTTTTGACAATACGATATATCAATTTATTGGTTACTGTTACATCCCTACTAAACACTCTCTCAGTCTCATACACACAAAATCAACAATGCATTCTAAAATGAAATCAAATCAGTTTACAATTCCTTACCTTATTTGTGTTATTGAACATCAATTCTTAAAAATGTCTTTCTTATTCATTTCAGTTTTAAATATGACAGCCTGTATTTTTTCTCCAGTTCGGTCTCTTTAATTGAATACAAACCTTTTAAACATTAGGACTTGCACACATATCAAACATTCAGTGTAGTCAATGCCATATCTCCCTTCTGCCGCGCGTATAATTGAATCACAGCGGTCCATTCAAAGTGCCATCATTTGCCAATAATGACGAATAATTGTGACTGGGGGAAAAGTGCGCGCGTGATGAGAGGAGGGAGCCAGAATGGAGCTCGTACTGATGACCCTCGATGTGTCGCGCACAACAGAACAGAGCCGTAATGGCCGCCACCGCTGAATCAGATTGCCTGCATTGTTATTTTTGGTCAAATAACACATTGCTCTTCCAGTGGTCTCGCGAGCGGCTGGTGCGTAATCAATCTTGCCGCGTGTGCAAGTCAGTGGGGGGGCCGCGCAAAATGGAATAAATGCGACATTAGGGACGCGCCTATCATTACCTTGATGAATTACGGAAGGTATAACCATTATGGAAATTGTCATCGACCGATCGTTTGTCTCAATTTATCGCCGCTCAGTGCCACAGAGGCCATGCGCGCTCACAATGTTATCATGTCAATAGTAGAATCTTATCAGCACGGGGGGGGAGGGAGGGCATGTGGTGTAAATGTGGGGTTGGAGTGTAGGTTTGAGAGTTCAGAGGGGGAATATCATAGGGCTAATTGAAAGAACGACTGGGCGGAGAGCAGGAGCGGTCGAGCGAGAGGGCGTGCACGGCTATCGGTGAATGGGGCGGTATCGATTTCATATGGGAAGCTACAGGATCCATCTAGAAAGTACTATGTCAGTCAGGTCGCTGTTTACAAGTGAGGAACTACAGTGAACATGAGTCGCAAAACAAGAGCAAGTTTTATTTTAAAGGTCCTGTATTACGCAAAATTTTATCTTGTGAGTTTTAAGCCGGGTTAGAATGTTGTTACCTCTTCAGAAATTCAGGATTTGTGTTTTATTCCATTCACACATCATCATCATAATAATAATAATACATCTTTATTTGTAAAGCACTTTAAAAACAAGGTTTACAAAGTGCTGTACAAGCAGCAATGAACAATACAAAAAGCATGAAAACAGCGTACAAAAAAGCATACAAAAACAGACAATGATGCAACAATCCAACTAATTATAATAAATACATAAAAAATAAGGCATTCATATTTTTTTTTAAAGGAATAAAATCAGGCTAAAACCTGTTAAAGGAAGGCCAGCTGATAAAAATTTGTCTTAAGAGGTGATTTAAAAGATGTTACTGATGGTGCGAGCCTTATCTCCTCAGGCAGGTCGTTCCAAAGCCGAGGTGCCTGAAGTGAAAAGGCTCCATCATCTTCGTCCGGAGCCTGGACTTTGGAACAGCCACAGGGACCTGCCTGGGGATCTAAGGCTGCAGGAGGCACGTATGGGGTTAAAGTTTTGAAACGTAACTTGGTGCAAGGCTTAAACGAGCTTTAAAAGTGATCAGTAAAACCTCTAAAATCGATTCTAAAACACACAGGCAGCCAGTGAAGTAAAACAGGCTGCTGCTGCTACATGTTTGTCTGAGTAATCCTTTATTATTAGTCTGTCTACATTTCTAAAGCTCAAAATGCTCTGTTCCACCTTGTGATGTCATGAAGCAGCAGTAGCTACCTTTTGCCTTAAGCACCTTTAGCTTATATGGTGGTTTTCAGATTCTTGAATGTGATGATGGGGCAAAAGACAGATTTCCTTATTGACGATATTGTACTTTATCATGAAATATTTTAAGTGTAAACCCACAAATGTTGAACCTGATCATTTCTATTAGTGACTAGACCCAAGAACGAACTGTATAACAACACAAATCAACAACACAAGCTTTTCAACCACATCCATTTTAGCTGCACCCATCTGTACTAAAAAGTATTAGCCTAAAGAACCCAGCACTTCACTTTCTTACTTTAAATTCTGCAAAAAAAATAAATCCAGTATAGTCCAATGAGGTTTATTTGGTCTTCCGATAACTTGTTATTAGGTTATTTTTTTCAGATCAAGACTTTGTTTTCATACACAGCAGCATCACGTGACCACTCTGAAGAACACCGCTAGTGGAAGTTGAAACTGTCAGGTATGAAAACAAAGTCTTGGTCTGAAAAAAGAACCTAATAAAACAAATCAGATATATTAACAAAGTAAAACAAATCTCAAGCTTTTAGTGGACTTCCTAGCTCTTAATACCCTTCTTCTTCTTCCTCTCCTTCTTTCTTACTACTTCAGATGAAAGTTATTACCTGCGGACTATCAAGATCAAATTAATTAAAAGTATTGCTGACTTCTCTGCTGGCGTTCTCACAATGGTTGCTAAGTATCGTTAGCAGCACTTTGAGTCTGTTGGCACACTCATCACCAGGTGTTTCTCCACTACAGCAACACATGAGTCGCTGTTTGTTGTTAAGCTTAAAGGTTGTATAGAGGATTTTCCAAGGAACGAGAAATCCAGCGACTGTTTGTCATTTTTCAAATGTTGCGCATGCGTGAAACCACCCCCCCTCCCCTACAGCTCCCTACGTAGAAACGCCTCCTCCCGCCTCCTCCTTACGCCAGAAACACGTTTGTTTCTAGAAAACAAGTACTCATCGCTGCACATGACTTGTAAACAACTAACTACACTGTTGGTTAAGCAAGGTGGAGAAGTGAGGAGCGGGGGGAGGGGGTGCGCGGACATTTCGTGCGCGGAAAAGAAGTGAGGAGCAGAGGGAAGAGCGGAGCGGGAAGCGAGGAGAGGAGAGAGGAGAGGGGAGCGGTGCGCGGAGAAGTGATGAGCAGGGAGAGGAGAAAAATGGGGAGCGGGGAGAGGAGCAGTAAGGGGTGCAGAGAAGGGTGCGTGGAGATTCAGTGCGAATGAAGCTACTACTACAACACGCAGCAGCAAGCGGACTCTTTCTTTGCATTGAAAATTACGTTTTCAGACATAGGATATCACATTCGTGTCTTGAAAAACGTTTGTCTAGCTCTTGGAAATAAAGTACGTTTTCATAATAAGCAGAAGTTTCCTGTCCAGAAGTAATTTGGCAACCAATGTGTCAGTCTTTATTTAGACTCTTCGTCTGCTTCAGTCGCGCTATTGCTGGAATGAATCTCCAAGAATCACCTTAGTTTGGCTTTGCTGCTTTTCCCCTTTTCTTCTTCTTTCAGCGACCTCAAAAATGGACTTTCTTTTGGGGCTAACTGCTCCATTGCAACAAACTTTGTGCTAACTGCGAGGAAGATATAGGTCAAAAAAGCCGCTAAGAACTGTTGCGTTGGTGGAGTAAACAGCGTCTGTGTGGCTTGCGTCTGTGGACTGCGTGACAGGCGTACGTAAACCACGTAACGGCAGCGCGCAGGCAAGTCAGTTACGCTAGAAACGTAGGGAGTTTGATTGACAGCCTGTCAGCTCACAGATAACGAGGCAGTGTCGTTATCTATTGGCAAATGTTTAGCTGGCGCTACCACGATCAGAGTTGATGAATTTTTATTCTCTTTTTTTTGGTCATCATAATTACAAGGCTACTGCATCTCTATAATGCTATCATTGACAATTTGAAACAAAAAAAATCCATACAACCTTTAAGCTAGCAACACAATTACCATTAAAAAAAACAACCAAAAAACAAAACAATGCATCATATTGTAGCATCTTACGGTAATGAAGGGACGAATATTTCACAAAATGTCGCTTTATTGCCAGAACTGAATCCATTACTGTCGTCCGTAACCACGCCAATACAATTATTACAATAAACCCCTCTTCTTAACACAAGCCCAGCACCCTCCCAACTTTCATCCAGTCACTTAGGCCATGAACTTAACACATAAATAACATTATATAACATAATAACATTCACATTAACATAAAGACAGGAACGTGTTTTTCACAACTGTATTATTGTGTAATGTAATTAGGTAGTGTATACAATCTCTCAGTCATCCAGGTAGAATCCTAGCCAGGCTGGCACCACCTAGTGCCTCTGCTCAGTTTCATGTCTCTTTGGTGACTAAGACAAGAACTGGAACGCACTACAAGGTTCGCAAAAATCTCAGAAGTGCAAGTTCGGACACCAGCCAATCAGTGAAGAGCCATACATTCTGTGTTGGCAACGATTCACGAGATCAAGGATTTAAAGCCGGAACAAAGAGAATGTTTGGTGAATTTTATCAAGGAGAAAGATGTTCTTGTGCTTCTTCCTACGGGATTTGGGAAAAGCTTAATATACCAGTTAGCCTCGTTAACATTATATACGTCATGCCAAATAAAATAAAATAAATAATAAAAAAAGCATCCACCTACCATCAAGCAAACGAATCCTAAGACGGTTTCCAGGAAGTGAAACCAGCTGATGAATCAGGCTAGTAGAATCCATGGCAAAAAAAGAAATTGTTAGTTTCAGTAGTTTCAGTGTAGTTAGCTCCTCCCTTCAGGCAGATATAAGGCAGTGTCCACCAGCATCTGACCAGAACTGAAAAAGCAGCTTGGATGAGCTGAGAAACGCATTCAGCCAAATACATTTTTGTCCAGTTGACAAATTTAATTTGTTCTTTTGCAGTATTTTTAGGTATTTGAGCAATTGTGGTTTTGAAGATACTTTTCGATGATGTGATTCTGTTCACTGGTGAAGCTCCCGTTTTCTAATGCTCGTGATTGACAGGTGGATTAGCCAATCAGGGACATGCGTGGTCTGCCTGTATCAAAACAAATATGGATACTGACAAGGAAAAAAGGAAGACATCACAAATTTCTGCACAATCAGTGAGCGAAGCACTAAACTCTGACAAATGAGCTCCTTTGTTTTTGATTGGAAAATCCAGAATGACATCTCTCTCTCTCTTATTTTATACAGATATCAGTCTGGTCTGTTGCGCTTCAAGCCCTGTCAAACATGATCATGCAAACAGATTCTTTTTTTTTTTCAATGATGCATATGAAACAGAGGAACTCATTGGTCACATATCATTTACAAATAAAATCCAATTTCTCTCACCTCAGATTGACAGAGTTCAGCACCTCACTCACTGATTCTGCAGAAACCAGGGAGGTTTTTCAGTGTCCTGTGATCATTTTATCTTAATTTTTTACTTTTTTGACACAGATGGATCATGTAATTTGATTGGCTAATTCACCTGTCAATCACACACATCTGAAAATGGGGAGATTCACCAGTGACCAGACTTAACATCTTCGTAAAGTATTGAAAAAGTCTGGATCCCACGCAACCTTTGTTTCACGTGTCACTGTAAAAAACGATTTTGACTGATTGAAATGTATACTGCTATATTTTTCATGTAATAATTATGTTATTTGTTGTCTTATATTTCCAATTCATTATTTTTTGTTGATACATAGCCTACAAAAAATTAAATATGAAAGAATCTGACAGAGAAGAGGAGACTATGGATTATTATAACAGGAAACTCAAGTCTTTACAACACGCTGTTTATTATTAACTGCAACGTCATTATATTTCACCTGAAGCCAAGTGAGTTATTAAACAACATGTACAAAGAATATTTCCGTGTACACTTACTCAGTCCTCCCAGACTAGCCACTACACGAGGGAAATTTAAAAATAATGGACCTAATATCCGTGTCAATAGCAGAGTTCAAATGATGTGCGCCTTCTGAATGATATTGTTATGATAATGATGTGTTTAAATGGGGGGATATTGCGGCCGCTGCTGCCCCGTGTAGCCCTCGCCTGGGAGACCCCCTCTTATTGCTGTGTGCTTCTCGACAGTACCATCACAGCACCTGGGGGAGCTTGTTAGCGCAGCATGGATCGTGGATTACCATAACACACCTACAATCAACCCCAATACGGCATTCAGACCACTCCGTCACGTGACAATGCGTAAAGCATTGTCTGCTCATCTTACACTGGAAAAAAATCTAAAAATAATGAGAATATTTTTGATTAATGCCTTCACACTCTAAAAATGTATAAATAAATGAAATGTTGACTTTAAAAGGTCAGATATTACCATATTTTTTGGAATATAAATCGCTCTGGAGTATAAGTCGCACCAGCCAAAAATGCATAATGAAGAAGAAAAAACATATATAAGTCGTGCCAGACTAAGCCACACTTTATGGGGGAAATTTATTTTATAAAATCAGAGACCATCTTGAAAAGCAAGTTATAGTAATAACAACAGAACAGAGAACAGGCTGTTAATGTCACATATGAACAGTTATTCAGATAACTATAGCATAAACAACAGAATAGCATAAGTTTACCAAACTCTCCATCTCACTCTAAATCAATAAATCCACTGAATTCTTCATCCTCGGTGTCACTTCTGAGCAACTCTGCGACCTCTGGACGTAAAAGGAGCGTCACTTCCGCTTCTGCGTAGCTGTCGTCAGACTCAGCATCAGTTCCAGTGAGAATTATTCTGGCCTTTCTGAATCCTTTCTGATGGTTTCAGTTGTCACTGAAGTCCAGGCATTGTAGATCCATCCAAATACTTCCAGGAAAGTTGTATGGCATGCCCTCCTGGTTAACATGAAGCTGTGTTCTCCATCCCCACTTTTTGCCAGTCCCTCACAAGTTTCTCGCTCACTCCAGACTTTCTTTTTGCTGCTTAATTACCGTTTTCGGCTGCATATTTTGCTGCTTGCAGCAGGACAGCAGCTCTTTCTGCAGAAGACATGCACAGTAGAGCCATGTGACAGTGGTACAGGAATAATAGGAGTAGATTCTGACACACAAGCATATGTACACAGACACACACAAGCATCTATATATATATATATATATCTATATATATATATATATATATATATATATATATATATATATATATATATATATATATAGGCACTATATAAGACACAACAGAATATAAGTCACAGGACTACCCAAATGAGGAAATATTACAACATACATCAGAGAATAGTGTAATATGGGCCTTTTAAATAACTTTTAAAGGGCATTTCTTTTAACTTTTTTCTATTCAATTAATTTATTTACAAAGCAAATATTGGGATTTTAGAATTGAATAAATATCAAAATTACACTCAAATTTTTGAAAGCAATATGCAGGATTACAATTTGAATGCTCAAAGTAAAATCTGCCCCATCAAAAAAAAAAAAAAAGAAAAAGAAACAAAAAAATATGAATTTAAGGATAAGAAAAAAATGTCTTAAGTATACTGAACACAATTATATTCTTACTTCATGCATTCATTGATCTGCTTAACATACATAAATAAATGAAAAAAAAAATTAATTAAGAAATAATTATAATAAACAAAATACCTATTCCACAGTCAGATTTTATATAAAAAATAATAATAATGAAATCATAAAACCTGTGGAATGATTAATGGCTTATTTTATTTCATTTATTATTATTATTATTTATATTTTTTGCAGTGTAAGAATCTGATTAAACCCATGACGTCCATAATTCTCCCACGCACCGGTGAAATTGGTAAGCCTCGCGGACGATAAATCACCACCGTGTCACGCTCGCTCATTAGACTGGAATTTATGAAAAGCGCGGCGGGATACGAAGATTTGCGATGAGGTCTTCAGTTAGTTTTCCTCCTTCACCGTTGCCCGGCCCCTCGGAGACTTTTCTAATCGCTTCGGCGCGAGGATGGCCCCATAATGGCCGACATATCTCTTCATTAGCCTCCCAGTCGCACTACAGTAGCAGCCCATGATAAACGCACTGCTGCTTTGTTGCCTCTGGACCAAAAAAAAAAAGTAGTTCCTTACGTTTAAGCGAGTGGGAGTGCAGAGAATGGGATTGCTTATTGCAGAGGCAGCCTGGGAGGACATAATGGCATACTTAGGCTACATTAGATTCTCAAACTTTACATGCAGCGCACAGGGCAGTCACCAGTGCAGCGTGAAGTGCGTTTAAGTGCGTTTGTGTGGGGTGATTGTGCATTTGATTAAAGTGGGGACTGTACGACTGCTGATCGATCCGTGTGTGTGTGTTATGACTCAGGGAAACAGAGAATAACGCTGGAATTTCAGGTTAAAGGATTGTTTACATTACGCAATTGACTTTCTGTTGGTTGGTGTGTGTGATATGGCTCTATAGGTAACCCGAGGAACGGCGTAGACTGGACAGTAGAGTGCAGCTTCCGAGAGCTCCTTTGAAAAGCAAGTTTTCTTCTTTAACCCTTCCAGACCTAAGGGCAATTTTAGTACATTTGTCCTCGCCTGGATTTTTTTCTTAATTTTGCGTTTAAAACTCCCCCTTTTACCCCTAATGAAGTGTTATACATCCTTTTTATTTTCAGTACAACCTGTTATTTCACAGTCTGCATGCTGTAGTTGTGTCATATGGCTGTAATAAAAGCTATAGGACCAGAAATACAAATTTAAAAAAACAGAAATTAAAATGTATTCTTTCATACAACACACAGCAAACATGTATAGACAACTTTTTGGACATAAAAAATGCTTAATTTTGGACCTTAACTACAAAAGTGTAAAACATCAAGTCTGTAAGTAAACTCAAAATATCCTTATTGCCTGAAAACAAAACAAAAAAAAGTGCAATGGCCCCATGACTTTCCTGGTGCCAGTCATGGAAACAGCTCGTGTCAGGTCCAGGGCACAGAGCCACATCACTTCTTGCATTTCCATGGTGTTTATTACATTTGGATTTGTACATTTTGACTCAAATAAACCTTTCAAATAAAAAATAGCATGGGATGCGCAGACCAAGATGCGTAAGTTACATTTATTTGAGAAATAACTGCAGTTAGAGCGGCTTTTTCAATTGTTATGAACACAGACGCTCAGAACAGTCAACCATTTTGATTCGCCACACTCTTTGGCAAAGTTTGGGCCAATCAAAATGGATGGAGCGCATGAGTTTGGCGGAAAACAAGTTCCTATTAGACACTAATTTTCCCTACATCATCACATGTATGACGTAGGAAACGGCCCCAACTCTTAGCTTTTCAAGGGGAAAAAAGTAAGTTTCTGTTTTTTATGGTTGTGAAGTTATGCACGGTTATATAAAACATATTCCCAGGTATCGTATATGATACCATCGGTCTGAAAGGAGCTGTACTGATTCTTGTGACCGGCACAGTGGGATGGTTTAGTTGTGTTTTTTTCCAGTTGCATGTTTTGACTGTTGTGTTTTATTGGTGGACCTTACTTTTAGTTCAACTTTCCTGCCTGTAGCTGTGGAACGGATCACATGACCATCTTCTCCTGTTGGGCAGCTAATTAACACACTTATGTCAAGGAGAGCGTGTGGTATAAAAGGCACGCTGATTTCTGTCTATAGCCTCATTTCCACTGGCACAGTTCGCTTGGGGCCACCTTGGTGTGGGTCAGTCAGGAGGGGCTGCCCCACCTGGGAGTGTTTCCATTACAATGGGCCCAGGCCACTTTGGGCATGACACAGGTCTATAAGGCTTATGCAGGGCTTAATGCTCAATCACGTTTTTTTTGTGAAATCCGATGTTTTTGTGAGGTTGTTCACATTTCCAATTAAATGCGACTTGTATGCGATCCGCTGTGTGAAAGTTAAACGGCCCGAAAGTGTCCCGCATGTGCACTGGAGGACACGATGATGTCAACCGCAGCGAGCGTGCTCTGTGTTTACTGAAGTTGTCCAAACATGGATGCAAGCATTGAGCACCGGGAGATTTTGAAGTTCCTCTCGTACCGGAGCCAGAACATGAACAACTTACTTGTTTTAAGGTGGCGATTGAGAAGGAGAAGGACAAGGTTTTTGGCCATGGCGTTTTGTGGGACAGCGGCAGCGACGTCCATTGAAAGGAACATATGGATGCGGAGATACGTTTGTGGCTTGTTGATAATGTGTAGGTCGGATGAATGCGCTTTGGCTGTTCAGACTGAAGCTGCATGTCAAAAGATCGGATATGTATCGGTTTCAGGACCACATATCCAAGTGGCCTGGGTCGCATTTGAAAAAATCGGACTGTCATTAAAAGATCGGATACAGGTCACATCGAAGCCAAAAAATCAGATTTGGGTCACTTCAGGCTTCAGTCTGAACGCAGCCTAAGACACACCCAGTAGCGTGACATAGGCCTACACCACTGACAGCTCTCAAAAGGCAGCTCGTGGACTGACAGTTGCTTATGTTTCACTTTTATTTGCTCCCTAAATGGCACTTTTTTTTAGCTGCGGTACACATGCTCTTCGTTTTGATAAATAACTTTACTTTCAGATACCTGGCTGGAAGAGGATTATACTTGTTTACGTGGACTTTATGTGGACTCGTTTGGCTGCATCTTCACTCACACACGCTCCACATTGGATATAAATGTATATAAATATATACAGTATATTTACTACACCACATTTGCGAATTACACTTTTATCGGAACCAAGGAAGAGGAGGATTTTGGTGGAGTTTGGCTCATGTTTGGCTGTATCTTTATGCCGACACAGGCTCCACACTGGATATTTACTACATCACATTTATTTGAATTATGCTTTTACTGGGACTGAGGAGGAGGAGGATTTTGCAGACTGTGAGTAGATGTGATTTATTATCAGGCACAACACATTGACTTTGAGACACTGTAAAGGCCGCTCTGTACCGCCCCCAAAGGCTCCAGGGTCGTGGGTGGTGCTGGCCTCTTGTGTTTTGTGCTGGATGGCTCGGTGGCATGTGACTGGTGGCTATTTCTACTGTCTTTTTTTTTTTTAAGTAATTTTGAACTTTTATCATAGTTTTATTCTCTCTGTGCTTTCTTGTTTTAATGGAATTGATTGTAATACATTTATATATTTTATAGTTCTTTGTTTTTATTGGTCACACAAACACTTCACCTCAATTTTTTATCAGGTTTTATTCTAATTCAGCCATGACATTGTAAATCTCTACTTACCCAAAATAAATACATAAATAAAAATAAAATAATAATAATTCATCCCTAATAACCCACAACCCTGTGACTTTTTTTTACTGTCTTAAAAATATGAAAAACACATTTTCTCACTTACCTTGTGCATTCTGATCATCCTAATTATTCACATTAATGAGTTTATAAATGTTTTTTACAACTCTTAGAGACCAATGCTGAATTTTGCTGTGATGGTAACGCTAACAACAGCCACCACGTTAAAAAGCTTTTCCATATTATTGGACAATACAACGTTTTCTCATTTTATGCAGCTGACTTATTTTGACCTCAAGAGCTGCTTATCTGTATTGAGGCAAGACATATTTTTGCTCAAGTACAAGAGATTGGGTACAGGACCGTTAAAGGTGCACTATGTAACTTTTCTGTTGGGGGCTTGTCTCCATGGAGATGTTATTTCCTTGACTGGAATGTCCCACAGTATTCAACTTGTAGTTTCATGGAGACAAATAGATGGTGCCATCAGGCCAAGTTACAAATCAGAGCTCTCAAAAATGTACATACATAACTTTTTAGGTTACGTTAAAAACATTTTTTACACAAAAATAAGCGGAGCAGTCCAAAAGCTCAGAACTATATGTGCGCTGGGACTTTTGGAGATGAAGCAGAATCTGCACTCTCAGAGATAAGAGATGAGCAAGTCTGTGGACGTTTGTGTTTTGTCCATATTCATTTTTAGAAAGAATTCTACATAAAGTTTTCAAAATGGGACCCCAGATCTGTGGAGAGGAGAACTTGCAAGTAACAATGTGTGTTTTTGCAACAATATCTAAATAAAAACAAATGTATAATTGCACTGGTCATTCTGGTTTTTTATTTTATTGACCAAAGATGGCTTTGTTGATCTGTTTGTTTCTGTTTGTTAAATCAACAGTTTTCTGAAGCCCTGCAAGGTGACTGCCCTTGTGATTTTGGAATAAACAAAAATAAATTGAATTGAATGCTTATTACTTTTCTCTTTTTTGCCAACCCTGTGACTAATTGAAATGATAATAAGCAAATCTTTCAACAAAGAAAGTCCTGACCATGAACCTAGCTCAAGATTTGGAGATGGATCTCAAGTTTGAAATGAGTTTTTTTGAGCTTTTTTATTTAATAAGAACACTTATTACTTTATTAAAGCTTCTTCATTGGCTGAAATGTTGCAGAGTGAGGCTTTAACAACATGATATCAGTAGATTTTAGAAACAGGTCCATTAATGGATTTTTATTATTAAAGAGGGGGTATATTACTTGTATGAGGTAATAACTGCTTAGAGTTTATGCGTATCATGCTTCTGTTCATGAACATGCTCCAACAGAAGACACTCCTCTCTGTCATTGAGCGCCAGACAAAGTGACAACTACAAAGACACGAGCAAATGAACAGAATGTTCCTGCAGAGCATCGATATACAGACAATGCATAGACTGTATATATAAATGGACAAAGTCAGCCTTCAAGCTGCTGTGATATAAATAGGAAGTTCACATGCAGTTCTTGCAGCTCTTCTGACCCTGGCTCCCGTTGACTTACACTAGAATATCATCATCTCGCTCTGTAACTGCTGCTGTGACCCTTGTCACTTTGCTATTCAAATGTTCATATTAACCAGCTCTACATGATCCTGATGTTTCTTTCTGTTATTTTGTACACAAAAAAATCCTATTCATAATATAGAGCCTGGCTTCAAATTTGCCCCTGTAACAGTTAGCATCACAAGTTTCATTTGAGTGGAGCCAAATTCTGTGGGTCATACTCACTTAATCCACTTCATTATACAGCCTAGAAGACACTTTCGCTGCTGTTACTGGAGAAATGTAGCAGCCCGAGAGCTTGGTGTACACCGTACGTGATGGTGGGATGTGACAATCCCGATCATGTGACATCCCAAGCCAATGCCCCTTGGAAGATAGTACCTGGGAAACAAGGCTTTACAGTTAAACAGGGGGAGGACTCAAATAGGGCCCGGGAGAGATTGCTAGATTACTCAAACATGAATGGATGACATCTAAAACCTCTTCATGCATGTTTTTTTTTTTATTTCACTTTTAGCATTCACTTTATTCCAGAAGTTGCTGTGGGCCCTGCCAGTATCATTCGGGTTGTTTTATTTTGTATGAAGCTGCCAATCTTTTTTTTTTTTTTTTTCTAATTAAAGCAAAATAATAAGTTGTCTTTGTCCTCATGCATGTTTTTGATGAGGAAACATTATAACATGGTAGAAAGCTAAAAATGTTTATATTTTAAACCATTTTAGATTCATAAAAAAAAAATTAAATAAAAATAAATTATAAAATAATAAAAGTATGATCTGTGTTATACAGTTTAATAAGAGATTGACATTTTCTGGTCTGTTAAGTGATTGAAACAAATGAATACCCCGCTTATTTGGTATTTTACAATATGTATACTACTCTACTAACACACTGGTCCCTGGTACTAAATGTGGATGAAGATCGTGATTTTCGTGGGCTCCTAAAACTCAGCTGAAGAGAGAGGAGAGAGAGTTTCGGCACAAGAAGGGCCTGCTACAGAGGAACAGGCTGGCCACTGCTCCATGCGTTCTGAGGGGGGCACTTCAGAACATCATGGAGGTACGGGTTCATACTGAAGATCGGCTTTTACTCGTAAAGGACAGTTCCACAGGTGTCGCCTACTTCGGTGTGCAGAGCTCTTTTTGTAACATAAATACCTCTATATGATTGGGTAATTGGGATGGTAATTCATCGTAACTACTCGATGAATCTACAGAAGCCCGGTAGGATCAATCGCAGAGTTAAGAGCGTTCTCCCAAGTGCTCAGGCCCTCCCACTCTGTTTCAAAGTGTGTGCTGAGATTTGGGGCCCGCACACCCATCCATCTCTGTCCTCCTCTCCCTCTGCCACAGCTCCAAAAGAATCCGCCCTGTGAATAACTAGTGCTCTTATAGCGTCTTCAACATTTCTAAACCGGCTCAAACTTTTATGATTGCACCACACACGGCCTCTGTGGCACACTTCCTACAGAGCTGTGAGTGAGAACGAGTTTAAAGGTGCATTGTGTAACTTTTTCTAGGAGAGGAATCCGTGTATCATTCGTTTTTCAATGTAAAACCAAAACTAAGAAAACGAAACAACAATTTTCTTCATTATTTGTCCCCAAAACCAAAATTAAAAAACAGATAATGATTATTTTTTTCAGCTTCTGATTTTGTGTTTAAATGAATAATGAGAAAAACGGAAAACAATAATTTCCTGTTTTGGTGATTTAAACTGCGATGTCGGACTTTTGCGTTGTGTAAGGACTGACCCAGGACTAAACCAAGAGTAAACCAGGACTAAAACAGGTCTAAACCAGCTCTAAAGCAGAACTAAACCAGGTCTCAGTCCTGGTCTCAGTCCCAATCTGGTCATGATCTCAGTCCTAGTCTGGTCCTGGTCTGAGTCCCGGTCTCAATCTCAGTCCCCGGTCTGGTCCCAGTTTCCTGATCACCCGACAGTCTGCACCTCCGGGCCGGTCCCGACACTCCTGTTTCAGTCCTGGTTTAGTCCTGGTTCAGTTCTGGTTTAGTCCTGGTTTAGTTCTGGTTCAGTCCTGGCTCAGTTCTGGTTTAGTCCTGGTTCAGTCTGTATGTGGCACAAAAGTCCAACATCACACGGAAAAGGGAAACAGCCATTATCCTTCCCCCCCCCCCTCCTTATTAATTAAAACACAAAATCGAAAAGTGAAAAAAAAAAAAAAAAATCATTATCAGTTTTTTCATTTTGGTTTTGGAAACAAATAATGAAAAATATTATAATATTTTTTTTTCATTTTCTTATTTTTTGTTTTATATTCAAAAACAAATGAACAAATGATTCACAGATTGAGAGGGTCCATCTAAAGCTTTTCTCCCTTTCGATGTTAATTGCTTCGACCAGAATGTTTCACAGTATGGCATTAAACCTTTGTATTTTCATGGAGACCAAATCAGACCAAGTTACAGGTCAGATCTGTGGAGAGCGCCTGTTTTTCTAGATAGTTTTTGAGCTACAACACAACCTGTAATTGAATAAATGTAAGGTAGATCTGTTTAATGTCACACTGTGGAACATTCCAGGCAGAAAAATGACATCTATAGACACAGAAAGTGACAGACCCTCTACCAAAAAGTTACACAGTGCACCTTTTAAAGTTATATATTATACTAAATTGACTTCAGTGAGCATTAAGTGATGTTATAATGTTTCCTCATCAAAAACAGAGTTGTTCAGATAAGTTATGTGTGCAACATATCGCTAAACAAATTGATATCTTCCTCGGAGCAAATTTGACCCCTGGTGTAAATTACAGTACAATTTGGGAAAGTTTACAGGCATTCTTCCGGAGCCATATTAGATCAGATTATTTCTATAACAAAAAGCAGAAACAAAACCGTATTCCTGAACTGACAAGCTTAATATCTCAGCTGGATAATCAACATTCAATAGCCCCTACTTGTATAGACAGCGATTGGTCTTGCAAACTGAATTCAATTTGATTTCAAGCTGAGCGAATGATTTACAAATCTAAAAACAGAGTTGTGTTTTGTTTCAGTCACACATGTTTGAGTAACTCTGCATTACATTATTAGTCTGTCTACATTAGGGGTGTGCAGAAATATTGAAATATCGATATATCATATCATTTAATGTGATGATACAGTATCGATGTCGTGGGCTGCTGTATCAATATATTGCATATTTTTTGGGATAATTTACAAAAGAATGAGAACTTCGCACATCATTTACTTGAGGTGCGTTGGAGGAGAGGAAGCAGCCCAAGAACATACAGAAAAATCCCGCACACCGCCATCTACTTACATTAATTGCAAAATGTGAGATTTAAGTAAGACGGTGTGTTTAAATATTTTACAATAATTTTGTTACAGAGCTTAATTTTTTTTTGCTTGTTTAGTGGAACACATTTGACATATTCAGTGTTTTGATGATTAAAATTTGCATGTTTCATACAAATTTTGCACAAGAAGTGGTTTAACAAAGACTTTTAGTATCACAGCCATGATTTAGCCGTTATTTTCACTGAACTGTATCGAATCGATTTGAAACATATTTTATTGTATTGAACCGAAACGGCTATGTATCGATGTATGTATTATATCGTGGCCTATGTATCGAGGTATGTATCGTATCGGCAACTTCTTAATGATACCCAGCCCTAGTCTACATCACCAAAACTCTAAATGCTCTGCTCCACTGTGATGTTATGAAGTGGTAGTTTTCAAGTTAAGTAGTAGTTTCCTTTTACCTTCAGTAGAAATTGGAAATTCCAAAGCTAAAATTATTCAAATGATTCTAGTGAAGGTGTATGGAGTTTAAAAACACAGTAGAGCACTTTCTGTATTACCACCTGACATCACAAGCGGGAACAGAGCGTTTTCTGTTTGAGACCAGAACTCCCTCTTCTCTCCAATTTATGTCTCTCTTTTTTTTTATTTTAATCTTCATGATTATTTATGTTTTGATTTGTTTTTATTATGATTTTAATGTATTTCTTATTCTGTAAAGCACTTTGAATTACTTGGTGTACGAATTGTGCTATACAAATAAACTTGCCTTGCCTTGCCTTGCCTTGCCTTGCCTTACGGCTAAATATGCAGGATTTGTGTGTTGAACAATTGAATGAAACAAAACACAACTCCAAGTCTGTTTGTGATGAGGAAACAACGTTATAACAGATCAGAAAATAGCATGGGCCCTTTAAAGTGCAGCACGTAGGACACTGAAGGAGGCAGTAGACGTAATGTGTTTATTAGCGTGGTTATTTGTGCATGAAAATGAACTGACTCCGTAACTTGCTTTTGATTTTCATAGTGTTCACCCCATTCCTGTTATTCTATTCTACTTTTTGACAACGTGACAATATGATGGACCTTATTCTTTGCTTGCTCTCTCTCTCTCTGTCAGTTTTTGGATAGAACTGATTATGTTCCCTCATTATTTGTTTATACTCAAAGTTGTATTTTGATTGATTCATGTTTGAGTAAAACAGCCCCAGTCCTTCATTTGAGGCTTAAGCTCCCAGAAAAGGTCAGTGGACTTTTCTTTTATTGTGCAATTTTTGATCAGTATTCTGTTTTATGATTAACAAATTGTGAAATATTAATCATAATCTTGTGTTTTAATATTAAATACCAGAAAAAAGCATGTCTTCTTTAAATAAGCATGCACGCTTGCTGTGATCTAACTTTATTTTATCTGGCTGCATTAAAATGTGCTATGTTTATTAATCATTATACCTATTCTGATTTTCAAAATAACATTGTTTATTACATTATTCTATGGCATATAATTTGTTTCATCTAATTCTGAATTTTAAATACAGTTACAAGATCCAAGATGCCAAGGCACGACCAATCGATCATGTGTGACTGCGGAGGACAGAGGCGGCTGTTTCCCATTGGCCTTTCTCTTCTGTGAGCGGAGTTTATAGTTAAGGAAGGTTTTTAATAGGCTGATTCTGACCAATCAGACTGATTCCCTGCAGCTTCTCCTGGTTCTTACTAAGTTCGATAGACTCACTCAGGATCGATTTCTTATGCCTTGGCATTTGGATCTGTGCAGCGAAATTTTTAACTGTGGATTTTACACTGAATTTTAAAGGTGATTTTTTTTTTTTATTGAATTTTTTAAACACACTGAAAATGTATACTTCAAATTTCATCAACTGAATTTCAGAATTAAATAAAGTCAAACATGTTTTTTTTTTTTTTTTTTCCCAGGATAAAAAAATTTAAAGTGAGAAATTCAACGGCATTTAAAAACATTCTAAATCTGAAGAGACAAATTATCTCCCGTATTATTCAAGATCATTTTATCTCATAAATGAAGGCAAGAAATAAAAATAAAAAAGTTTAATTTATTTCAACGTTACTAGTTAAGACTAACATAATGTTCAAAACAAACTGTGCATATGAGGCTCCTCCAGTGTCTCGATCAGGATCGCGGCTCAGATCTGCGAAGGCCCCAGGGTGCTGCACTGCACTTGTAAATGACAAATCCCCACTATATGAACACAATAAATATCTTACTTACATTGTGACTCATGTATTACAAAAATATAACTTCAGAAGAAACTGTACTAAATAGTTGTAATTTTTAGTACTGGTATTTTTTTTGTTTGTTTAAGTAATAGTACTCAAGAGAAGGTTTTGGTTCTTCCTCATCTAAAAATGACAAAATGTAATGTTGCCTGTGATAAATTATATGTGCATTTGTGTTTCTTGTAATAATTCAGTTTTTCAGATATTTCTGGTATAGGCACTATTTCAAGTTCTGACTGAATTACACTGAGACTTAAAAGAGATGTTGTGTCCAGCCAGTTACTCTATACTCAGACTGTCTGTACGTGTAATTGTGCGAGAACAAAGCACTCACTCCATTCCCGGGCAGTCATCGTTGCCATTGGTTGCGTTATGTTGATACGTTTTTGAAGATCAAAAACAAGAACTGGAAGCCTGAAACGGCCCATAATGATGTGCGCTAGTAAACAAGAGCAGTTTCGCTCTAAAACTCCTCCCTTTGGGGCTGAACTGAACTCAGAGTGTCCCAAGTCGGTACCATTTATTTAAAACAGAGTCCAGATGAGCACCACACTGACCCTGCATTGACATTACACCATTACCTCATATGTCTTGGATTTAGGTCACTACTTTTCACTTCTACTTGAGTAATAATATTTTTAAGTAACTCAGTTCTTAGTCCAAAATTTGGCTCCTCTTCCATAGATATTATAAATGGACATACAGTATAACCTGCTAGCCACGTCCCAAATAGGAAGTGAGCATGGGTACTAAGTGGGTCCTTCGAGCTCTGGTTCCAGTTTAGTTCTAGCCCTATTAAAATGGTGGCCCCTCTCTCTCTCTGACTGCTGCTGTCAGGCTTGTCATTTTGAGCTTGAGAGGCATTTATGTGCATAACCTCGCAAAACCACAGCCATGTGACAATGCGATCCCAGCCATACCAGCATCTCCAGCAGGATATATGTGTGCGGCCCTGGCTCCTGGGAATTATGGTCAAACTTGAACAGGAGTGTTTAGCCACTTGTATCCAGTCTACAGTGAAACTAACCAGCTGAATAGGCTTGTATTTGTATTTACAGTCTGTACAGGCTGACCGTGGCAAACGCGAGGATTTCAAAAATAAATTTCAAAGCAAAAATTTACAGTCTCTCTGAACCTGGGCTCCTTCAAACGACACAGAACTGCCCCAGGAACACGTTATGGCAATAATAAATGCACAAAATCAGCAGTAGATGCATGCTCTCTGTATATTCTGACGGGGAAACGCACCCCACGCTCGTGTCAAGCATCAAAAAATAGGTAGGATTCTATTTTCTGAAATCTAAGCACGCAGGATGTACTGCCACATACACCCGCTTAGCACAGGCAGTGTGGCCCTTCACATTCACTTTTAATGAATTCTAAAAAAACACGTCCAAATGGTGCTGTTTTTATGCTTGTGTATGGTGAAATACGCGTGCAGTGTGTCCCTGGCCTTACGCCTCGCTCACACTGCACCCCGTCCCGCTGTGACTCCAGTGTCTAGTTGTGGTGTGGTGCTCAGAGCGGCGCTCTGCTGGGCTGTTCTGTCTCCGCCTTTGAAGCTGCATGTGTGAAACCAAGTGTTCACAGCGTAACTAACTATTTGTTAAGGGAAAAGGCTGTGGTCGGCTCTGGTGCCCAGCAAAAATACACTTCCAAATATTCCATGTATTTTTATTTCACAGAATACTCGCGGCTACCGGACCGGAGCAGCACTGCACGCAGTCTGAGCCCAGGGTTAAAATGTTTAACTGGCTTTACGTCATTCTGGTGTTTTTATTAATCTCTTAAACATAAATAACAGATCAATCAGGTGCTCTTTCCCAAAGGTTTCTCCCGTTAGTGTTAGCAACATGTTTGATTGACAGCATTGCTATGTGCACTCCACCTGCCAAAACAATGGTCGGTACATGAAAAGGCGAGTACTTTCACCAATCTTGCTTGGATCTTTGGATTATATGATACACACACTCAGATTTCATATATGGGCCCTGGTTGCAGCTTGTCTCTATAACTGTACGCCCATGGATCTAATAAAATAACTGTAAAGCATATTGTTGGCATAGAACTGTCTGGAGTTGGCTTAGTGGTCACAGATTGGTACTACGGTGAAAAAATCCCACCTGATCAGAAAAGATTTTTTTATTATTGAGTTCATGTAATCACAAACTGCTCATGTTCGGCTGACAGAGACCTACAGCTTTCAAAAAGGTCAACGTTTGTGGTGATTTTTATATATTTTCAGAGTCTAAACATTTTCTCAGCTCAAATTCCTTCAGTTGTTTTTGCTTTTTAATCGTGAGCTTCAGCTATGCTCTGGAGCCGCTCCAGCTCCTCTCGTCGTGATTGGTCAGAGTGCTGGCGGTACAGAAGAGCACGCTCCTTGTTCTGTGCTCGTGCTCAAGCATTGGCGTGTGCCTGCATGGGAGAGGAACAGTGTACTGCGCATGGCCGGTAGGCGGGTCAGCCTCTAGACATACCTAAAGACTATAGTCGAGTGCCATTGAACTCAGCCGACTGACCTGAAATGGGCGGCCATTTTTCCTCCCCGGTGCTTGTGCTAGTCTCAACGGGCTTCATTTGGGTGGTGCTAAACGCCAAGGGTGAAGTCACACTCCTTCAAGCTTATATACAATCTACACTACCATGCATGTTGAACAAAACAGACTTTAATTTCTTTGCCAGCACATATTAACTATTCTGTGCAAACCTGTAACCAGTGACATAACTCTTACATGAGATCTGAATGTTTGGGATCTGGTCAGTTCAAAAAAGCTGCTGAAAATAATCACTTTTTAAAATTTTATTTATATGACATAATCCAGTGTGAGAACTAATTTATGTGCAAACTAATCACATGGAAAATTAACAAAGGCTCAGATTTGATTCACTTGTTCAAACTAAATATGGAAGTGTCTAAAAAAACATTGAACTGTAATAATATTTTTTTTTTGTAAGTGTAAAAGATATGGCTCTATTTTAGTCTATTTTCTGTCTTAAAAGTTACATATTGTGGCAATTTAAGGAGCCTTTAAAAACAGACAACTTGATCACATCACAAAAAAATATTTGTTTGTTTTCCTTCATTTTTTTTTTTGTTTTTTTTTTTTCTTCACAGAAACCTACGCCCTCTCAACCTCCAGACTGTGTAACGCGCTCTGAAGGCTGTTTTTGTCCCGTTTGGAAGCCATTCATTTCCACATGAAAAGACAAGTTGGGTCCAATCCCTTTCTACACGTCCGTTCAGTTTGGGGAGCACAATGGTGGAGGAACAAAAGGCAGTGGCCCTTACAGTGTACCCATAATGCCGTGCACATAGCCACAGTGCAGCGCTATTGTTCGTTCACTCGGTCCCAGACACAGGACAAGACGCACTTCCCCAAACCCAGTCTCCGTTTGACCCGGGACACCCGCCTCCTCCGTGCAGGCTCAGCTCGCTCCGGGATTCGAGGCTGTCTGCTCATTTTGGTAGCACCTAGAATTGCATCGGTAACTTGGGACTTATAGGGACTTTCGGATGCCAAAACGGAGCTGATGTAATATTTCCAGCATGGTCCCCAATATTGTAGGTCGGCAGGAGCTGGATTTTTGACAGTGCATTGAGACAAATTTTTTTTTTTTTTTTTTTTCCCAAAACAAATTCATTTATTTTAAGGAGACTGTGCAAAAATACTGTTTTAGTTTATTGCTATTAGTGTTGTAATGACAAATTTGAATTATAAAGCACTTTATATTTCACATTTTTTGCTTTTCACCCATTTTTTAAAAATTTTTTCTTTACGTTGTGAGTTGATCCAAAAAATATTACAGATACAATTCAAAGCTACTCAAATCCATTCTAAAACTGCAGTACGGGCCCCAAACTCCTCTTAGACATATTCCTTTTCATTTCCAGTTCTGTAGAGCCAATTGTATTCACATATTTGGTTAAATTTTTGGTTTGGTTATTTGTTTTTTTGGTTATTTTGGTTTGTTTGGATGCAGAAAGTCTTATTCTACACTTGGTTTAGATCTAGTGCTACTTGAAAGACCAAATATTCTTGAGTGATTTTTGGACTAGAAACTACACTAGAACTTCGCAGTGTCCTGTTTTGACTGACTCAAATTAAATAAGAATAGAAATCAGCTGTAATTGCTTTCACTTTTTTCCCTTCTGAATTCAAAACAGTGCTATTATTTGAGTTACAAAGACTTTCCAAAATAACTTTATTATTATGATTATTATTATTTTTTTCAATAACAATACAAGAATAATAATGAGATTATAGTTTTTTGGAACTTTAAAACTTTATTGTTTATTATTCCTGGAAGCCAATATGAATACACAGTAGGATATCTGTCCTGTCTGTAATGAATGCAAGTGATTGAGCTGCAGGGCTGGTTTATAAAATACCGAGTTAACACTATAGGATAAGTACTAATTCACTACTGCAGTATATTTTATGGCGCGATAAATAAGAAAGTACATATAAAACATGATCTAAGTACAAGTTCTTAATGACATGTGTCCTTCTCTGACCTTACTTGGGCTGCTTCTGTTCCTTCCAGTCTATTTTTTATGTTTGCTTCGAAAAACAAATTATTTTAGCTTCCTATTTTCGGCATCCCGCGTTTTCAATTCTGCAGTTACAATATTTTGTTGAGCACAGATCCTTTTTTGTTTTGGAGAGAGCGTAATAAGTGATAATACGGTGATAAAAAGGGCTACAGTAATGGTTGCGTGCATGGTGTTCTGTTTTCAAATCATCTCTTCGATTGTGATAAAAACATACTTCTCGAGGAAAAAAAAGATAATAATAATGAAATGCCATATTATTTTACATGTAAAAATATGGTTTTAATAAAATAAAGCCATGGTATACAGAAAGCTGATAATAATGAGGTAGTAAAATGTCCTGTTTAGTTTTAGGGGCTATTACTACACTGGCACTAACCGCTGTGTTTTTATGGCCCATTAAACCAAAATGCAAATGGGCTGATACAATGTAATTTACAAACATTATTAGTGTCTTTATTAACACACATAAACCTATGCAGCTTTTAAGTTTATTTTCTTGGTGTAATTTTATTTATTTTTAGGCATTAGAGGGTTTTTAATGTTTTTTTTTGTTTTTTGGTCCATCAAATTTTTACACTGCAAAAAACAACATTAAGAATTTTTTTTTCAAAGTTTTTTTCATAATCCCAGCTCAAGAAGTCTGAAGACGTCTTTGCAAAATAAATAAATAAATAGCAAAAATAAATAAAATATCTACACTGGAAAAGAAGAATATCTAGGTAAGTTAAAATGACTTAAATTAAAAATATCTTCAAAATATCTTCAACTCTACCAATGGAATAAGACTTTTTGTACTTAAAATATGAAAATACATCTTGCTACACTTAAAAAAAAGAAAAACAACAACTTTTTGCACTTAAAAGAAAAGAAACAAAATCAAATGTTGCTTGAATTAAGAAAAACACATTTTACTTGTCAAGTTGAATCGACTCAAATAAAGTAAAATGTTCTTAATTTAAATCGTTTTAACTTACCTAGATATTGTTTTTTTCCAGTGTATATATTTAATTAATTTATTTGTTTTTGTTATTTATTTAATTTGCAAAGACGTCTTTAGATATTTTAACTGTTCTTGAGTTACCGAAAACGTGAGGCTTTTTTCTCAACTAAACAATTTTTAGCCCCGCCTTCCGCATCACTTTAATTCATAATTTTAAATTTAAAAAAAGAAAAAAAAAAAAAAGCAAGTGCAAAAAAATAAATAAATACAAATAAATAAATACATAAATAAATGAAAAGAAAAAACACACAAACAAAAACGGAAAATAAAAAAGAAATTCCAAAACTAAAAACGTTCCCATATATATTGTGTGCTCTCTTAGCTCCATACAGGGCTGCGTGCGCGAGCTTGTCCCACTTTGGCGTTGTGACCCGACAGTTGCGATGCACAGCACGACTCTTTTGATGATGCCATACTTCGCTTTTATGTTAGCTTCAGTTAACGCTGAGATCTGGAACGTTATATATCTGTGCCGTGTTATGGTAGCCTAAATGGAACAAAAATAGGTTCTCACACTTGAAAAGTTTTCGTTAAAAATAATATAAACTTTTTTTTTCTTTCTTTTCTCTCTGTTTTTTTGTTTTTTATTTTCTGAATTACGATTATTTTTTTTTTAGTTTAAGTTGAATTACTTTTTATCTATTTTATTATCTCTTAAGAAATTTTATATACACTTTTTTTGTTTTTATCTCTATGTCCATTAGAGGTAAATGTAACTAAAATGTATTTGCAATTGTTATGTTAATTTATCCACATTTTATTCATATCTGACAAGATATATTTTGCGTTTTCGATTCTTAAAACCACAGTAAGCGACATTTTAGCCAGAACATAGATCAACATTAAATTGACTTTTTTCTTTCTTTTCTTTCTTTTGGTTTTTGTTTTGCACGGTTAAAACATGCATCCTTATTCTTCAGTTATTCACAAACCTGACTCTTTTGTGGCTCGAAGGAGGGCCTCTTTGATTGATTGATTGATTAATTTATTTTGGTCACAGGTTTATTCTGACATTGTTCCACAGACAGTCACGAAAAGGTGTCGGCTGAAGCTTTAGTTTTATTCCGCCTTTACCCTTTATTCCTTTATCAGAGCGTCGTCTTGACACCAGTTCATCTTCGTAAATACAGCAAGAGGAAACAAACAAATCAGTAACAGTACCACAAAGTACTACAGCACAAACTAAGTATCATAATTCATGTATCGGTGCAGAGTTTAACATTTAACCTAAATATAAAAAATTAAATAGAAGTTTAAATGCCGGAAATGCTGATCACAAGTTCCTCAATATGGAATAAAACTCACCTATGTTCGTGGAAAATGTCTCAAAGTATGGTTTGAACTTTCTATTTCATGGAGTCATACAACTGCAAAGAAGAAAGTTGCATGTTGTACCTTTAAACTTACTATTCTGTCAGAAAGGATATGAGCTGTTTATCTTTGGGTTGCCAGATCACTGGGTTAAAACAACTAAACAGGTAGCAGCATTTTCATTCTTTATTAGTAGGAGCATATATGCGTCAAACTATTCATTCTGATCAATAATTATGTTCATATAACACTCCTTCTGTCTTCTAACCTAACGAGGTCTGCTTTTACAGGAACTTCCATTCGCTTCCTCCCCGTAATGACTCACCCGCCTGCGCACATTCATGTTTTATTTGAACCAAAATAAAATAAATAAATCAAATGTTGTTTTTTTTTTTTCTAAATTCCCCTTTTCTTTCTCCTCTCGGTTTTCCTCGCACAGCGTCTTCCAAAGCTGAGGCGTGCTCCGTGTGTACAGGCCTGGCACACGCAGTTCAAAGTGACTGATCTCCAATAGAGGGCACAGTTGGCTGCGTGCGCACACAGACAGACACGAGCTGAAACCACTGTCGCCAAACACCACCTCGCCGCCGCACACCCCGAGCCTCCCTCCTCCAATCGAACCGCCGAATATGTTGCTAAGTAACTAACTTTCACGTCCCACCGAGTGCATTAGAGAAGAGGACAGATTAGTAGAGCTATAATAAAAATATTGCATCGCTACCGAAAAATATTAAAGGGCTCATATTGTGATGTTATGTTATAATGTTGTTTTCCTCATTAAAAACAGATCTGGAGTTGTGATTTGTTTCATTCACACATGTTTAACACGCAAATCCTGCACGGGCTGAGTCATAAAACACTCTCTTCCACCTTGTGATGTCACGTGGTAATACGGGAAGTGCTCCAGTGTGTTTTTAAACCCCACGCGCCCTCACTAGAATCATTTGGATGATTTCAGACCTGGAATTGCCGATTTCTTCTAAACAAAAAGTAAAAGGTAACTCTTAAATTCAAATCTACCACTACATGACATCACAAGTTGGAACAGAGCATTTTGAGCTTTGGAGACACACTGGGGGAAAAAAAAAATCTAGGTAAGTTAAAATGACTTAAATTGAGATGATTTTACTTTATTTGAGAAGATTCACCTTGGCAAGTAAAATTATAAATAAGTGTGTTTTTCTCAATTCAAGCAACATTCAATTTTCTTATTTCTATTTCTATTCCTTATTTTAAGTGCAAAAAGTTGTTGTTTTTCTTATTTTAAGTGTAGCAAGATGTATTTTCATATTTTGTCTTGTTCCACTGGCAGATCATTTTACTTGTCAAGTGAAATTTACTCAAATCATGATAAAACTTTCTTAAGTCAGGTCATCTTAACTTGACGAGCTTTTGTTTTTTGCAGTGTGTAGACAGACTAATAATAAAGTCTTACTCATACACGTGTAAATAAAACAAAACACAACTTTAGTCATGTTTTTGATTAAGTAACAACAATCTAACATGGCTTAAAGCTCTCAAGAGTCAATTTTGCATAAAGTAGGACCTTTGATTACGAAGACGAGTACAATACTGCTGAATTATTTTAGAATTATTTTGATTGTACTTAAATTTTCTTTTTAAATTTATTATTAAAACCCCTGACCATGGGAGATGATTTACTTAATACGCTTAATTAGAATGACTCCCAATTCAAAGTGAATCTGTTTCTGAACACTCTGCAGCACAAAAAAAAGTCTGGACGACTCTTTGTGGAGCTGAGGAACTTGCTTTCAAACACTGCCTAGATTGTTTTTGAGAAATATGAGGAAAGGTATGGTCATGGTGTTTGGAGGGATGATGTGATAGGACAGCAGACCGAGCATTCGTTGGGACTTGACAATTCCCATATCGAGGTCAAACATGGAATACAGTGCCTGCTCATTTCAGCAACGGCAGCATTTTCTAAAGCTTTAAAACAGTGGTTGTTTAATCGTCAAATATGTCACCATGTTTAACCAAATTACATTTTTTTTAACTATATTGAGATGTTGCTGGTTTAACTCTTTAACTTTTGACTTCGAATTTCAAATGAACTGTTTGAAATTAATTGTATGTACAGTGAGTGTGCTGGTGTTATGTACTTTTGTGTGATTGTTGCTGTACTTTTCTGTCCTGTAGATGATTTCACAGCAACCTGCCAATGGACTGAGGCTATGTTTAGTTTATATGAAGACGGTCTGAACAGAAGATGCAAAAGTGGCATCGCGCCGTCCGTTTTTAGATGAGCGTTTTCAGGAGGAAATCTGTGTGCATACGGTGACGCAAAAGGGTGTGGAATTCGATTGGGTATACAAGCCCGGTTTCTGTGAACTGTATGTATGTGACGTAAACGCGTACGCGATATGAGCAGATCTGACCAGAGTTTTGCATCTTGGGCAGTGTAGACGGAAACGCTACCGCGAAGCGCGTTCAGCTTTTCCACTCTGGAGGGTGGTTTCAGATTTTTGCTTTTTGAAGCCCCAAAAAACGCCGTCACCATCTAAACAAAAAGCACTTCTGATCAAATATTTTGTGGTTTTCATGTAAACAGGCACTGACGATGGAAATTCGCCACGCTGGCTATAATCTTTACATATTTATATTTTAAGAATAAGAAGAAATCAAATCGGAAGCTCAAACCACTAGAGTCCAGGCGGAATTTCTTAAAAAAAAAAGTCCTATTGTGAATTTTAGGCTTATCTTTGTTATTTGTGGGTATGGAGTTTAAACAGATCCTGACTTACTCCGCGTTGGTCGATTTGCCTGAAAACAAGTGGGTCACAGCTTTTTCTTTTACGAGTCTTATGTTTTACTTTGAAGAGATACAATTCTGTATAGAGCACATTTTAAAGACGTGCAGCCAATAATCATTTGAGACAAGACTGAATTATACAACTGCAAAAATCATAAAGGATTCATTCATTTCAGAACATGTTTGTAGAAGTCTAAACTACAGGGTTACGCTCAGGTTATGGAATACAATTGTGTTTTTTATTAATTATTTTACAAAGAAAACTGGCAGCCTTTGCAATTTGCTGATTGAGACATTTAGATTTGAACGTGATTAATCTCGCATCCCTAAGTATTATTGATGAAATGCTTTGAAACGAGTAGCAATGTCTGATGTATTTTAGCGACATAGAGAAACTCAAGAAATTAAAAACAAGCAAATTAAATATACTGACAATAGAAGATAGAAGAAAAATAATAAAAATAGAAAAAAAAAGAAAAATACCCTCCACAATAAATAAATAAATACATAAATAGTGGAATTGTTCCACAGACAAAGTAGGCCTATGTATAAAATATCACATATAGGTTTTTAATAATGGATGTATAGGGGAAATAAATCTTCATATAGTATCGTTCAATAACACAAGCCCTTGGGAACTAAATGCATAGACGTGGGCTGAACACCATCTACAAGATAATATATACTTTTTTTAAATATGGAAAATAAGAATATGATGTTGTCTGTAATGAGAAAACGCTAAAAGGCACTGATGAAAAATAAAACTTAAACATTTTAAATTGAAATTGTGATTTATCTGTTATTTTCAGTACTTTTTTTGTGCATCAACCAAGACATTTATGTTACGTTCCAGATTGTAGAATTAACATGATTATAATTTATGCCCAAGTTAAAAAAGAGGGAGATTCTTTAAAGCAAACCTATTATGCAAAATCAACCTTTCAGAGCTTTTAACCATTTTAAAGTTGTTTCCCCTCACCATTTACTCACCTGAATTTGTATTTGATTCGTGCTCAATCTTTAGTCGCTTATTTTTAAGAAGCCATATTGCTAATCAACCTCCGTATTTATCGCCTGCTCTGTACTTTTACAATTAAATTTTCTTTATCAGCGATATTCGTAGGATTCGTGTAGTCTTTTTTGCTACAAATGAAAAAAAAAATCCACTCCTTACCGGTGTGATGTGCAGCTATCCATCGAAGGTGCCGACAGCTGCGAGGCTCTTTGTTGTTATGGCGTTTACAGCGACGTCAGTTCCCATCGGGCAGTTGTTTCTTCTGTTTTAGATGAATATTGCAATTTAAAAAGTCCAAATTACAGCATTATAATCCACAGGTGTCATAGATTATAACTATGCAGCAAACACAAGCATAATATGTCTTCTTTAAGTCAATATCACCGTTCTTACTCTAAGGACAAATGGACACATAATTTGATGCTTACCTCAATAAAACGCAAACTTCTCATCAGAAAGTACCGCACAAAAGTATTGCTAAATGTCACAGTGATTTTCTCCGTTCTAAGATAGATTCTCCCTATTTTTTCCCTTCTCTCCTCTCTTCGCTGCGTCCTTGACTGAAGATTGGACTTGCGCATTGGAGTTAGATTGTGGAGCATTTGCCTTTCATGCAGATAATACCGTTTGATGGAGGCGTGTTTTTGATGTGCGGGGCTGTGGTAGAAGAATCTGAGAATTCCAAGGCCGCGTGCAGCTGGCTGATGGGAGAAAGGCTTGTCCTCACTGATAACTTCATCCCCGCATGTGGTCGGACTGGGGGGATTTTTGAAAAGTGCCCAGTCAGAGGTTCAACGTGCGTGGGGCCCCCCGCGGAGAGCTGGGGCCAATCCTCGGAGCTCTGTGATCTGGAACCACTATTGTTGGATTCGTCTGTTCCTCTGCCTGCAAAACCAAGAAGAAAGGACAAAATAAATAAATGTGCGAGCTTAGAGGGATAACAGAGCGGGGTAGTTTTGGAATTGGAAGTTTGCATTTTGGTTTCATGAGAATTGTGCAATTTAGAACATTGCATAGAGGTTTCTAATGTAATATTTTTTAATACAATTGAGGCATGCGTGACGAGGGGGCGATTTGAGAAAAATATCTAATTGCGATTTTTCTGATAAGTTGTGAGTGCGATCAGGTTTGTGATTTATGTTTTAGTAAAAGAAATCTGTTCAAAGCTTACACGTTCAGAAGAAAATAAAAAGAAACTAATACAAGAATCTACATTTCAGTCATGTTTTTGCAGATCTAAACTGCAGGGTTAACAGTTTTTTATGCAAAATAATGCTACGTTTATATGACGATGGTCTGAACAGAAAATGCTTTTTATTCCGTGTTTAGACAAGTGTTTTTGGGAGAAAATCTGCATGCATATGGTGACGCAAAAGTGTGTGGAATAAGATTGAATATACATGCCATCCCACATGTTTGTTTGTGTGTGTATGTGACGTAAAGGCGTACACGACGTGAGCAGATCTGACCAGAGTTCTGCGTCTTGGGCAGTGTAGACGGAAACGCTACAGCGGAGCGTACTCAACTTTTCCACTCTGGAGAATAGTTTCAGATTTTCCGTCCGTGTACCCAAGGCAGCTGTGGCAAGAAGAGCAGCTTACTAAGTGTGTAATTCAATGTGAAGTGTTTTTTGAGTGTCCAAAAAAAACACAATATAAATCAAATGTATCTAAGTGTACAACAAGTTAAACAATTACTTGAGAGCAGATTAAAGGTCCCATTTTACGTTGATGTTAAATTCTGATCTGTTAAAATGTTGTTTCCTCACCAAAAACAGACCTGGAGTTGTGTTATGTTTCATTCACACATGTTTAACACACAGATCTTGCATATTTAGGCTGAGTTCTCAGTCAATTTTGCATAATATAGGACCTTTAATCAATTAAACAGAGAACAGATTTATAGCTTTTCTAAAACAAACAAGAACATTTAAAATTTCTTTTATCTGAAATATTTTCAAAGTTATTACTATTCTAACATGACTATATAACAATATTCAACAGTTTGTATAGCCCATTAATTCCAATTTCCAGGACATATTTTTCTGTAATTATCTTTTGGACATGGATAGCTCTCTAAATCTGTTTTCAGAAAATAATTTATTGTGATTCCTCATCAAAAACATACTTGGAATTGTGTTTTGTTTCATTCACACATGTTTAACACATAGATATTTAGGCTGAGTTCGTCTCTCAAACAGAAAACATCTTCACGTGGTGTTACGGCCCCAGGTCTCCAGTTTTGACTTGTTTTGTGTTTTAATTGATTTTGCTGGCATGCCTTGATTCCTGCTGTGGGAGCCCTTGTCTGTGATTGGTGGAGTACTTTTACACCTGGCCAATCCTGTCTCACCTCCAGCCTCCTCCCCCTATTTAAGGAGATTGCTAGACATGTTCGAGGCTGCTGGCCTGGTCTGCCATTTTGTGTCTCTTTCGTGTCAGTCACTTGTTTTTGTAATAGTACGTGTCTGACTTTGTGTTTTGTTAAGATATTTGTTTAGTTCTGTTTTGTGCCTTTTTAAATTTGTCATTTGATTGTGGGTTTATGTGGTTTACTTTGGGGCACTTGTGTTTAGTTTTGTGTTTGTCTCTTAGTTTAATCACTTGTTTCTGTGTAAGCCTGCGTGACCAGTTTTGTGGCACAAAACTCGTTGTATCTTAATTCTGTTGTTTTGTTTCTTAGTTTAGGTTATTTTCTGTATATATTTTAGTCTGTTTTGTTAATTTACCTTATACATCCCTGTTGATTAAATGTTATTTAATTTATTCCATTATCCATCTTGGTTATTTTGTTACTTCCCTGACCCCAACGAGCTGGGTCTTAACACATGGTAATACTGGAAGTGCTCCACTGTGTTTATAAACCTAAAATCATTTGGATGATGTCAGCTCTGGAAGTGCCAATTTCTATTGAACTAAAGGTAAAATCAAACTGTTTAACTATCGTTTCCTGACATCACAAGGTGGAACAGAGCATTTTGAGCTTTGGAGATGTACACAGATGAATAATAAAGGATTACTCAAACATGTGGGAATAAAACAAAACACAACTCCTGGTATGTTTTTGAGGAGGTAACAGTATTTTAACACAACTTAAAGCTCACAAGAGTCAGTTTTGCATAATATAAGACCTTAAATCAATTAACAAAATAATGATTAGTTGCAGCCCTAAGTGCATATTAAAGGGAAATGGATGACTGATTTATAGTTAGGCTCTTCTAAAACAAACAAGAACATTTCGAATTCTTTTTTTGGATATATTTTCAAAGGTATTACTATTCTAACATGACTATATAACAACATTCAGGGTTTTGTATAGCCCATTAATTCCAATTTCCAGGACATATTTTTCTGTAATTATCTTTTGGACGTGGATAGCTCTCTAAATACGTTTTCAGAAAATAATTTATTGTGAAGGCGGGCACTGTTTGCAAATACAAGGCACTGCAGCGTATAGAATTCCATATTATTCCGTTGAAGTCTTCTGTATGTATGTATGTATTTCATGCCCCCAATCCACAAGCTCTCATACAATTGGCAGCATTTTCCGTTCCTGTTAGTTTCTCACCTTCGCTCTGACAAAAGGATGAGAATAGCAGATGCAGCCTAAATAAATGTGTGATTTCTTGAAGAAGAATCACCATTAGGTTATTGGAGCTGTTAATAACCTTAGGGGCGGCAGTAGCTCAGTTGGTAGAGCATTCGCCCACTGATCTGAAGGTTGGCGGTTCGAATCCAGCTCTCGACATAAAACATCACAGGTTGAGCGGTCAGATCCACTGACCCACAGGTTGGCTGGTGTGATTCCAGCTCCCACAGATGAATGCTGCTGTTGTGTCCTTGGGCAAGACACTTAACCCACCTTGCCCACAGTGTCTGCGTACACTGGTGTATGAATGTGTGTGTGAATGGGTGAATGGTTCCTTGTTGTAAAGCGCTTTGAGTGCCTTGAAGGTGGAAAAGCGCTATAGAAAAATGTGACCATTTACCATTTACCATTTAATTAAACTGTTAGAAAAACAATAGGAGGCATGGAGAGATGTTTAGGCCTATTCAAAATATCACTTACATCTTTGGTGACATCTTTGTATTTGTAGAATAAAAAGATAAGACAATGTGTAGTGTTATTTACGTTACTGGCCAATAATATTTAAAGGTGGATCATTTTTCTCGCGGAAGGGTCCGACAGTATGACATGAAATAGCTTTGCATTACATTGATTACATTTTGTAGATTTTTTTTAGCTCAAAAATACACAGAAAAACAGTACAGATGTAACAATAACCAAAATATCCTGAAATTGTATCATCAAAAGTTTCACAATAATATCGTGGGCTGTCACAATATATCGAATCACAAGTTTCTTTGCTTAAATACATGGTTTTATAGAAGTAACAGTTTATAAATATAGGCAACTACATATCCCATGATTCATTTCAGCACAGACAACACGAAGAGATATGTTTTTAATTGAATTCTTGGGTCAAGGTATTTTAAAAGCAAAAAAAGTGTCCTATCTATCATTTAAAATATAACAATAAATATCGTACCGTGAGATTTGGATATCGTTACATCCCTAAAAAACAGGTATTCTGACTGTGAGTGGGGTTGCCTCTCCTCACATTTAACCTATAACTTGGTCTGTTTTGGTCTCCATGAAGATAAACACACTGTGAAACTTTCCAGACAAAGCAAAAAGAAGAGAGAAAGAAGAGAAATGGATTTGACGGAACCTCCAACAGAAAGGTTATGCAGCTTTAACACAGATGTGGGCAGCTAAAAATAATATTGTTAAAATGTTTATTGTAATACAGTGAGTTTAAAGGTCTAGCCCCTGACAGAAATGATCAGGTTCCACATTTGTGTATTCGCCTTTTGGATATTACACGGTAAAATACAGTGCAATCAATAGTTAAATCTATCTCCTGCCCCCATTTGGGAGTATGATATCATCACATTATAGCATCTGAAAAAAAAAACAGTTGGTGATGTAAGACCCATTTTTGTCTATTTAACATTCATTTGCCTGACCAGCCGGCCAGTCCCTCCTAAATTCTATTTAAAACTCGAAATTGGATCATGAAGAAAGTCAAACAACCATCTTAACTTGGAACAAAATCAATCAAAGCCGCTAATTTGTAGTACGCAAATCTCTCAAATATGTTACCTTGGAAAATTCTCTTATCATTCATCATCCAAAATATTTAGCTTCTTTTACTGGAGACACACAAGAGTTTTTGCTTTGATAGCTGATTCTGCAGAAATCCATTCTATGCTCTATCATTTTAGTTATTTTATTATTTATTTTTATTTTTTACTTGTAAGCCAGCATGTTTCTTTTGCCACAAATGGACCGTGTGTTTCTCTGATTGGTTTATCCGCCTGTCAGTCATGCCCACTGGAAACTGGCAGTGGTGGAAAGTAACAAAGTAAAAGTAGTAAAGTACTGCACTTAGGTTAAAAAAAAAAAGTAGGTATCTGTGCTTTACTTTTACAGTAGATACTTTTACTTGACTACATTTTAGAGCAGGTATCTGTACTTTCTATTCCAGTACATTTTTAACTGGACTGAAAAGTAAAAGTATTCCTTATGATAATTTATTTTGAACACATTTGTAATTTGAGCAAACACAAATATACAAATCAAAACAGTTACAAGAAAACAACACCTTAGCATTCAATCCTTTCTGTTTAACACAATTCAGCACAAATCTTTATCAAAATCTCTATATATGAAATTTGATCAGATCTCCAACTCTGTGCAAAATACTTTTACTTTTTACTATTTAAGTACATTTTAAAACTAGAACGTTAATAGTTTTACTTAAGTAGATTTGTTCATGTGATACTTTTACTCTTACTTGAGTATTTTTTTTGCTCTGCTAGATGTACTTTTACCTTAAGTATCAAACTTGAGTACTTCTTCCACCACTGGAAATTGGGAAAACAGGATTGTCAAAATGTGTGGTTTTGGCTGTCCCGGCAAGGTATTCACAAGAAATATCTGAAATGTAAATTAGCAGAAGTTAAACCTGATCATTTCATATTGCAACTAAATTACAGCTGCTATATAACAACAGAAACCTAGCCTACATTTTAACATTTAACATCAAATCAAGTCTGTCTGTCCCTGTATGTATCATAAATTATTAGGCTGGAGAATGTTGTCGTGTCATCTGAAACCTATAAAACACGCAAGCAGATAATTAGAGCTACAACTAAAGATTACTCCGCTAATAGATTAATCTTGTTATTATTCTTTTGATTAATCAAACTTGTTTCAGCCCTGCACATTATCATATTGTTCCATGGTGTGAGTTATCCAGCTGTCCTTGGCTGGCCTTTCATAACTTAATTAGCCTAATACAAGTCCGTCTGAGGCGTTAAGTGTGAAAACTTGATTAGGCTCTATAAGTACATTTTCCTCCGGGTCATTTTCTGCCTGTCTCAAACGAAGCCACAATTACTTTGAGAGCATTAGGCCCGTCTGGTAAAACTCAACCTGCAGCCGTCTTATCCCACCCAGAGAAATCAACAACACATACTGTACATACATTACACTAAATAAATGTACAGAAAATCGTTAATTATCTTCCTAAAATAGGCATATAGGCTACACAGAAAAACAAATAATGTTTTTGGTGTTGGGTAAACATGGTAAGTTGACACGAAGAGTAATGGATTGTCCCTGCCCTCGGAAGTCTAGAGGCCTTGAACCCTATTTTTCTATTAGAGGGGGCCTGTGAGCATCAATGCCCCAGGCCCAACATGTGGATGGAGCTGCTTGCAAATAAATGCTCATACATATTCAATAACTTATTTTCCTTCCTGTTACTTTGATGCAGGAGGCTCAGAGACTGGCCTGGGACCTAGAAAACACACTTCTCCCATGAGTCTGGTCACCGTTGAATATCCCTGCGTTCAGATGGGTGTGATTGACGGGTGGATCTGCGACACACATGGTCTGTCTGTATATAAACAAATATGGCTGCTTAGGGACTTACAAGGGACTGAAAAACACTGTGGATTTCTGTAGAATCAATGAGAAAAGCACTGAACACTAAACTTTTTGCAAAATAAACTTTTTGCAGAATAATAGATGACCACATTTCACATGAGTCACTGGAAAAAAAAAATAAATAAATAAATAATAAAATAAATTGCAGTGCTGTGTTTGAGGGACTAGGAGCAGGGGTCAGACTAATATCCCCCTATATAAAAAATACATAGATATATAATTCTGGACTATCTATGGATCTATAATTAGCCTACAGCATTACATTTAGGACCACATAATTTTTGACTAATAATTTCTGTTAAAAATGTTAGGCCAATTTTTTTTTCCCTGGGAGTCACTGTGATATTTTGGTCTAAAAGTATGTGAAAGACCAGTCACATGCTTAGCCAGATAAGGCCCACTGGGGTGCGGGTGTCCTGACCCGGGGTGTCCACTAGGTTCACTGGCATCTTATAATCAGTCTTGTTATTACTGGGTGACCAGATTTTCAGAATCAAAAACTGGGACACATCCAGTTTGGAGTGGTCAGTAATATATAAAATTGTGAAACGAGGTAATTAAGGAAAATTGTTCTTCACTCGGTACATTCATGACTAACGTGTGAGTCAGTATAGTGACGTTTTCTTTGTGCTTTGGTGATTTTAAGCAGCTTTTTTTTCCTGTATTTTACCTGAACAAGTGACAATTTATGTCTCTCTTTACTGTTGGCAGGCATCAAATTGATCAAAAATAGGGACACCTTGTATAAAACTGGGACTAATCAGTGGTTTTGTATAAATCTACATCTTACTCGATAATACTCCCTACAACTACACAACACAAACTGATGTACCAAAGCTGTGATTCATATTTTATTACTATTTCAGTTTTATTTTGACTTCTACATTTACATTTATAATAATAAAACTTATTTCACAATTGTCTCTTGCTATCTTTTTAGCTACTTACTTAGAATTTTTTACCATTTATATTTTCACTCTTTGTTATTATATTATATTGTGATGTGTGAGCTACTGTGTCATAATGAATTTCGCTTGCGGATCAATAAAGTTTGTCAAAGTCGAAGTCAAAGTCTAAATTTGTTGGGACAGGGGACACAGGGGACAAAACTGGGACTGTCCCGGGTAAATAGGGGCCATGTCACCCTAAGTAATTACTTTGCCTAATATAAATTCAGTTAGTTTATGCCCCACAGTGAAGACAAAGAACTTCATAGACTTCTTACCTGGTCTCCACCTCCATTTGCGCAGAAAGATCTTGAAAATCCTAGCTCCCAACATCACCTGAACGCGCCTGTGAAATGCATGAACACACCGGCGCTCGCGCTGCCTCGTGCTCCGCTTTTTAGGGGAGCTGAAGGATAAAGAACGAACTACAGACTGGTTGGACGTGGTAGACTTATACTTTAATGTCTGTGCTTTCTGTGGAGAGGCAATCATTCGCCTTTAGCTTTATAAATTCAACATAATACAGCAGGAGCCAGAGGTTTCCAGATGTGCGCCATTAGCCTTAAATCTATATATTAGCCTGTCTAGCCACGTGCCATTAAGTGCTCGACCTGATGTAGCTAGGCTTGTTGGGCTGGTGGTCATACTGTTCAACATGTAAGCTAAATATCTAAATTGTCCATAGGTTTAATTGAATGTGAGAAGTACTTTTTTCCACCAAAACACAGCCTTAGTTTAGATAGATACGCACGAGCACCAAGTGAAATGCTAAAACACTTTTGCTCCATATTCGCTCTTGGTTTGAGTAAGGGACTGAACCAATTATAGATGTGGATTCTAACTTGTTTCGTTTTTTTTGCATAGTTGTGCCCCCAGACTTAAAAAAAATGATTCAACTAAAAACTTGGAGAGGGAGTCGAGCACGTTTTGTTCAGCTGGGTTCTAGTTAATTATGTCCTTACGCAGTGGTGGCGGTGACATGTTGCTCACCGGCGCTAGGTCGTATCCATTCATGCCTCTCTTCTTTTTGGCCTAGACCACGGAGGCTGACAGAGCTGATAGGCAGAGAGAGACCAGGAGAAACGCCGAGCGAAGCCACGGGATCCATGCGCAGTATCTCCCCTCACCAGCGCAGCGCGGACACGAGAGGAGCAGCAGAGGCAGAGCGGCTGTGGAGCTGCTGCTGGTACATCTTTCCACGCACACTTTGAAGCGCACATCCAGCCGACAGCATCTCCGTTTTACCTCCACAAAAGGACCACTGACTGCAGCGGCGGTGGATGTATTCGCGCCGGAGCTCTCTGGGTAGGTTTGGAGCGTGACGCGGAGCAGGCAGCTGGAGAAGGCATCCGTGCACGTTTACAACAGTGAATGCTCGGGATTGTGGGTCTTTCTTTGGATATTTTCGTAAAACTCTCCGGACTAATTGCGCCGAATTGAGTAACGCCACGGTGATTGTACTCGTGAGCTTTCCAAGTTTGGATACGCGCACTGCTGGAAGTTTATGCACGCTGCCTCGGACAAGACCGCGACAGCTACTAGCAGGTCAGTATTTTGATTAAATAATCTTTACTCACACTATGTATCCATCTGTTTTACTTCATATGCTGAGGATATGGCGTTGGAGTTTAATGTGGTGCACATCGTTGTTCCATACACATCCAGTGTCATTTTGTGAAAGCGTATTGGGTTATCATTAAACGACAGATATTGAGAACTGCATTACAGTTAAATTTACTTTTCCTTGCCCATGCCACGCTTTCTTCTTATATTTCAATGCGTAAGGAAAATCGTGATTTATTATCATAAGGACTAGGCTATCTATAGGTTTGAGGCGATGCGAGATTTGAGTAACACATTATAACGTGTAGTTGGGTTGTTTTACGTACAAATAGTGTCACTATTGTAGTTTGTATACAAAGCATACTTGTTGTAATCCACATAATGTTATTGCAGGTAAATTACCAGTCAGCTCACCATTGCATGCTGGTAATATTTACCTCCAGTGAGTGTGGGAACTTAACCTTTCTCAGCGTGTATCACCTCTCACCTCATCAGGACATTATCCCTCAAAGGTAGTGTCATGGCCATTGTCCACATTGTGAAAGTAACTCATACAATGCTTTATGTCCATCCTTTTTATTTACTGTTAGAATCGCCTACCAGCTAAGTGTACGCTTCTATGTGGTGCTGTACAGCTCCACTGAGCCTCCGTGGGACATGTGCCCTCACATCTTTAAGGCTGTATTTATGACATCAGTATGAAGTCCCAGTATGACAACTGCAAGATAGATGTGTACTCTGCAATTTTGTAAAATCAGATTTAGTCTTTTTTCTATACTACTGAAAACCCCTGATTGAAAAATTAGCTTTGACTCATCTCCTTTATATTAATTATATCATAACCCACTCATGCGACTTGTGTCAGTGACTTAACTCAAAGACGAGAGCGATAGGATTTCAGTGTCGCATCACCCAGGCTACACACAATCTGCAAATACACACACTGCACGTCCATATGATAGCCCAGAAGGACAAGTCTATCTGTCGGCATAAATTGATTCATGCATTTGGTGCTGAGTGCTTTGAGGAACTGGAGAAGTTGAGTCCATTGTCTCTTTCTTACTCTGTGTCTGCCCCCTTGTATCTCAATGTTTAATCTAAAGGAAATTCTTCTGCTTGTGACATGAAGGATGTAGTTTAAATAGTTATAATGTATAAGTTGTTAATGTATCACTATTATTGATCCTGAGAATCTTTCTGAGGAACAGTCTTATCCCACTTTCATTTAAACTGTCCATTCAACTAGTCAACAACAGATGTTCAAGCAAACTCAGAAATGTGTTATTTTTTTGTTATTTTGTGTTCCAGGCTTCGTGTTTGGGGGTTGCACTATATACAGAGAATTTTGTGTAATTTGGTGATAATGTTGCATAGCTTTGACTATGCTGTGCTTCATTAGTAATGCCAAATTACTGATCACTACCAGTGAAATCAGGAGCTAATGAGCTGAAAATATAAAAGTGCATACAATTAACTATAAGGGTAAATGAAACAACAAAAACAAAAGCTCCAGAAGGTCGATGTGCAAATGTCCTTTTATAGTATTTATATTTCTGTTGCTGGAGAGGAATTCATTGCAAATTCTGTTATTATGCTCCTCTACTATGGGGGCTAATAGGAAGGGCATCGGACTCAGTAAAAGGCTACCGGGTCAGTATGGGACTGGCTTCCGGGGTGACACCTGACGACAAAGAGTAGCAGGCAAATGTGATTCTATGAAACATGCATGTATACCACAAAGACTCACGTAGCTGTTCGAGGAAAGCTCTGAGTGACTACACCACAATCTTTGATAAATGCCGCGTGTTTTTAGTGGAAAAAGCTCTATGATAACAGTGCTCTGGTGAATAATAGCCTGTCCACACATTTGCACAGTGGTATCCTGAAAAGGTGTACTTAAGTATTCACTCTGTAACTCTGTGACTTTTTTTCTTATCTTGTTTCTTAAACTAGACTGCTCAATTTTTGCGATGATAATGTTTTGAATGCTTTGTTATATGTTGCTGACTTTATTTTTCTTGAAATAATTTAATTGAATCTGAATGTTAATAAACTTTGTACCCAACAACGTAATCCCATGATTTATACACTTTAATCTTTTCCCTTTTTACTATTCCAGTGGTGATTTTAATAACGACATGTTTCCTTTAGGGATCAATCTTGCCTTAAACACTTGTACATATTGTAATCATAATGACTCCTCTTCTTATATCAAAACGACTTGTTCTGAAGCACTGGGAGATGCACTAAAATATACTCGCTTATTACTGTCCCACTGTGGCTGCCGGTGACCTTATAAATTATAACATTTGATATGGATATCAGAGCGGTCCAGGCAAACACGTGAAGGTTAATGCAGCCCGACAAACTCTGCACAGTTCCCACGGCTCGGCGGATGGCTCGCGTGTCATATTTGCTTTACATAATTGCTGCCCTCTAATCTGTTACTATTAGCACGTACACACACAAGCCTGCATAGCTATTGTCGACACACTCCCTTGTCTGTGACCTGTGCTACATTTTCCTTCAGCTCCCTTGCGTACTGGCAGACATCATGATAAATAGTCTGTGTGGAAACCTAAGCCTCGCCGTGGCCCGTGAAGCTTTGAAGGTCTTTAAAATGCAAAAGAACAACGGCTGGAACTCCAATCGCCAAATGTCCGTTTGTTCAGCCATGAGTACGTGATAATAAAGAAGTGATATGATACATAGATAGCAGAAATTCAGCACCATGCCAAATTATTGTTGAAAGTCACCCTAAGGTTTTAGGAGGAGGAGAATGCGTGCTCTTGAAATGTGCTTAGAGAAGGGATATTTAGTGACAGCATGTGATGCATTACCGCTGGGGTCCTTAACTACATTGTATGCGGCACCAAAAGGAGAAAAAAAAAAAAGAAGTAAAATGCCATAAAGAAGGAGAAATGGAAGTATAGCGGCTATGTACAGTTATTTTTTTACATGACGCTTCGAACTGAATGTAGTACTTCTGTGATTTTAAATGAGAAGAATAATGGATTAATGATTGCAATCTTTTTTAGAGCAACTAACATGAGAGAGGTAATTTTATTAAGCACTTTTATCCTTTTATCCTTCACAGGCAGACAATAAAGGTTTGCATTAAAGGAAGTCAAGGCAATAAGTACTTATAATCAACTTCATATATTTAATGTGTTATCAGCGATTTGAATTGGCTTGATAAAATAATATTAATTAAAACCTCACTTGTTTTTTGTTGTTTGTTATGGAGTTCTGGCTTCCCTACTCCACTAAAGACATAACCACAAGAGCACCAAATCTTGAGTAAAGGACCCTTAAAGCCATAATTATCTGATTAAGAAAAATTTGCAAAATTGGGCTACCTTGACTTGACTGAAAATGTCAGTATTTTGTTATTTAGCATTATTTTTTAAACATATTTTTATTGTTAATGACTTTAAACGTCACTACATACAGGATGTTTGACCCACTTTTGTGCAGAATACATTTGATCTCTATAGGCTGCTGTGCTTTCCAAATTCTCCTATGAAAATACAGTCTGTGATAATACAGGTGATGTTGATGATAGACTCTCCTCCACCATCTGTGGGTGAATTTGGATTGAACTTAGAGATGGAAATTAGAGAAGAAGTGTTCTCAGTAGAGCGTCAATATAGCACACCTTATGGCTGCTACTCTGCATGACCTAATGTGTTGTGTAGAACATAAGGAGATTTCTGTACCTCATTGCATTTGCCCTGTGTTGATATGTTGTTTGTAATATCATGTTTGCGTCTTCACAAGACTAAAAGTAACCCAAACCAGTACTGAACCAGTAGCTAGTAGTTTTTGGTGCAATTTTGACTGCTGTAGTTAAAGCGTGTTGAGATGAAAGCCGGCTGCCATTCTCCACAGCATTCTGTCCTGCTGGTTCGGCTAGGCCAGGGAACCGCAACACTCCGCTCCGTTGTAACCCACAGATTAACATTTATGACCCTACATGCTCCACTGGACTTTGTGGGTCATGACCAAGTGGCAAGAGTGAGGTGTGGGCACTGGGCAACACTCTGGAGCTATTCAAGGTTTTTCTGCTAGCTTTGCCTGTTGGTGGAAAGTCAAAAAGACATATGTTGAGCTGTGTCGTAATAAGAACAGAATAAAAATATTCCTGCAATATTTTTAAAGGTGACATATTGTAAAAATCATTTTTATGAGCTTTAAATCTATGTTCCCCCATTATTATCATAGTTAAGTTGTATTTCTGATTGATATATGCATGTTTAGAAAAATTCTGCTTTCACATAACCCCTATTCCTGTCCAGTTTCTGGTGCTTACTTGTGACTCTGAGTTATACATGTAGGGCTTGAATATACCACGTAACCCTTTGTTAATAATAAAAACACAATGCCATTCTGAAGAGGCGGGACCTCTCAGTTCTGTAGAAGTTATTAGACCTTTTACAATTAACTTACTGTAAAATTATGGTTATTTCTTCTCATAGCATGTTAAGATAGGAATAATTGATTCTAGGCTACATGCCATTTAAACAGTTACTTTAGTGTATTTAATTTTTGTAAGGCAAATTAGAATATATTAGGTACTTTCAGATCATTTGGCAACCTTACTGCACTTATACAATATTGTGTAATTGTGTAATGCATTTACAAAATGATAAAACCACAGCAAAAAGAGAATAATATGAAAATGCTTTGCAAACATTTTTGAACACAAAATTTGTGTCTGTCGTGCTGTCTTGTTAAAAGCTCACAAAAGCAATATTAGAGCCTGATGGATTGGGAGAATGGCTTGGACCTGCCATGTGCCTCAGGTCAGCTCTTTTGTGGCCTGTAGACAGCCCAGTGGGGAGCAGGGCGTCAGCTATGCTTGTCGATGGACTTGGTTGACGGCCTCAATAATTCAGTTGACGCAACCTCTGATACCCAGCGCCACAGGGTTGCAGCGAAGAGGCCAGTGCTCCGGTTCGTGTGGGAAGCTAGTCAGCAACACTTCTCCTCGCAGTTATTGTCAGATGGGAAAAATATTGAATACCGGGACAGGCTGGAGAATGTAAAACCTTCGCATTCCAAATCAATGCGCTGGTAGGTCAGCAGTTGACTCGGCGGTGCTCTGACAAATTGGTCACAACTAAAAGCTATAGAACGCTCACTCCACTTCGATTCCGTCAGGAGAGGGAGCTGTGTGGTGTTGGTGAATTTGGGATTGATGTTTCTTTAATAAGGCCCGCAGTCTCTCAGTATTCAGTTAGTGTGCCATCATGACCTACATACATTTAGATACTTTAAAACGCTGACAACTGGAGAATAAAACCAACTATTTTCTCTATACATGATTGCTATGTGCCTAAAGACAAACTTATGTTGATATATTATTCTATATAATGTGCACATGCTTATATATGCATGCAGTTTCAGTTTGTGGGTCTATTTCTAATCCCTTTATTGTTTGACTCACATTACATTAATATTAAAATTGGTGTAGATAATACTGCATCAAATAGCAGTTTTATTCTCATATGTGTTTGTAGATTTTTCTTGACACCAGTGAAGTATCCCATTGTAGTATCAGGCCTCTCCATATACCAGTACTGCTATTATGATTGTTGTGTTTATGACATCTCTGCATGCACAGAAAATAGGGGAGGGTTAGTTTGCCGAACAGTATACTGTGAAATACGTTTGAATGACACTCAATATCAGCATTTTAGAACCATTCCCTGTGTTAGAATTTTTATCTGGTTGTATGCTCCCTGCATTTCAAATGTAGTAATGATTTTCAGCAGCCTTTCTGTTTGCTTTGTTGACAGACTCTCTACACTAGTGCAACAATAAAGTGAGCAGATTACAACGTCAGCAGCACTTACGTCTGAACCCGCGCTTGTAATTAAAAGCTGCTCTTTTGAACTTAAATCGTGTCATTTTAACAATATAATTCAGCCAACATTTTATGAAAATGTGGAATCCCATTCCCATTCACCTGCAGTGTGCTGTGATTGCTCTGTATCTTCATTACAATGCAGCAGTGCCTTTGCTACAATTTAATTCATTTCCGTAACAATGGGTCGATCATGGATTTGTGTGTGAATTGCCAAAGGTCTGCGCAGGTTGATTTTATTTTTCGCTCAGCATGGAGTGTATTCATTATGAGTAAGCGGCACTGGGTGACAGTTGTTGATTCTGTATTGCAGAATTTGTATTCTCAATTAACAGACTATACATAAAGAACAAAGATTATTACATCCTCGGACACCCCAGTGTAAAATAACACAGTTGCGATTCCAATTTGAGCAAACGGCTTCCACTGAGTTAAGACTGCCTTGTGTAATTGGGAGTTTTATGGGAGGGAGCGCTTGTTCTGATAGTACTGCTAGTCTTGGATACAGATGAAGGCTGCAACCATATGAAGGCTGTTATTAACCTTCTATTGCTGTTTCAGATTGTGGTAGAAAGATTACGGAATCTTTTAGTTGCATACTACCTTAGTATGGCCACATCTTGAAATGACACAGGCTTCAACTGCCACACCAAACTCTGATTACTATCTGATTTCTGGACTTTTTAGATTATTTAAATGACCAGCAAATAGAAAAATATGGTGTAAGTAATCTCAGGGGCCATGATCAGAAAGAAATCAGGTTACATGTATCAGATTTAGCAATTTACTTGCCCTTTTAACAATCTTATAACTCCAAAAATCTGGTAATAATCCGATTTTGAGTGTGCCTCAAACTACTGCCACTGTTAGACCATTTGAGTTATTTGTAAACTTCCCTGTTCAGCCTATTATGTTGTACTCAGGAGCGAAAGTCATTTTGTTATTGTTACATGTGCAATAAAAGAGAAAATAGTACAAGACATTGCTTTTGCACAAGAACACATGACAGCTTGGCAGTAAAACAGATGTGGGCTTCCCGACGTTTGGTTATGTGCGCACACTGACTTTGTTTGACTAAATGTGCTGTGACGATGAGGGATGGAGATTGGAGCGCCATGTGCAGAGGATAATCTGAAGTGGCTCTATCACAGATTTGCATCACTTAGCCCACTTGTGCATATTCTGAGGCGAACGTCAGGACCAGACACTTAGCAAGGAGAGGGGTTTCATCATCTGAGGGCTGCAACTTTCTCTCTGCCAAATATATACGTACGCAGGTGCTATTAAAGTGGAGCATCAGGTAGAAATGAATGGACCGTAAAATTAACCACAAAAGGGCAGGCACATCACTTTATACACTTTAAACTCGTTTGGAAGATTACACTAGACGTTTCAGTTTTTTTTGCTTGCTTTTTTTTTTGCTGTCATTTTTAATACTCTATAGATTATACTCCAGTATTCTGATTTTGCATAAATAGAATAATAAGTGTAATATTATACATTTTTGATATATCTCCTACGTCTCAAGCAGCTTTTGAGGTCAAAACAAGTTTACATCGTGCTGTTTGCATCTAATTTGAAAGTGTTTTATTATCAAGAAGTGCATCTCGGCATACTAGCTTGAACATGGCAAAATTCGGAGGGGTTATAAAAAGAGCTAAAAGAGCTAAACTCATGGTGAATAATTAGGATGCTCGAAATGTATGAACAAGTAAGAAACTACTGCAAACTCTTTAAATTGAACTTGACAGTAGAAATTAGATACAACACCTTTAAATCCACATTATAAGGATTTGCCATAGCTTTTTTTTACTCTATTACAAAACTGTTTTTATTAAGATTTACTTGTGAATCATTAGTTTAATCTTAATTTTTAATGTTTTCCCATGTAAACCTTTATAATTTAAATTGACTAAGATACCATAAACCAATCAGCCCTAAACAGAAGTTTGACATTTAAACAATTTGAGCCAAAACGTGTACAGGTATAAATTCTTACTTACCTGATTACTTAATAACAATCAAAAAGAATATTTAAAAAACATGATAGTTCATTATTCCTTTGTAGGATGTTGTGTATTTTTAGCTAATGGTTTTGCGCTCGCTTGTTGCAGCCTGGAGATTTGAGTCATGAGCCCAGGATAAAGAAGGGACACAATCTGGTTCAGATGGCATCCAGGACTGTGAGTCTGGGCACCATGCTGTAGACAAACACTGGTGTGTCTGTGGAATCACTGGTGACAGGGAGAAAACAGGCAGTATCTGATGGAACTCAGCCCTGTCTCTCCCTTCCTCTCTGTTCTTCCAACTGCCGCTGGAGGGAACTGAAAGAGGAGAGGAAGATTTTCTCAAATTCTATTGTGAAACCAGACCTATTCATTTTATCTGCAAAATGATGTGCTTTTCAAATTTCTATCCATCAAATTTGGTCTTAATTGAATGGAAGTATGCAGGGATTTATCTAGGCTTTGTTTTCCAAATGGTTAGTTCAGAGATATTTTGTCTGGTCAATATTTATCCATTTGCCTTGTAAGTAAATTGCTATTCCTTCATAAGTATCTTTTGTTTTTCAGTCTTCTGTGATATTTTTCTTTTTACTTCCTTCACGGACCGGGCATGTCCCTGATTGGCAGCTGCCCATCTGAACTTGGAGAGCTACAGTCGGTGGCCAGACTCACATCTTTATAAAGTATTGGAGAAGAATGTATTCAGGATCCTGGGCAATTACAACAGGGGAACAAAATGTCATATGAAATGCAGGTTACCATGCTGTTAAAACAAATCACACTGCAATAATTGATATATGTAAAGATTGCTAGTTTGATTCCGAAGTAAGAGGAGCGGCAGTGAGGAGAGGGAGAGAGCGGGCAGAATGAATTATGCAAAGCTGTCAGAGGAGGGGGGGGGGCTATTGTTGGCGGTGCCGGCTGTGTTAAAGGGAGCAGCAGCGGATCTCCACCAGCTCCATCCACCACTCTCACCGCTCCCTTTGGCTGAGAGACGCCTGATCCCTGCTCCGGCAAATAGCCAACAACAAGAAGACGAGACGAAGGGGGAACCCAGTGGAGGCGGGGGTACTTAAAGGAGACATACTATGCAAATGGGTCTTTATGAGCTTCAACCCATGTTTTGATTTGTTTTCCCAGGCAAAAGCAGAGTTTATTTTACTCATGTCTAAAGAAAGTTTTTCAAAGTTGACTTTTTGGAGCTTTCTAACATGTTATAATCTTATTCCCTTATCAAAAATATGCCTGAAGAGGTTTTATGTCATCCATTCATCTCTTCCGGGCCCTGTTCATACCCTTCTCCTTACAGTTAGCAGTGCGATTCTGAGAGCGACGGCCCCATATGGATTTTTTTGGTTAGTCGACTAACTTGTATTTGCAGAAATGACCAAATTTATATTGACGAGGTATTATGAAAAATTTACTCTTTGTAGCTTTCTACCATGTTACGTTCTCTCATCTAAAACATGCCAGAAGACGTTTGATGTGTGATCCAAGCATCCAGCGAACTCTCCTGGGTCCTACTTGAACCTTCCTTATGGTTAGCAGTGCAATTCTGTCCAATACTTACAGAGCAAACTATAAAAGGTAACGTGGTGATCAAAATGTATGTAATATGTTGGCCATTAATACCCCATAGAAGTTTGATAGCCTCTCTTTTAATAATCCTCGTCTCCTTCTTGAAAACTAGTCTATTGCCCCAGCCTACCTGAGCTCCAGACCCCCTACACCTTCACCCGAGGACCCAGCACGGACAGTCACTGCCTCCGTTCACCCGAAACCAGGCTCCGCACCATGGGAGACCGGGCTTTCTCTGCGGCAGCCCCCTGGCTCTGGAACCCCCTCCCTGAACACCTTAGGGCTCCACTGAGAGTGTACTCCTAAAAAACAGTTTAAGACATTTTTATTCAATCAGCCTTGTGGCTGAATAGCTGACTATTTTATCCATCTGTTTTAACTCTGCTTTTAGGAATGGTTCACTATTCACTCTGAGATTTGCAAGGATAATGTTACGTGCATTATGAATAAAATTAATTATTATTACCTTAACATTTTCAAACTTGATATCAATACTATGAAAAAGACATGATACTACAGTGAAGATAAAATAGAATGTCATTTTCAAGAGAAAATCACTTTTTATGTGGTTGTGGAAAAGAATAGGGTTTTCTGTCTATTCACCTTTGTTTATATATTTGTTGGAACTTTTATTTATGTAATTTTTGTGTTAAATTAGACCTAATAAAATGAAGTGACATTGGCAATAAATACATAAATATATATTATGATAAAGACTGCATTTTAAAACATTTTAGGACAGGCCCAAGTTTGTCCCATTTTGTTGTTTCAACTGAGTATATAGTTTCAATTTTTGTTTTATAGATTAGTATCAGCACGAGGCATAGAACTCAGAAGTTCTCCTGCCCATTTCTAAAGCATCTGCAGCCTCTCTGGTCTCACTGTAATAATTTCTGTACTTATAATTTCTTCCTTTTTTAAAAACATTTTAATATTATTTTATCTTATACACCTATAGCAGACTTTATATTCATTTCATCTACAATTGCTTACACAAGAAAACATAGTGTGTTAGGGGAGACTATGGTGAATAAAAACAAATTATACCTAATGCTTGTTGTATTGTCATAAATATACAAAAATAACCATGTTTAATATTGAATCAATCCCTTTTATCAGCAGAGTCAGTAAGTGACATTTTACTTCAAAGATCATATTAAATAAAATGATTCAAATATGGATTGCCTATGCCATCACTCTCTGTATAATCCATATTGTTATGCTGCATCTGTTGTTAAAATTACTTCCTTTCTTGTTTATTTTCTCCAACAAGTTATATTTGCAGTATCTGTTATTTTAAGATTAACTGAGAAATGCGTGAGACTTCTATGTCCAAAAGTATTATGAAAAATACAAAATAAAACATAATTCCTCCTCTACAGCAAAGGGTGGCTACCATTCGTGACAGGTGGGAATGTCTTGGAGGGACACAAGTGCGCTCTTTATTACTTTTATTTACAGAGGTCACTGACAGAGAGATCCGAGCCGGTATTTACAAAAGCCCCATGGAAATATAATTACTCGACAAAGACTTAGAGGAGAGTTGCCATTTCAGCATTCTGGTCTGCAGTGGCTACCTCTGTTGCTGCAGAAATGCTTTGTGGGCTTTGTGTAAGCCACCCTGTGCCAGATTTGTTAGGCTCCTGTTTTTCTGTTGTGAAGGCCAGTGTCATTATCAATTACAATTATTCCGAGTAGCTTTCAGGAAGTAATTTGAATTTGCCTGAGAAAAAGTTCTTAAATGTTGATTATATAAGTGTTTAAGTATTTTTAAATCAAATCAAAATTAATTCATAATACATGGCTGAGAATGTAGCCTCAACTTTTGACTATATGTTCTTATTATGTCCTGTACAGTTTTTCTTTTGTATCAGTTGAGTTCTGATAAATCTTGTTCACCAAACAGCCTAAAATAAGCTATACAAAATAATGAAACCCCAGGCAAGAACAGACTCCAAGCCATTTCTTCTCGAAGTTTTATTGCTCTGCTGTGTACAGATTCTGTGTCCCAATTATTGCTATTGCTGTACAAATATATACTGGCATCTATAAAACCCTATGTCCATTTGCTGAACTACTGAGCAATCAAAAGAGCTCATTTAGTTTTGGTGCATTCAAGTATCATCTGAACATATTTGATCATAAACAAATGCAATGCTGTTTGCTTGTTTAATTAGCTCTGAAAAATAAAAGACTTGTCAAGACATCTTGAAAGGATGCTCATCTTTTTGGTCATAACCTCCAGTGCTTGAAACTCATGTCTTTCATCTCAGATGAAAAAACAGTGACAAGCGCATGTCTGACATGAAAGTAAAGTAAATCTCATTTCCCTGAAACCCATGCATCTGCACTGAAGGGACTGTTGACTTGGACACATTCCGTGTGCACTGTATTAGACAGATGGTTTATGTGTTTTTGGCTGAGAGATGTGCAGAGGTGTAGGACAGTGTGTATCTGGGGGACTATGGAGGTGCAGACTGGGAATCGTTGGAATGAGTGTGAAGCCTCGCGGCGTAGATCATGAACTGTCTGTTACACTGGCTGAGTGGCTCGCCAGAGGACCTTTGGGTGACACTCAGTTTGCAGAGTCAACTGTTCTTCTCACTGGTCATGGGTGACTGACTGTCACAAATCAGTCTAGCAATCAAAGGTAAAAAGAGAACATTGAAGCAAATGATGCCAGAAAACAGTACATGGAACAAACACCCCTCTAAATCATCCACGGTCTCTCCCCTCCCATTTTTAAACATCATTACTTGGCCTGTCTTGTGTCTGTGTCACTTTGTAGACACTAGGCTGCTCTCAGTGGAGTAACTAAAGGGAGACTGAGCCTAATCAAGGCATGACAGGCTGGCTGTTCTCACAGCTCCAAACACTTTTGTTTGTGCAGTACTTAAACCTTTTGAAACTTAAAACCTTGCCTACCCACATGAGAATATGCCCCAAGAGCCCGGCTGACCTTTTGTGCATAATTTAAAGTAGCATGCTCATATGCTACTGCTGGTGTCGCCTTGTGCTACTACTGTGCTCCAGCAAAAGGCTTTGATGAGCTACCAAAAAGACGACATCTCGGTCCGTAGAGTAAACTTTATGGGGACATGCCTGGCCACTGGAGGGATCACAGTCGACACAAATCTAATTCCTCTTATAGCAGGGGGTTACAGCGTGGTTGAGGAGATGACGTGTAGTGTTAGCTTAGTTTTGGATAGTTGATCATTTTACAATAGTGCTGCGCGGTTTTGGATTACAATTGAATTGCAATAGTGATTAAATTTGCGATGAATGTCGAAAAAGTAAGATTTTGTTCACAGTGCACATTGTAAACAACTCCAGGAGCATTAACATTTGAAAGAAGACTGACATGAACTGATAAACCAGTTCAAGAATATCATGAATTTCATGAATGGATTTGTTTCTAGAGGTTTAAACTCTGATTTACAAATACAGGATATTTTGTTTTTTTGGACATTCTATTATCTCACATTTCTAAGTAAATGCAGCCTTTATGATTTGAAAATAGCAGCAACTCAAATTGCTCTATAGATTGCGGTATGTTGTGCAGCACTATTTTACAAGTCAATAAAGGAACAGAATTGTAATCAAGGAGGTTCCAGAGTCTGACGTCCGCACTAATCCTGTACATATATCTGCCAATTGTAACAAATGTGTACAATTTCTGGAGAGGGACGAGATGCGACTAAGATGTCCTATGGCATTGTAAACAAGTGCGAGGAGTTACAGGAGTCTTCTGCGCTGATTGCATCTCAACCCATTGGGGAAACAAAATAGTATCCAGCCACTCACAGGGAACAGGGCCAAATAAGTTGAAGAGGCCTAGAACAGTTTTTACAATTTTCATTATCTCTGCATCCTACCAGCTCCAGCGCCATTTTTTGGGGGGAAGTTTCCCTCGGGCCAGTGCTATCTTGCTGTGCGACATCCTGGATTCATTGGAAGGTTTTGATGCTAGACGTGAAACCAAGTAGATATCATTTGGGGGAGAGAAAGATTCTGATACTCTAGTCTTAGAGCTGAGCCAAGAGACTAATCAAAGTGTACTGGCTGTCTATGGAGCTAGCGGAAAATAGGTTGTAATAAACACTGACACACCAGGGCCCCTATCCATACTCCACCAAATATATATGTTATGTGGATTACTCATTTTACTCATATGGTCCATACTTAGAACGTTGTTTGAAGTATCTAAATGCTAAGGATTAAGGATGATGAGTGCAGAACAAATTTAGCCCTGGGATTTTTTGGTCTGTCTTAATTGGTCTTAATTTACGGAATTATTGTGATAGCTAGTTATACAATGACAGCCAAGAAGCAGCTAATTCTTGTAAGTGAAGTTACAGTTGATGATACGTTGAACTGCAATGCGTGAGACTGAACGTGCGATACAATACTTCAAGATAGGGACGCGTGATGTAGATAAAAATGATTATGTCAATTTTTTTTTTTTATTATCTTCATAATATTTAGACTATATTTTCACAACGCATGAGGAATGTGTTGAAACAAGTCTGCAAATGTTTTAAGTCTAGCACAAAACATGAATAGACCATCAAATTAACCAGAATAGGACAGAAATATCACTTGATGGCATTGTTTGGAAGATTACCCTAGACGTTTCGTTCATTTTATTTGTAATTTTTATTGTTTTAATTATGCAAGATTATGTCTATCATCTATATCAGCAAAACTGCAATTGCGATATTATCCATTGTTTAGTATACTTCCCACCTCTATTTTAGAACAATTACAGTTTTGTGAGAACCATATCACTGCATTTGCATAATGTTTTGTGTTTCTTCACTACCACTTTGAAACTAGCCTTTTTATCTAACACCCCTTTACTGCTATGATTGCTATGTAGTATTTTCTGAAAATAGACTAATAACAGCATCAATATATGTTAATTTTATGTCTTCATACCACCTATATATATATTTTTTATAATATACACATTTTTAATTCAGTGAAATAATGCTATAGTATATTTATTTTATTTATTTAGTATTTTTTACATGCCCAAATACTTTTCGTCAGCCTAAAACTTATAACAGGTGAAAGTCTCTCTACTTTTGTCAGCTGTTTAACATTGAAACTTTTAACACCACTCACTCGGTTGAACTCGATTGTGAATAGCACCCGAGCCTGAATGGGGACGTGCCTATCTTTAACTATCTTTAAAGAGAGGAAGTCATGTGTGGCGGGAGTTCACGGGTGATGTTTCAGGGCGGGGGAGGCGGGGAAGGCGGGGGACGGAGGTGAGTCTTTGAGAAAGGGATAAGTGTGTGCTTTTGAAGATGAAGCCTGTGGATTAGTGTTATCTGACCTGCTTCTTTTGCCTTTCCCCTGTCTCTATGCGTCTAGGTAGAGCGCGTGGAGAGGCAGCCGGCCCCGAAACACACCCATAAGCTCAGATTCACGCGAGAACCAACGCAAATCCATCCGGAGGGAGAGAGCGGAGCGTCGGTTACCCAGCATGCACGCAGTATGGAACGGGTGAGGGAGCAGCGGCCTTTCTGCTCGCTGTCAAAGAACCAGAGAGAGGAGAGGGAGAGAGCCGGTGAGAGGGAGCAGGAGAGGGAGAGGCGCTACACCACCTCCTCGGCCGACCGGGGGGAGGCTTCAGAGGGGCCTTGTCGCGTCCCCACCCAGAAGTCCTACAGCTCCAGCGAGACCCTCCAGGCCTTCGACCATGACCCCACGCGTATGCTATTTGGAGGCAGAGCCAAAGAGATGGTCCACAAGGAGAACGCGGAATACAGCCGACCAGGTGAGCAGGAGCAAATATTCACTCTGTAGGAGATGTAAGTGAGGGTACAACTGCTGTAAATATCTGAATAAATGTAATATAATAAAATATAATCAAGCATTCCATTATCTGTCTAGCCTGCTCAACTGCTGCTGGGTTTAATTTTACAATACAATATTCAATCTCTTGGAATTATTACTTTTTTTTTTTTCCTTTTTCACCTCCTAGAATACCCTGCAGACAGAAAAAAACTGCTTCAAAAATGCCCTAAGGACAGTATTTCAAGTGACATTTTGTGGTATTTTAAAACAAAATTAAGTGTATAATATTTTTTGAAAGCTCATTTTAAAATCATTGCTGCCAATTAATAATAATATTGCTTTTAAAATTATAATTAGAATTATAATAAGTTATTAGCAAGTCATGAGCCGGGTCTCTTATTTACATAGCTCTCAAAATAATTTACTTTTTATATTATTTTACTGAAGCATACGTATGATTATGGCACTTGATTAAACAAAAAATAATAATAATACAAATATAGAAAGTTATATATACTGTATCCGTAATAATTCGATTAAAATGCATCTATAATTGTAGCTTTGTTTCATGGTTACATCGAAATGACTAAAATTGTCTACTGTCTGCCTACTGTTGTTGATTTTGACAGCCCAGTTTCATTTGGAATTAAATCCCCCCCACCCCCTCATAGCCATGTTTGTTTCCTGAAAAATACCACTCTCGTACATCCCCAAGTCAATAAACATGAAAGCCAGGATTTTCTTGCTGGTGTTCACTAAATGTTAGCATTTCCCACTTTTAGCCTTTCCCTATTTACACATGAAATATCTGCAGTCAGAGCACAGATTTGATTATTTTTTACAAATTGACTAAACAGGCAAGTTATATTCATACAGCATAACTAGACTCTTACAAAAATTGATAAATTATATATTTTGTTCAGTTTAATGATAGTCGAGTGGCACGCAATTAAACAAATCTGCGCTCCTTAATGTGCTCTTAAACCTAATTGGGGTCTCTTTACTATGAATGTAGCATTGTGGTGAAGTCAGAAATATTTAATTTATTTTAAATTCTGCATGCTATAGTGTACAGATAATCTATGTAATTATGATATTTTTGTGGCTCAGTGAGTTGAAGTGCATATGCATAGAATCTCAAGGAAGCACCTTTCTTTTTAAAATTGTTGACAAGAATGCTCATCGAACCATAATAATGTTAATATTTTAATTTAACATTGTATTAACAAATGTATTCTCTTATGTTTTATTTTTGTTTTGCACTGTCAACTTTCACACAAGCTTAACTTTTTGTATCCAAGCTGAGATGTTAAGAAATTAGATAAAAGATACTCATCAAATAGTTCCCCATATTTAGTTAGTCTATTTTAATTTCTCTTTGAACATGGTCCCTGACAAATAAAGAATAAACTAAACTAAATGAATAGAGAAACGTAAATATGTGTTTTAGGGACCCTTTTTTGATGTTTGCTTATAAAATATAGGTTTAATTTGTAACATCTTAAGTTTACATTGAGGTTCGTCACTTGGAATCCATCAGGCTCTCAGTGTCACCTGGACCAGCTGGCTGACAGTAATATGTGCCTCCATGTTTTTGAATGACACGTCGGAGGAAAAGGAGCCCAATATTTTGTTGTTGTTTGGTGTGCTACTTAATGTGACAGACAGGGCTTACTTTTGTTGGCCAACTGCCCGAGTGTGTTTACTCTGCTATGATACCATCGTGTGAAGCCTGGCGCACTATTCTTATTCCATTTCCATAGAGAAATCCTAAAAGGCAGGAGACTTTTGATTTTTCTTTTGTGTATAAACAGTTGAACAAACTGAAAGTACATGGATTGTATTACATGATATTTAGTTAATGTGATGCCCAGTGGAAAATGTGTTCTCATTTATCTTGAATTTTAAGCTCTTGGTTAATGGTCAGTCGACAGTTTTATCTCTTAGTGCTGCAACAAACTATATTTTCAGTAGTCAAGTCAATAATTACTAGAGAAGTCAAGAATTATTTCTATTGTACATTTAAACCTATTAAATTTGGAAATCTACTGACTAAAAGCTTCTACAAATATTACATTTCAAGAGTATTATCAAAATAGTTTATTCTATTTTTGAACATTTTATGCCAGTTTAATAATGACACCATCTTTGTTATAGTTTTTTTCTTTCGGCGTGTGTTTTAGAGTCTGTGTAGATGACGACTAATCACAACCATTCTGATAAATTGGCACAGCCCTACTATCTCACTTGTGTTTAGGAATAGCTGTAGATGTAATTTACCTCTTATCTATCCGATATTTCTCTTTCTTGTTGTGTTCCCTTAGAAACAAACCTAATTTGACTTTAATGGTGGTGGTTTTTAGCATCTTGATCAGTTGTGTGGCGCTAAGTAGATTGGGAGGATGCTGTTAAGACTCCCCAATTACCCCCTCCCTCCCTCTGCTGCTCTTAGGTTAAGTGTTTTTTGAAGTGCCCCCCGCTCTCCACCATTAAGCACGCTGTTGCTCGCTTTGTTAACTTTACAACTGGTGTCATTGACAGGGCAGACCTTCTCTCTGAGGCAGCTTGGGTTCTGCGAGCGCTCGGCCGCAGCTCGGAGGGGCCTGGCTCTATGCCCCGAGACCGGATTGTCCCACCCCCTCGGCAACTACAGGGAGAACCATGAGCCCGTGTCCCCTGAACGCACCATGGCTCTGTGGGGATCGGGGCCAAAGTCCGGTCAGAACTCGTCATGCCTGTCCAGCCGCTCCAACTCGGCGCTCACGCTCACCGATACCGAAATGGACAATAAATCGGACAATGAAATGGGTGAGTGCTGCATGCTCTTTTCTTTATTTTTTGAGGATTTAAAAGACTTATGTGAGCAAGTTCTTTTGCAAAAACAAATAAGTGACATTTTAAAAAGTCATTTGGGGCTTGCAGTTTACGCTCGGGGTGGGCGCACACTTACACAATCACCAGATCATTATTGGGACTAAACTGGGATTAAACCAGAAACTAGACTTGCACTAAACAAGGATTAGAAACTGACCAAATTAGGGATGGGCATGATTAGTCGACTAAATGATAACTGATCTTTCAGAATTTCGTTGATCATGTTAATTTTTAATCAATAAACCGAATGTAGGTTGCTGTGCGTAGCGTAAGGAGACGAGGCTGTGTCTGACAGGCGCAAACACTGGAGTTGCTTCCTCACAGTCCCACGTTTCGGCTCTGGAACCGCCTTGGAGATCACTGTACCACTCAATGAGTGTGTTTACATGCACATCAGTATCCTGGTTATGATCGGGTTTTTTGAGTATCCCGGTTTCGTCATGGTGCATGTATACGCAGTACTTCCGATGCACATTCATCCAAAAGACAAACATGTTTTAGTCTTTTCATCACAACAGTAGCCAAAATAAATAAAGTGACCAAAATAAATAAAGTGAGTGAAATGATGTTAAATAAAGAGCTGCGCTAAACCAGCACATGTCTGATCTCTGGAAACATGAACCATCTCCAATTCAACATACGCACAGAACAGACTCACCATCTTCATCATCAACATTCCTCTGTCACAGAAAGAACACTCATATTCCATTGAGTTGTGTCCTTTAGTCTGACAGAAGCTGACCGCATCAGTGCACAAGGAAAGAGCTGTTTTTTTTTCAGCACTTAGTTTTAGTTTCTGTAAAACATAAACTAATGTGCGCAAAGCTGCATTAAACACATTATAATCTGAAACGGGCTGATGTGGCTCTATAGTGGTTTTTGTTTATATGTTGTTAAAGTTTAGTTTATTTATGCAGATTAGTAATAGTAATAATAAAACGTTAACGATTAATCAAAATGAATCATTAAGTCTCCCAACGATGGATTATCAAAATTTAATCGATTGCCCATCCCTAAGTCAACTCTACATCTACTCAGACTGGGTCCCAACCATTACCATACCAGGACAAAAGTAGTAATATTCTCAAAAAGCATATATATTTTACTGTAATCAAAATGTCATTCCATCCTTCCTTGATAAAATCACTAGATGTTATTTTCATGGGTCATATCTGTAGAACATGGTAACAAACAAAAAAATCTAAATGGAAATGCATATCTGTTTTTGCAAATGAACTCTCCATGTATGAAGAGTACAATAGCATAATTTGTAATAATAAATTATGCTAACCATTTATGTTACTGATAGGCAAACGGCTTACTGTAAAACCATTTTAGTGTTTTGACCTTTGAGAAAATAGAATTCTAAGTACGGACGTTTTTTGCCTCTCCTGTAAAATGACTGGACCGTCTTGAAGATTCTTAGCGCTTGTGCCATTTTTCTTTCTTGAAAAACCTCCCCTGCTTGGATTTCCCCAGCAGCAGTTTGGATCATGCCAAGCGTTGGAAACAAGAATGTGATTGGGTGACAGGAGTGGCAGCACGTTTGGTATACCCAGAGAAGCGCTTGCATCTGGATCAAAGACATGCTTTCTTGACTGCAATGAAATTTGGCCTTGCGATGGAATAGTCAGTCCCTTCTTCTCTCTGGCCGTTCCGTAGGTAGTGAGAGCAGTTTGATAAAGTTTCCCCATGGGCCGGCGTATAATCAAAGATAGCTTTGTGCGCTTCATGGTGAGATTTGGCTCAGAGTGTCTGCAGTGGTTGACTGGGCATGCACAATAGCTGATTAAAAGGATACAATGTTTTGAAGTGCAAATTTGATCATGCTGGAACCTGAGATGGAGGATTGAGGTTCTCTGTTTGAAGAGGGAAAAAGGCTTTGTTGTGTCAAATGGAGGCAGTACATACAAGATGGTTGCATGTCAGGTTTTCTTGTGTTATTTTAAAGACGACATGCTTTTTCAAGGTACTTAGCGTTATGATAAGAATAAGTAGTAAACTGAACTATAACAAAAATATATATCAACATTTTAATATTTTTTCATTGTAAACAGTAAATTTATCTAAAGTTGCTTAATAGAAGCAGATGCGGGTATCCTCCTCCTCTTATATTATATATTAATGTGTGATTTTAGAACCCTACATGTAAGACTCATAATTCTAAATAATACAGAAAAAAAATACAGAAATGTTGCATGGCACTCAAGGCTTAAATGCCAGAGAACATAAAATTACTCTACTTACATGCATGAGTCAACCAATTATAACTCTTAGTAAGTGAACAAGGACAGAACAGTGCTATAACATGGTTCAAACTCATCAAAATTGATTTTTCGTATCCTTTAAGATGTAGTGGTGTGTATTGGAGCTAAACAGTTGTGTGAAAAAATATAATTGAATTCAGTTTAACATTGACATTTTGAACATGCCTTGGAGCATCTCATGAAAAAATGACATTTTTTTTATTGCAAGCCTGATGTAACACGAGAATTACATGCAATTGAGATTTCAAAAAGTCTTGATACAGCTGATACAAATTAAAATTGGAACAAATTTCCAGTCTTCAAAATGCACTTTTGTTAACAATTTAATAGTCACAATTGTCTGATACTTAAACCTGAACTAATGCATTTAAAGACACATATTGACACATTTTGGATTGCCAAAACATCTGATTATTGTTTTTGGGATACAGCTGACCCTGAACCAAATCACTTCATACACACACTAGATCTTAAAATAACTAGTGGTACACAAAAGAGAATTTTCAGAATTTAAATATAGAAGAAATGCAATAAACATGCAAAAGCATACTTACTGATAATTCATTTCTGTTGAAATATGTGGATTTTTAGTTTGATGGGCTAATCAAAACTTTTCTTGACATGCTGATACGATATCTATTTAAACTATTTTCAGACTTGTATAATTTGATTCTTGGTAGAAGTTGCTGACAGTCCGGATAAACTAAGTGAACCATGTCCATAACACATTCAGTGTAAATGATTTTAAGAAAAGTGATGATGGGAGAGAGTGACAGGCAGTTAAAATAATGAGGCTTGATTACACTTTCCCGGCAAGAACATTAAAGCCAGTAAAAAGGGAAATGTCTTGTGTTCATGTGCTATCAGTTCATATTCCAACAACATTGGCTCTAGCCTGACATTTGAGACAAGTCATTTTCTTAATGGCAGTATTCATCATATGAGCTTGTCTCCGCCGGGCAAGAGCTGAGTAAGTCTTTTACCTTTTCAAATGCGTTACTTTTCAAACATGTGTGTTAAAATATTTTTGTGGCAAAAAACAACTAAAATGCTACAAAAAACAAACAAAAAAAACAAAATTTGATACTAAAACTAAAAGATACAATTTTGACCAGCAACATTTACCATTACTAAATGAACAAATGAGAATGAATTCAACGTGTTGGCATTTTATTTCTTTTAATACTATGAACTTTTTGGGTGTCTCCGTTTTTTTTTTTTTTTTTTTTACTTTTTTTAAAATCTGAAACTGATCCCTGCACTGAAAAGCACCATAAGTATATATATGTATACATTCAAGTAGCATTCCTACCTGCTAAAATTCTAAAAGTTAATTATATTCAATAATCAATTGTCAACCCAGAATTAAAATATATGCTATTTCAAACTGCAGCATAAGTATGTATGCATATATGCATGTGTGTATGTGTATGTATATATAGTGGTCATTGTCATATAGTACACTTCTGTTGAAACCTCATAATGTTGATGTTGAAGTGAAAATCCTTACTAAAGAGATGTATTGATACTTAGCAGTAATGTGATACAAAAAAGGAAGAGTACATCTTGTGAGCATGTGGAGCCTGCACTGTTGTATCCCTGTATTGAGCTGTGATTTTACCTGGCCTCTTGAGTCAGCTGTGTGTGTGTGTGTATTTACAAACACATGTCCGGGCGGTAAGCGAGCCCTCCGACTTCGGCCCTCTGGACTCTCTCTGCTCCACATCTCACCGAGCCACTGCTGCTGATTGGTTCTTGTTAGTGCAGCACCCCACCGAGACTTTATCCATGCTCACGATTGTCTCAATTAGTCTCAGTACAACCGGATAAACAACACCTGCTGGACCCTTAGACCAAATGTGATGTTTTACAGATAATAATAAAAGGCTCCCATTTCCAAATATCAGCTCGGATGGCTCTGAGTGTTTATGGCATTTTAATATACTGGACGCTTCCCCAGAGTGTTGAATGTTAAGTCATTTGAAATGTTGAGTCTAGAAAACCCCAAAGTAATCACGTTTGTACATTAGTTACTAAATCTATGTGACAAGCAGTTTAGCAGGGGGTGACACGGTGGGATACTGCAGCCACTGCTGCAGACGGTTGCAGGTTCGATTCTCGGACTGCGTATTGTCTTTTCATGTAGAGTCTGCATGTTTCCTCCCAACCACTGAAACATTTGCAATACATTTCTGGAACCAGTACATCTACTGAAATGAGCTTTCGGTTGTATTTACAGGTAGATTACATTATTAAAATGAATGTGTGGTTTATGTAATATTGCCCTCAAAATGGAAAGAATTATAACACATCTGTTGTATCCTAAGCTATTTAAAAATGTATTACAGTCCGTAAACACATTTTCTGTAACTAAAACATTTTCTTCTAGACATTGAGCAAAGAAAATCTGTGTCATTGTTCCGTCTTTATAGATCCTGGCCCGTATGTCAGGAAGCTCTGCACTTTTGACTTTCACTATTTAATGAAGCAGCTAAGAGAAATGACCCATCCCGAGGTTTCCATCAACTGAATATGCATGCAGGAGCTGCGACAAGGGGCCGTTCAGCCCCACTTATTCATAAATGAACTCAATATTTCATTCTAATTTGCTCTCTTCTACAGAGTGTTCGACAAAGGCTCGCTACATTCACCGAGCAAAGCATCTGCAAATGTTAACCTCCATGAGTCACAAGAAAGATGTCTACCTTTAAAGATGAAAGCTACATTTTGTAAAAGGTCCAGTGAGCAGGCAAGAGGTGTTTTTACTGTAATGCAAAACAACATTAACTCAACAACCTCTTCTCCTCACTCATGGGGATTTGCAATATTACCATTTCTTATCCAAACCACTTCACCCATATGCTCTGTTAGAAAGTATGAGCATAGCATTAGCATCTGAATTTCCAAAGGCATTTAAGTCTTTTGGCTCCCTGTGACATGTTGTGCACACGCTAATGAAATATGTAAAAACAAATGGCGCACTCTGGGTCTTTGTCTTCACCAAGGAAGTGCTAATCTCTGAACTTGACAGTAATAGCTTGTCATACACAAACAGTCTCCCACACACACATGCTCACTTAGCGTCTCATGTTGCATTAGGAGCGTGACATGTAGCAGCTGTACACGGGTGAAACTTCATGTCTGTGGGGTTTTTAGCACCATAAGTGGCTTCCTTTATAGAAGTGAGACAAAAGAGCACAAAAGTGTAAGATTCTGCACCCTCCACCTCTTTCACAAGAGGTTTCACTCTTAGGAATGAGAGAAAAACATGATCACATGTACCTCTATTGACTTTCCAAGACAACCATTCTATAAGAAAACATTATTGCATTGAAGGCTACATGCATGCAAAGGCCAATACCTGGCAACCCCTCCTAATTTTGAAAATCTTCTGTTCATTTCAATGTCACTTTCATTAGGTTAGGGTGCAAGATGAATCTGAATCTAATCAAAATGGCAGTTTGAATGGACACAATTGGCAAATCGCATAGGCTGCAATTTGTACCATAATTTCTTCAACATTCAACTAAATATCCTGTCTTATGCATAAACAGCTGCTGAACCTGTACTTTAGATCTATACAAACATGTTTTGAAATGTGATTGTTTTGAAATGTGATTTTTGTATTATTTTGTCAGTTTATATTTTCTTTTTTCTCAATTTTTCTGAAAGCGATAAAATTTATACTTTGAACAAAATCCTATCCTAAAATATGGAAAGCAAATCTAATCACAGTATTTGTCAGAACAATCACAATTAGATATTTTTTCTCATATTGTTCAGCCCTAATGTCAGTTTCTATTAACATTTACTATAAAAAACTGAATCCTTGTGTATTTCAATGGGAGAGCTACACAATGCAATGAAACCAGTGTTGTGTCGTGCATTAACTTAGCTGGGGTCTGTCGTTGAACATGACGTGGTGGTGGGCAAGGATGAAGAATTCACTGCAGTTGTGTTGTAATTCACCTCAGTCAATTTGTAGTGTTACTATAATTGTGAGAAACAATGAAACGTGTAAGATTGTCCTAAATATAGCCACAAAATGACTAAAATGTCAATCATACTTTTCTGGAGGAAGGTCCGCCTGCCTGTCCACAGGCTCTATGAAAAATAAATTATTTACATCATGATTATTTGTTTTGTGTATTACATGAAATACTGATTGTAAAATTCTTACAATTCTCATTTAATTGCAACTAAACCCAGTTAACATAAACATATATATAGTGTCTTGAAGTTCTGCATCTAAAGGGCCAGCCTCACAGTACGCTGGCTATGTTTGAAAGAACATGTCTCCCTGAGTTCTGAAATGAATTTTCGGAACCACAAGAAGGGTCAGGAGATCTGAGATATACTGGGGCACAGTAGCACTAAAAAAAGTTCAAATAAATTCTGGACTTTACAGGTAGCCAGTGCAGTGATGATAAAACTGCGGTGAGCGGGCGGTTCAGGAGGTCCCTGTTGAATCTTGGCAGCAGTATTTTAAACAACCATCTGTATTCACTTCAGAGATGACTTATGGCAGTAGACCAATTGTTTTTTTTCATAAGAAATGAATTTATTTATAAAATAAACCCACTGTATACCTATTTAAGTCAACAATAAATATTTATAATACAATATATTCTCATAATGTCATGTTCACTCCTTTTTCTAAACAAATCCAATCTGTTAGTCCTTACTTGCCATTATATGCAATGACTCATACCTGATTTATTTATAATACTTTTAACATTTCATTGTTTAGGATTGTGTGACATAAATATTCATCCCAGCTTGACTTTAAGATCAAGCTTCAGTTGCTGCAAAGTCGTGCATTCACACCTGACGCGTCCTTCCTCTCCTTTAGCCTGATGTTGACTGACCCAGCTTCCAAATCAATATTATATCTCTCATAAAACATTAAATGAGCTTGCGGAACAGAAACGTGAAACATAGCATGGCCCAGTTGAGTTGTATTCCTAATAGGGTGTGAAAATGCTGGGTTGTGAGGTCATGCCGCACCTGGTGACAGCTCTCGGCGGCGTATTAGGAGCATCACCAGGGCTTGTTATGTGAGGAAGTGCCCTGGTGCCCCCTGACCCTGGGTACGGCCCTGTCAGTGACAATTACCTGGACTGACCTGTGAATCTTTTGTGGCGATAGAGAACAGTGTCTGTAGGTTTACTGGGATTGCACTATATAGTAATACTTTTTCAGAAACGTTTTAACTGAGACGAGAGAGAACATGACGAGAGACATGAGATTAGATACACAAAAATGAGACAGTTTGGCCCATACGTTTTTTGATTTATTTTACTGAATACTTTTGCTGTCATTATAGTGCTTCTTTTTGGAACTACTACTCAAAATGTTAAGTGAGAAGCGTTCAACCATTTTTCAAGGCAAATGTAAAACACAGAGGGAAAAAATCTCATGAGATAATTTTTCTCATGCGTGCACAATCTTGTGGCACTAAATCTTGTCCCCTCCCTACAGGGCAATAAAAACAAACTAACACTAACACACACAGACCCTCCCTTTTCCCAAAACTCAGTGTTCACTCACTTAGCATATTAGTTTAAATTCTTTACAAGTGTTAAAATTCTTTACAAGGTGCAAAAAGGGCAGTCAAGATGCTGGTCATTAGTTTAATCCACTCTTTTACTTTGGGTTTCTTGGTTTCTTTCCAGTTCAAAACAGCAACACATTTGGCCTGTAATAAACAAAAATTTACAAGTTTCTTAGAAGATATGCAATATAGAGAGTTTGCAATCCATTGATATCTCACTGTAACACACAGTTAATATTAGGGATGGGCATTTGATTCAATTTTCTTCATCGATCGTCGGGAGAATTAACAATCGGTTTTCGATTAATCATTAACGTTTTTATATTAAAATGATCATCATTATTTTTACTATTACTAATCTGCATAAATAAACTCAACTTTACAACAAATAAATTATAACCACTATAGAGCCACATCAGCCCATTTGAGATTATAATGTGTTTAATGCAGCTTTGCGCACATTTGTTTACGTCTTCCAGAAACGAACCGCATGGCTCATTTGCATAAACTAATAGCGCTGCTCTTAGCTCGTTGCAAAGCTCTTTTTCTAAGTAATTTCACTCACTTTGTTTATTTTGGTTACGGTTGTGATGAAAAGACTGAAAAGTGTTTGTCTTTTGGACGCATGCGCACTCAGCTTTATGCTGCATAACCGGGATACTGTGTATACATGCACCATGTACCACATCAGTGACCCGGGTATGATTGAGTTTTTTGAGTATCTCGGTTTCTGGGATACTCAAAAAACCCGATTATACCCGGGACACTGATGTGCATGTAAACACACTCAGTGATCTCCAAGGAGTTGCCAGAGCCGAACTATGGGACTGTGAGGCCGCACTGTCAGCTGCAGCCTCGTCTCCTTACGTTACGCACAGCAACTGTTCGGTTTGTCGATTAAAAATGAACGTGATCAACGAAATTCTTAACGATCAGTTATCGATTAGTCGATTAATCATGCCCATCCCTACTTAATATCATTGCAATATCAGCTAACTTATATAAATCCATATTGCAAAAAGAAAGATTGACAACAAGAAACAAAGATTGCAATACCAATAATCAGTTGGGTTCATGTGACATCACAACACTGAGCGATAGGGCCGGTCTGAATTCTCTGGTGGGATTTACCGTTTAACTGTCAAAATGCAGATTAGGTGTCCTGGTTTATGGTAATAATCAATAACCACTGGGCATGGCCAATCCATTTGAAACAGAAAATAGCATAAAGACAAATTATCTGTCTGTGCTAATGAACATGCATTGAACAACAGTAAATTGTCCATAGTGTTCCATAAGCCCTGCCCTCTGAAATGATCAAAGTATAGAATATTGTGAATGAAATCTCTCTCGTAAAGTTTTCTTTAAAAATGAGCTATATTTTCCTTGATGATTTACAGAACTGACTTGTAAATGTGGACGTCTAAGATTTGTTGACTCAAGTACACTAAAGCAGTAATATGCATCAACATCATTGCTTATAACAGTTTAAAGCCCATATTATTAATGTTCCTTCATCAAAAACATACCTGGAGTTGTTTTTTGTTGTTTTTGTTGCATCAAACATGTTTAACACACCTGAGTATTTAGGCGGAGTTCTTCTCTCAAATGTAAGACACTCTGTTCTACCGTGTGATGTCAGGTGGTAATACAAAAAAACAAACAAAACAAAAAAAACCTGAGCACCTTCACTAGATTCATTTGGATAATTTCAGCCCTGGATTTGCCTATACTAAACAAAAGGTAAAAGGTAGCTGTTAACATGAAAAATAACCCTTCATGACATCACAAGGTGGAGCAGAGTGTTTTGAGCTTTGGAGATGTAGACAGACTGATAATAAAGGGTTACTGAATCATGTGTGAATGAAACAAAACACAACTTCAGGTCTGTTCTGTAGGCTGTTAACATTCTTACATGGCTAAAAGCTCACAAGTGTAACTTTTGCGTAATGTAGGACCTTTAAAGACTTATTTTTTTTTTTTAAGAGATATGTGAGTAGGTTGTTGAAACCCATAGCACTTTTTATTAAAGCTGTGCAATTAATCAAATTTTAATCAAGATGGTGATTCAGTCATTTGTAATGGGCAATGATCAGCCTGGGTCTTTTTAATCAAGAGGTCTCTCTGTTAGTAAAAGCATGTGGTTTGGAGCAGAGTTCAGACACTGAAGGAAGAAATTGAACTATTTTTTCATTTTAAATGACAATTGTGTCTTGTTTAAGTTCGTGAAATTATTATTAAAACCCCCCCTTTTTTTTTAATAAGTCAAAAATAAAGAGGATAAAAATTGAGGAACAAAAGGGTAATTATTTTGTCACATCACCCAGTCCTAGTTTATATGCACATCAGAGAGTAACACACAGAAAAGGCTATAAGCATATAATCAGGGCTATAATGATTATTTTGATAACAAAACAATTGTATTTTCATTCAAAACACACATTCTTATGTCTTTTTGGGGTGGTTATGGCCCATAAAAGCTTCTCTCAGCACATGGCATGTTTCTAAGTCTATGTATTATTACAAAACATACTTTAGTTCAATAATCAATTAGTTACAATTAACGGAATGTTCAAAATATTCCTCACCTACATTTGCAGGGTGTGAATTTGACTTATTTTGTAAAAAAAAAACACCTTTAGAAGGTTAATGAAGCAGTAGTGCATTGTAGCACGTTGAGCTCCGAAGGCTTTTGGGTGGGAGTATGAAAGCCTCCGACACCTCTCAGTGTGCGGACGTGTGCGCATGTGCCAGTGTTCCCTTCTGTTCTCCGCACACATGCTCCACACAGTTGCATCTCTCACCATGTTTTTCACACTCTATCGCTCTAAGATTAGACAAACCCCGCACAAGTACAGACATTTTCTCCCGTGCACAGAGGCGCGTGCACGTGAGACGAAGGTGACACGCCATCTGTCAAACCGCTCTCTCAGATCTGCACTTCGTATTGTGACAGTGGGATTGGCCTATTGATCGTCCTCCCTCGCCACTTTCATAATTCAATATGGCACGCGACGACCACAAAAAGAATAAATAACATCATACAAGTTTTTTTTGTTGTTGTCAAAAGGCCCAGCTGTCTGTGTTGTGTGTTGTAGATTCCAGAATAGACAGGAAAGCAGTTTGATCATTTGTCAATAAGAGTGCTAAAGGTATCCGGGCTTTATCTTACATCTCGAATGAGCAGGTGTTGTTACCACTTGCTACTTGCTATCTCTGACTTTACTCGGGGCTCACACTGTCACTGGTGGAGGTGGTGAGATGGTGGTGTTGTGGATGGTGTGATGGTTGTTAGTTCAGAGTTTAGCAGTCAACTGTGCAGTGCTACTGTTGTTTACTCGAAGTTAGTGGTTATTTTCTTGAAGACTCACTATGTAACTTTTTGGTCGAGGACATGCATCTGCTTATCTCGAAGGATGTTATTGCTTGGATTGTTCCACAGTATGGATGTTGTTCTGTCCATCCTGTACATTTTGTAAAATGTCAAAGTAAAAAAATTATTTATTTTATTTGAATACATTTAATGCTGTTATTTTCATTTTGTCACAGTTTACATTATTATTATTATTATTATTATTATTTGTTTAATGTTGCACCGTACTGCTGAAGCAAGTTCATATTTTCTGAATTAACCAAAACACAATGAAGACAGAACTCTCAAGAGGAGAAGACAGCTCATACATGCAATAAACATGTAATGAGAAAATCTAAATCATGATCTTGCTTTAAGAAAATCATATTATTTTCCATGGAGACAAGCAGATAAAGGACCCTCAACCAAAAAGTTACATAGATCATTGTTTCACAAAGACTGGGTCACAAGAGATTTTTTTGGGGGTCGCCTTGTCACGATCTGCATGTAGGTTGAAATGTTAAGACATGTTTTGTATAATTTCTAATCTTTTTGTAATTATTTTCTTGAATGTTTGTTCCAATATTGCTGGTTCAATTGAATGTTGAAAGAAAAAAATTATGAGCTACATTTCATGTCCAAATAGGCGACTTATGGAGACTTTTTATTGCTGGTTCATTTACTGTTTTTCATCGTTTAAAACTTGAGTAATGATAATTGTTCAGAGAGATGTGATCGCTTAGTCAACAATAAAATATCCTGATTAATGTTCAATAATGGTCAGATCCATCTTTATTTTCTGATTTACAAATAATATCTGTTGACTTGGGTTGCGAAGGTTGGTAAGTTTTAAAATATGGGTCCCCAGAAAAAAAGTTTGTGAAACACTGACATAGACAATCTTTATCATAAATATTTGCCTTGGCTTAGTTTTTCTTCTTGCTTCTTTCTGAAAAATGAACACTAAAATTTGAAATCTAGATCATATTGGACAAATGAATTCTGCCACATTACCTCAACAGCAACTAATGGTGAAAAACTTTGCGCTCACACCACTGCTACCCCCTGCAGAGTGGATGATGTGATTAGATTTTGGATTGCCTTGCTGCATAAATTTACATATTAATCTGGTAACACATTTTTAAGGCGTCTTCCGTGCCACTGCGGTTTTGTCCATGTGTGGATGTAATGGAAATCGACTGCATCAATTGTGTTTATTATAAAATGTTGTCTCTATTGTATTGTATTGTATTTCATAGGTGTTTAGATTATATCTAGCTTTACTCAAATATCATATCAGTTCAGATTTAGGGAAGGCTCAGGGAAGGTGACGATGTAAAATCTAAATGTGAAATGATCCTGTGACTTACTGTTTCTGTCCAAATGCTGTGTTTTGGGGAATCTACACAGCTTTAAAAGAGGTTTTCAGACTGCACAATGAATCCAAGATGGACCACCCAAGCGCAGCCAATCAGAACGCTGCTTTTACTGCTTTTTGTTGATGAGAAATAAAAATACTGAGTTATCAGCTGCAGACAGTGTGCAGCAGTCTTATTTTGTCATAAAGTGCTGCTTTTTACAGAATTGACACATTTACCTAAAGAGTAATAGCAATATTAACCTACTAAACATACATGAATTGTGATAAAATTGTGAAACTAGACCAGCACAGGGCCAGTGTTTTTGTCTTACTCCTCTCATCTTCTTTAATCCTTTGCTTAGCTTTTGTTTTCTCCTTGTAATGCAATTTCATCTACCATTTGAAGTTGGTAGCAGTTATTGCAAAACTGATTTATCCACCCAGGGACAGAAACCGTTCAAGGTAAAAAGTTGAATTAAATAATTTTGTGTTTACTGCAAGATCACAAACCCCACACACAATTTGAGGTAATTTAAATGTCTATAGTATTGACAAGCTTTTGAGCTCCAAGGACAAAAGGACCAAGTCATAAAATATAATTTAAAAGCTAACTGACTTTGCAGGGATGGTAATTATCCACGGCATCTATTTTGTGTCACTTCGAACCAGCTAACATGAGGCGCTGCAGTCCAGAGTAACATGGTATGTCAATGAAAACGCTGTCTTACCCATACTCAGCTTGTAGCACTCACTCACGGTGCCAGACTGGTGGACAGGCTTGCTACTTTATTTCAAATTACACTGCAGTTGTCAATTACCAGGGCCACTATTTACCATCCTCAAGAGAAAACGACTCATTTCATTTCATCACACAGTCTAATTGAGCGATTGTGTTACCACGCCACACGGAAATAGCCAGGATACAATTTTATACCCTATGAATATCAATGAAAGGCTCCGCGGATTAGCATGGAGGTCCGGTTCTGTTGTTCATAATTACATGTGTGTCTCCCCAATCAAATAGCAACATGTTTCTCGAGATTCTTGTGAGGAGCGACAGGCGTATATAGGAAAACAGTATTAACACTTGTGCAGCGATGTATTGGCCTGATATCTTTACTGATTGCGCTCAAGATGACTTTGCATGTCATAAAACAACGTCAAGTGTAAACATTATTTTTCGAGGAAACGCAGATATATAAAAAAAGGTAAGCTGAAGGGTAGTGTTGGCTATTTTCGTTAAAAATGGATGCCCTCTCCTCTCCTTGAGTGTAGTTACTGTTTTGTGCTCCCCAGACAAAGCAGTAAGCCACCCATTGATTCAGGCTCATGTCGTCTTTCTTTTACACTGCCGTTCCTCTCTCTATCGTGGGACTCGGGGATATTTGTTTTATCTGTTGTCATGGTGCTGTGCCGCTGACCTTTGTGATCCTCAACTTTGGAACCGGCAATCAAAAAGTTAGGAGTCTCCTTGGAATATAAATCATGCTTACCTGTTTAACTTATTTTCACACAGACTCAATACAGGAACGGAATTATTTCTTTGGTATATTACATGTTATTAAAATACTCACCTGATTTTTATATTATAGAAAAGGTAGATTTTTTAAAATGCCTATTTCAATTCCACAATGCTGATAAAAGCATTCTTTGTTAGAGAATAGAATGTAAATTTCAACACAAATGAAATGATTTTGTTTTTTTCTATTACCCTGTGGTCTTTTTCTAGTTCTGATATAAATCAAGATAATTCTAAAACGATTCAGGAAAGATCTAATTTTGTCTTATTTATGTGATTTGTTACAGATGATACTTAAGTTTTAGTTAGTTTTAGTATCTGGATTTTAAAACTTGACCACCCTATTTCAGTGTAATGTACATTTACGTTAATCAACAAAGTCACTGACATCTGAAATATCAACTTATTTTACCTACTTGTAGTATGGACGGCTCATTCTGCAGGTTGTATCTAAATGTACTGTGCAGACATGATTGTCATTATCATCATGGACGATTTTCCTCACCCATAAAACACACATAATGTAATTTCTGTAATTGTTGGGTATAATAATCATACCTGAAATTGAAAATAGATTACCTGCACATCCCCATGACAGTAACTACATTTCCCTGACTATCTAATCCTTTCATTCTCGTCATTCTCGAGCATTATTCAGCCTTGTTTTGAAACCTTTTTACTCATTGTATAGTCAGTAGCATGTCACTCCTGCACCAGCCTCGAAAGCCATTTGAACATGCGAGAGGCAGCCCACTTTGTTTTTCTCCTTAAAAAGCAGATCTTCACACAAAGCAGAACAGTCTAATTACGAGAACGAACCTAATTGTGATATTGTTAAATGCTAAAACGTGTTGTTAATTGTGTTGTGCTGGCCTAATTTTCCTTTTTGACATGTGCAATTAAAAGAACATTGGAGTTCCAAATTAGACCAGTGTATCTTTGTGCCAGCAACGGGAACGTGCATGTCTTTAATATACGCCAATAAATGTTTCATTCACGGCCTTGATGTCAGTTAGAATTTCACTTAGTTTTCGTCATGTGAATCTTTCATCTCGTCCTAACAATGCTGTAAATAAAAGACGTTCTTTTTCACAGCTTCAGATAGTCTCTTTTGGAAGCTGCAGTTAATAAGATGAACATGTGAACTTGTGCAAACATTCGTATGTATGTCAGTACTGTCTTTATTCTTATGCAACCAAATAAAAGTTTGTCCCTCTGGCAGAACACTATTTGCTGCCCTATAGATTTACTTTCTCATTACAGTCTTATTACACACCTTTGACTTGCCAGTGTTGGAAGCATCATTATTATGAATACATTGAAAACATCTATAACAGGTTATGCCTATTTGTTTCCTGCAGAGGACATTATAGTAAATAGTAAAGTATAGTACATTTACTGATTGGAAAATACACTACCAGTCTAATTCAAAGATTTGATTGATTTATTTATTTTTTACTGCTTTTTATATACACACAAAAGGCATCAAATATATGAAGACAGATATATGGAATTATGTAGCAAAGAAAAAAGTAAATAACTATAAAATATTTTTATTCAAATCCTCAAAGTTGCCACCTGTAGAATTATGTAATTTTTTTTTTTTTTACTACTTAATTTCATATATCTGGCTTCATATATTTGATGTTTTCATATGTATATAAAATGTAAAAAGTAGTAAACATATGATGTTATGTTGCTGATGTCATGGTGAATATACCTGGTTCTCTTTGTGATCTGATTTCAAGTGTACATTGGGGTATTGCTGTGCCAAAAATCTAAAGATCAATAGATCACGATCTCTTCTTTGGTCGATGATGAGGCATGCACATATTAATCGACAGGTCCACAGCCATGTCATGTCTCAGTAAGAGTACGTGGTGCTGACGAGGATTTATGCTCATGTTTAGAAAAAAGCAGCCTGCGCGACAGCACGTCTCTTTATGTCTCCTCATATGTATGAGTTTGAACTTAAATCTATGTGTGGAGCCGTCTGCCTCCTCTCACCCTCCCTCTCTCTGATCCAGCCACAGCTCCTCACTTTTTCTCCTTTTTCTCTCCTCTGGTGCTTCTCATCTTTATAATCCAAGTTAAGAAAAGTAAACGACTATTTTCTCACCGTTTGAGTGAAACTTAAGACCTAGTTTAATGCAAGGACATTGTACGTGTTTCTATTGATAGCAATATCTCTCGTATGCATTAGGTTTAAAATATTGTACAAACGCATTCCAAACTTTAAATGTGAATTTCTCCAGAATTATTAGTCCTACCAACATGAAATAAAAACTGTAGTGATCTTGACCCTGATGACCCTGATTTTTCCCCATATTGCCCAGCCCTACAATGGTGTCTTTCCCCTAAAGGACACTACGATGGCTTTGTGCAGTCAGCTGACGGGCTGATTGGAATGAAGCTAATGGCCACATGAAACCTGGAGGAGCGCACACACCCACACACCTTTGCCTTTCCTTAAGGGAGAAAGGTCAGAATCCAGAGGAGGAAATGGTGAGCCATTGTTATGATTGATCACACAGCAAGGTCCAGAGAGGACACAGTGTCACTTTCATTGTCAAACTCATTATACCAGTGAAGAAGCCTCCCCTCTGCCGCCTTGCCTGTCCTCTTCCTCTCCGCAGAAGCATGTGCCCCTGTATGCACTGAGTGGGTTGAGCACATTGAAGTAGAGGAGCCAAGGAAATATGCTGAACACACAATATAGTTCCAGTCACTTCACTATATGCTATAGAGGGAAATGCATAATTCGGCAATAAAGAAAGAGCTGCTAAAATATAGAGAGTGAAAACGTATAATATTCAGTGAGCAGTGAAGTGCTACAATGATTAGAAATTATTCAATTATAAACACAGCTTTGTAGTTGACAAACTAAACTGCACTGTCGCAAGCAAAATGTTTGTAAGGGCATAGAAGCTGATAGTTCTTTATGAGAAGAAGATTGAAGTAATATGCTTTATAGCGCTGTGATGAAACATGGAACACCCATACTGTATTGTTTTCCAGCTTGTTTATGGCTTGTGTCAACATGAAGTGCATACATACAACGTCCCACACACTTCCACATTAATATTTTGTTCAGTTTTGGAGATACACTGTATGTGAAATGTAAGCATATGTATGTTGTGTTTGCAAAGAAATCTGTGCTATTGACAGTGAGGACAGTGACATAAAACATAATAAAATATATCTGTATAGTAGGAAGCCAAGCCTTGAGGATATTCTGGTCCTGATTAAAAATGAATGGTATCAGAATACATAAAGCTTTCTGGCCAAGTGCCCAGAGCCAAACATCCTGAAACTGTGGTCACTTCAGAGGCAGGGGGAAAGCATTAGGTATCCGCGCCATGCAGGGATGCTCAAGTAACACACTCTTCTCAGTTCAATTCATCTAATCACCAATGCAAACCTAAGCACTTTGCAGATATAGATTTGAGGCCAACGATTGATATAGTATCCCATGTAAACTGATTCAAAGACAGACGGCATATCTCCTAGCATCCAATTCCTGCCTTGTCCCCAACCCAGTCAGTCCTTTTATCTCCGCTGAACACAGCCCAACACCAACAAGCACAACATGAAACAGAATCCTTAATTTGGTCCACAAAATCTCATTCCCACATAAAAAACACAAAAAAAAAACCTGTTTTCCATATAACTACTCCCTCCTTGGATAGCTTTCCTTGTGGTTTGCATAATAAAGTTAGCCATGACTTCGTTGATCTTACACGTTCTCTTTTTCCTGTTGCCTTATATTTCATTAGTCGCATGTGATATGAGACTTTGTGATTGCATTAAGACTGATTTCAGGTCCCAGTTGCTATGTAAATATTTGAGGTAATAAAAAACCCTTCAATCAGGAATCCCATAATGGATGTTGTTTTAAGCTACCCTCACCGGATTAGTGTATAAATTAAAATTACAAAAAAACGCCTTGTTATAATATCTCATCTTCTGTTGCAAATTACCATGAAACAAGAAAACTTCCAAACAGGATCAAACGCTCTAACTAGGAGAGTCCCCAACCGCATAGTCTCTACAGGGTTGGTGTATCGTGAATTTAATAGCGTGTTCACAGGGGACGGTTTGAGCCCTAACACAGCCATTTATTTGTGTTATTGATGTTGCAGTGTTGTACATGGAAACGTGTGTCCGCTGAACTCTATAAATACATGTCATAAATACCTGCAGTACTTAGCATGCCTTCCAACATCAATTATTAAAAAGGTTTGTCCCGATGCAACCACAATATTGCAGCCCTTTTAACTCTGCAGTTCAGGCGTTTGTCTAAAGTCAGATCAATAAAGAAGCATACACATTTCCTTTTATCATCCAGGAAAACATTTTTTTTTTTTTTAGATTTAGTTCAAGAAATTTAGTTTCTGAGTTAATTTTAACTTAAAAGGGAAAAAAAAGTATAATACCTTGTGAAAGTGAAAATGCATCATTCTGTCCTTGCTAATTTTAGCTTTACAGGTTGTGAAAAAAACCTTACAAAATGAGTCTTTTGTCATGGTTAAACTTGTACATCCTTGTAAGTGCTGTGAAGTGTTAGCTATTGTGCAGCTCCAGTCCTGTTCTTAAAGCATAAAAACTGAAAATGTGTAGTTGTTTGGGTAGTCCTTTGAAGATAAAATCTTTTTTTTTTTTTATTTCTTGTCAATCTGACACAAAAGTAACAGTAGGGCTGGGTATCATTAAGAACTTGTCGATACGATACATACTTAATACATAGACCATGATACGATAGGTTTTTCGATACAGCACACTTTCGATTAAATACGATTTGATACGATATATTTCAAATCGATGTGATACAGTTCAGTGAAAAACAATGGCTAAATCATGGCTGTGATCCTAAAAGTGTACCAAGTTTGTGCAAAGTTAATATGGCAAATGCTTATTTTACACATCAAAACAGTTAAAATGTCAATACTGTTGTAGACGTTGCACAAAATAATTTTGTAAAATACACCTAAAAATACTCTTGGTGAAATATCGATACAGCAGCCCACGATATCGATACTGTATCATCAAATTAAACAATACGATATATTAATATTTCAATATTTTTAACAGTCCAGATTAATCTGAACATGTCCTAGGCCAAACTACAGCCGGGTGGTTAAGAAGCCTACGCCAGACTAATAAAGAACACACCCTACCTAACCTTAAGTCATAGATTGCCTAATGTCCAAGGAAATGTTGCCTTGCTGCTTGCTTACACGGTGTCTTTAAAACTGGACATTTGAAACATGTCTCATTTTCAAACATACACTTGGGGCACAGAGCTAATCCACAGTGTAAGTGTCACTTCTTATCACGTTTGTTAAAAGACACCAGAAACACTCCGACTATACATCACTTTGCAGGAGCGGTTTTAGACCTTTGGGGAGAGATGAAATTTGTATTAGTGTATAAGATCCTAGACATATGTGTTGAATTAAGACACGGATGCTGGTTTTTTGGCTTGTTGTGCTTCTTCACTATCGATCCTGCCTGAAGGGTTTTCCAGCTGAGATGAGGGCCGTCCAAGCCAGGAGTAGAGGTCACTCAGATAAATTGGCCAGGTTGGCTTTTAGCAGCTCCAGGGTCAAAGCCCATTCATCTTATTAGGCCCACGGATCCTTTTAGAGGCCTCAGCAGTCGGATTAGACAATAGAGCAGCGGCGGGGCATTAGATGACAGACCATTTGGCAAATAGGTTAGAGCAGTTTCCACCTATTGTCTTTTTCAATATGGCCCGCAGGAGCTGTCCGACCGCATGGCAGCTCCAAAGGTTGTCAGGAGCTGAAGGAGAGATTTGCTACGAATAGAAAAAGGGGTTTTGATTGTCAGTACATCGACTTTACCATTCAACGGCAGCAAAGAAACATTATACCATACTGTGTGCTATCTATCGTATCTATTGTCTAAGTCCACTCAGCATCCTTTGTTTGTTCTTTGTTCGATATTAAAGATGCATTCTACCTGCAGCTACAAATCAATTGGGAAAGTAAAAGCATTCTGCCAGCTCAACTTGTGCTTTAAGATGAGGCCCATATCTGAGTGAAATCCCATTATTAGAACGTGCATGTTTCATGTTTTTCTAGTTGCTATTTGGCACAGGGTTTTCTACAATACAGCAATTAGTCAGTCATCTTCTCTGTGTAGTCTGACAGTTTCAGAAAACAAATGATGGGTGTTGGCAATTGCTATTCTGTCATTGTTGAAAATTCACTACAAAAATGTTCTCCCAGTGAACTTGTTTTTCTCTCATCTACTAAATATTCTTTTTTTGTGCTGTGTAAAGTTTATGTTAATCAACTTTTTGAGCTTTTAGCCTTGTAATGATGCAGATTGTTTCTTATTTTGTCCTGCAGAGGGCATCAGACGCCCTATTCAAGTGTTGTAAGTGAAAATGATAAACTGTTATCAAATATGTTTCTAACTGGGCTGGGCACGTAATGCGTAAATTTTGTATTAACTAATGAATTCATTATCACTGACAATTATTTTTTTCCCCTTAATGCAGTTTTTATTATATATATTTTTTTATTGTTAACGTCCATAGCTTTTATTTTGAAATCCATCGTGAGCCAGCCTAGAATGTTGCTTACTGCTGCGGCACTCACAGTAAAGGAAAAGGAAAAAGAGAAAGAAAGCGGGATAAACAAACATGGAGAAGGGTAAGGAACTTGTACGTGGCCATTTTCATTTTAAAGTTCTTCCAGTGAGGCTTCGGCCGACCACGTGAGATTACACATTACGCACAGCACATAGGGCACCAAGTGCTTGCTGGGGCACTACCGTGCGGTCAATCGCACTTCATCAAAACCCCCCACCCCCGGTCTCACTTTTCTTCTGCGAAAAGCTGATGCCAACGACCGAGGAACTGCTTTCTGGTGAGATTTTCATTTTTATATCAAATAGGAAACATTAATGCCCTGGTAGTGGCAATACATTTCAGTTTTATATTTGATTAGATTAGTTTTTTTCAGTTGAGATTTACACTGAATACTTTATTTTACTGCTGCTGATCACATGCACTTTACTTTTGAATTCATTTCAATAAGTCAAATTCTAGGAGTTAACAAATTGCACTGAAAGTGGTTCTTTTTTGAGTGAGATTCTCCAAAGGAAAAAGTATAAACACTAGAAAAGCACTCAGAGCGCAGACCTTCGCCAAGGACTACCCCCATTTTTTATATAAATTGCGATAAAATCAGTCTTCTGGATCAGATCCGGATCAGCCTTTGGAATATGAAAGCGGATCCCATTGTCCATCCCTGAGTCAAATTTCATGGGGTTTGGTCAATAATTAACCGAGATATTGAGAAACAACATTTTTGGCCCCATTTACCACAATGTTAACTAAAATTTCAAAGTGATCCAGAATCCAGGATTTCTTCCGGATCACCCCCAAAATGAAATCAGTTCTTCTTTTTCACATTTCCAACAAATCCTGAAAATTTCATCAAAATCGGTCCATAACTTTTTGAGTTATGTTGCTAACAGACAAACAAACAAACAAACAGACAGACAAACGCCGGCAAAAACATAACCTCCTTGGCGGAGGTAATGAACTTTACAAACTAGTTCCCTGCTACTGTATAAAGAAATGCTGTTTGCACAACATATGTATGGTACTTTCATTTCCAATAAAAGTGTCCTAAATGCTACTTTTTAATTCATTATTGGGTTTTGTGTATAACATGCGATTAATCATGATTAATCACAGGAACTTATGCAATTAATGTGATTTGAGATTTTTTTTTTTTTTTTGCCCAGCCCTAGTTTTTAATGTTATTGTTTAAAGTTGCATTGCGCAACTTTTGTAGTTGTGGGTCAGTCATCTGCTTGTCTTCATGGAGTTGTTATTGCTTTGTCTTGAATGTCCCACAGTAGAGATTAAACATATCACAATGGAGACAACTATAGGTTACATTACAGGTTAGATCTGTGGAGAGGCAACCCTGTTCAGAGAGAATTTGTATTTTTGAGCAACAGAAACTCCTCTAATGGATACATGTGTTTAATGTCATATCATGGAACATTCTGGGCAAGGCAATGACATCTCCATGGAGACAAGTGACGGACCGCCTACCAGGAAAGTTGCATGTTTAAGTTTTCTAATGTGAAATATACATAGGTGTCCAAAAACTTAATAAGTCACAATTGGGGGTGAATTGTGGTGTCACTGTGGCAGAGTGGTTAATATTTGCTTCATAATAACTCTGGTAGACTTACTTATTTTAGTGGAGTCTCAACAAAACTGTCTAATCTAATCTAAGGCCTCTAATCTCGTCGTCATAGTTCATGGAATGCCTCTTTCGGTTGTGTGGATGCACTGAACATAATCATTTCCCATTATGCTGCATCACAACTTTCGTCGCTATCTTGCTGATGCTAATGTGAATGGCTTTGATGAGCACATACTTCTTGATGACATTGCCGCTTCACAGAAACACTCAGACCAAATATAAGTGTTTCTCAATGTGAATTTCATCAGTTTTTACATTCAACAGAGGGCATCCCAAAAGCTTTCAAAAATCGCCTCCACATTCGACATTTACCACATTTAACACACTAGGGCTGCACAGTATATCGCAATCTCATCAAATTATCAACTCAATTATCAAATAGAATGCCCAGTTCATCAGTTCATATTCCAGTCTTTGCTCAAATGATAAAGCACTTTGGCCTGTTTGATATTAACATTATGAATGAAAGCCAATGATGTTCATTTTGTCTTCTTATATACTTTAGCTTCTTAGGTTCTTTTTAAAGACAATGCAGTAAAGTGTATTTACCTTGTTGACATATTTCGGCTGCTAGCTGCAAATTCTGAGGATGGCTTGCAGCTAGCAGCCGAAACATGTCAACAAGGTAAATACACTTTACTGCATTGTCTTTAAAATGAACCTAAGAAGTTATATTATGAATGAAAGTTATACTTACTTATATATACAGTATTTTTCAGACTATAAGGCACACTTAAAATCCTTTAATTTTCTCAAAAATCGACAGTGCGCCTTATAATCCGGTGCGCCTTATATATTAATTCTGGTTGTGCTTACTGACCTTGAACTGATTTTATGTGGTACACAGAGCTAAAAAATCTGTCAAAATGTTTTAGTACGACTTTGGTAAGCTATGAAGCCACACCGCTTGATAGATTGTTGGAGCATTACGGCCACCATAGTGGATCTTATAATTTATGCAAATTAGCCATGTGGTTTTAAGTTTCGTTTCTCTAAAATGTAAACAAATGTGCGCAAAGCTGCTTTAAACACATTATTACTCAATGTATATTTAAGTCCCCCTTGTTGGAAATAAAAAACAAAATAAACTTAAATTATCCACCTACATTCACATTCATAATATACATTCACCAAGACAGGGAGGCAACCCAGGCGGATCGTGGATGCCTGGGCTAAGAGGCCAGTGTCTCAAGAGCAAGAGGTCTCAAGTGTCGTCCGTTTGTTTTACAAAATGCGCCTTATAATCCAGAGCGCCTTATGTATGAATATAGATGAGAGAATTCAACATTATTCATAGTGCGCCTTACAATTCGGTGCGCCTTATAGTCCGACAAATATGGTAATTTGCAGATTTAACCTTTACATGACACTAGCAACTGAGGAACTGAAGGTAATTCTTTTGACTTTGAATTTCTTGGTGCTGTGAAGCCTGTAATTCTCTCATCAATAAAATAAATTGATGTACTAACGGGAATGTCAGGAACAATTTGTCCCTATGTTTTTATGTTCATATCATAGTGTTGTTGATACTAAAGAAAATGCAAATGTTTTAGTATTGATTAGTATGTGGGTGTCATATTTCTAAAACTGTCTAACTGTCTAAACTTCATAAATCTATTTGTCTGTAAGCAAAATCATTGATCCATCCAAGCTTGAAATGTTACAGTTTGTAAATTTTTGTAGTTGCCCCCTAAAGTAGAAAAGTAGCAGCGTTTGACAGGTAGTTGTGGACATAAAGACAGTGGACTAACTTGTCAAATATGTGTTCTCTAATAACAATTACTGCACACCATCCAAATCTTTCACTCTTCTCTACGCCGCTTCTTTTACCTCAGCCAAAGTTAATACAACGTTGAAGAAAACCAAACATTGCTTCAAAATGACACACTCCCAGAACTTCAGTAATTGGCTGCCCACCCTCCCCCTCTGCTCCTTAGACTATTGTTGAAAGAAAAGTGGCTCAGCTCTAATTTAAACCCAGCCTTTGACGCTCTCACTGCACTTACCAAAATCACTGAATTACATTGACATTTTTCACTATAATGGTTATATAGTCATTTTTCTTCCATCCCGCCTTCTTGTGTCGCTGTATAGGTAATTGCAAATGAATTATAATGTCTGCGATTTAAGTCAATTTGGTTAACTGTTCCCCACCTTTATCAGTCTTCCTACACAATAGACTTTTTCTTTTGTAGCCAATCAGAACTCATCCAGTCTTTATCAAATATTTTCTGTCACATAGATGGACTTTAATGATCCCAACTACCTGCCCATTTACGGCCCGCAGCTGACCCTCTCCCAGTAGTCCTTTGTTTTCGTTCTTCTGAAGCTGCTTGTTTTCCAATCACTCCAATCCGCACTAAGGGACAGTCGGCGTCTCCGGGACTTTTTCGCGGAGTTCTGCCATCGAAAGAAGTATGAGGATGACATTTGGGACTTCATTAAAACAGCTTGAGAGAGAATTTTTCTTCCACCCTCCGCTGCATGACACAATATATTTACTAGCGCAAAAGAATATTACTCACAAATAATCCACCGCCTCGCGCAAGAGCCATTTTGCATCTTGGATAAAGTGCTCTCTACGTGACTGATGATTTGCCATACTACATATTAAATCATCTTGTCATGCTGTCCGGGTATATCGCCTTCCCCTAGCACATGCCATTCATTGTCATTTATGTTGGCGTGTCGTGTATTAAGCCATGTAGCATGCTTGGATTACATGGAAATCGCTGGGATGACGGCTATATGGAATATGATAAGGTTATCTGTGGTCAGGATGAAAATGTAAAGGGATACGGAATCAAGACAATTTGTTCTCCTTTTTTGGGCACGTCTTCCTCTTTAATGTTTCATCAAACTCATTTATTTTGGATGACGAGACGGTCCCTTTGCTAGCGCAGCATTTAGTCGCAACACTTGTGCTTCGAGATAAAAGAAGTTCAGTGTGCACCTTAGCCAAGTGAAGTGGAAACTGCCTTTGTGCATTTCACACTCACCCCCATTGTTGTGCTTCTGGTCTCATTTCTCAAAAGTTTGCAAATTGAAATAGAGCAGCTACTTACCAGGAGTCATTAAATATGCTGATAAGTGGAGTGGAAGAGGTGGGCAACTTTCTTTGGTCGGACTATAAAAGTCAATGAATGTTAGCGCAGGCAAGATAAAGTAACACATGAGGTAACTAAACTGTATGCCTTGTCTATCTGCATTCTCAGTTGGTGAATTGTTGCACCATAATCTGGGTCTTTCTCTTCAGGTGTTGCTTGTTCTTAAAGGGCCAGTGAACTTGCAATTCACTGAAAACAAATCATCTCATGTTCACGTACCAGCGTTAAAGGGACAGACTGGAATTTTGGACATAGGACCTCATTTCCTAGAGTGTTGCAGATGTGTGGAGTAGGGATGGACATGATTAATCGATTAATCGATAATTGATCATTAAGAATTTCATCGATTACCTTCATTTTAATCGACAAACCGAATGTAGGTTGCTGTGCGTAGCGTGACCAAACAGGGGTCCGTACATGTAGCTCTCTGCCCTCAGAAGGAGCGAGCAAACACAAACGGTCAGTCTGCAACGCAAATGCGTATTTAATGATGATTTGTACAAGAAATTCCATGCTTTCCGTTGCGTTCGGGACAAGTGTGAGTCCATGTGCACAGTGTACAAAGCAGCACATATGTTTCGGTGTCCAGTGGGAAAAAGTTTTGCCAGGTGAGAGTCGCGCAATGTCGATTGACGAGTCCCCACCTTCCACCTCCCGAACGGTGTCCTGGTTTTGACAAACGCAAATATGGTCACACTAACCTGTATTCCACTGAGTCATGTCTTTTAATCCAACAGAAGTTGACCGCATCAGCGACACAAGAGCTGTATTTTTATCTTCGCTTAGTTTCTGCAAATTAGCGATGCGGTTTTAAGTTTCGTTTCTGTGAGAGTTGCACAAAACTGAATTAAACACATTATAATCTCAAACGGATTGATGTGGCTCTGGAGTTGTTACGGTTTATATGTCGTAAAGTTGAATTTATTTATGCAGATTAGGAGTGCAGATAGTAATAATAATGATGATCATTTTTAATATAAACACGTTAATGATTAATCGATAATCGATCGTTAATTCTTCCGACGATCGATTAAGAAAATTTCATCGAATGCCCATCCCTAGTGTGGAGGCACTTTTTAAAAAAATATTCCATCCAGTCCTTGTATTTGCAGAGGTCGCTGGTGCAAGGCTAAAGCATGTCAATGGCCACAGTTAGCCTGCCACTAAAAACAGTCTTACCTACTCCACAAAGCACCCAAAACAAATCTATTATTATGCCCGACTGTCAATGTAAATGTCATTGTTTATAGAATAATTTTTGAAATAAAATAAAAATAAATTGCAGGTAAGATAGGTGTTCTATCAGAAAGTACAACTCGCTGCTGCTGCTCAGACATAAATCCTTCAAATGCAATGTTGGTTTTACTTCTAAAATTATTCTATTCGACAGTCTGGCATAATAATAGATTTGCTTTGGGTGCTTTGTGGAGTGGGAAAGACTGTTTTTAATGGCAGGGTAACTATGGCCACTGCCATGCACTAGCCTAGCACCAGCGACCTCTGCAAATACAAGGACTGGATGGAATATTTAAAACAGTGTTTCCACATGTCTCCAACACTCTGGCTCACTAGGAAATGAGGTCCTATGTTAAAAATTTTAGAGTCCATGTCCCGTACAGTTAAAGGGACAGTCTATGCAGGACAATTTGAGCTTGTAATTGTAATTTGAGCATCTTTGATTTACATATTACATTTCTTTTTATACAATTTACTGCTTGAAATTTATTGAGAGAAGACTTTACATTTAGGCACAATATACCACAAGGAGTAACCGGTTCAGTATGGTAACCACTCAGCCAATCATATCCCTTCATCTGCACTGGCACATGGTTAGTGCAATGTCACATTGATGCGGACGTGGGGTCAAGGTGCCTTATTCAAAACAATCAACAAGTCATTCAGGACTAACACGGTCTTCACTGCTGCTCTAATACAAATGAGCAGGTAAATATTAGGTCAGATTGTTTGCCCTCGCATATCACAGAACCAAGAATAATAACTCAACCTAGTATTTCCGTACTGAGGTCACATCTGTCTGCCTTATTGGTTTACTTCATTCCTGTTCACTCTGCCGGAGAACAAATTCAATTGATACAAAGTGCTAGCGATAGCGAGCAGTCTGGCAGTTCAGGCTACTACTGACGCATGGGCTATATTTACTTGTTTATTGGAAGCTCTACCAAAGCTTCCAATAAACCCTTGACTTGAGTAGGTTGTGTCTCATTTTATCATCTACTCTCTTCTCTCCCACATATGTGTGGACCTACAGGGAGGTCTGTATACATTTGGTTTGTAGATGTTAGCGTTACATGCACCAGGTGGTGGCTGACACCTAAATGAGTAATGTGTGTGGTGGAGGGAAACTCAGTCAGGGGAGAGCCGTTCCCTGGACTCTCCATTAATATCACAGTCCAGTCTTTCAGGGGATGCTGCTGACATTTTGCTCTCTGTGTAATAGAGACCTAACCTTTAAGCACTGCAATGGAGAAGTCATTTTTCATAATCCGTTGTCCATTTTGGGCCTATTTCCCAACTAGTGCTCTTCTTTGCATTTGTCCTCATTTCCCTTTTTTTGGGTGACTGTCGATCGATGTGCAGTAATCAGGTTAGCTACTGAGAACAAAACTCCATGTGCAGGAAATAAAAAATATCACCTCAAAATGTTCATATAAAGTTCATATAAACAATTTGGTGTCATAAATTGTGAAATTAAGCTCTGTAATTCAGGATTTGCTTATTTTTATTATTTCACTATAAAAATCCTCTCTAGTAAAGTCATGTTTATCCATATTTTTGTTTTAATATCAGCCTGGTATTTACATCTGTTTTGCATGTTTGCAAAATTGCTAGTCAATAGAAGGATTTAGCATAATGATGACTGAACCATATCTTGTAACTGTTGTCAAAGGAAAAATGGATTGATGTTGTTGGAAATATTTTTGATTTGCTTGTATCAAGGTATTGCTTCAGTATTTTAAATATCTATCCCAGTGAATCTAACATGATTAGTTAGCCAATGATGAGACATTGGGGTCCACTACATAGTACAGAACCTGGATTTTATTGGGAATTAAAAGGCATTTAAAATAGTCTAGTTGTTAAATGCAACCACCACTGCGTTGGAATTAGAATGCTGCTTGTTCCTATGTTGTGTCCTCTACATTTGACCCATCCTTCAATACCAGCAGCTGATCAGTAGGTGTGACAGTGCAGCACCCAGGGGTTCATCTCCAGACCTTGAGCTATCTTAGGTAAGTGATTTTATCTATTGTGCATATTTTGGGTTTCATGTTGTTGAATGTAGTAGAATCATGCAGCAGTGAGGATACAAAATCCAGAAGAGATTTGAGTATTGGTGCACCAGAGCTCCTTATGCATTGGAGTGCCACAAGGTTGTTTGCAGACACACCCTGGCACGCGCCGCATGGTTAAATCCATTTCAAAACAATTCAAAACCAAAGTTACACATTCTCCAGTCCACCCAAGTGCCCCCCAAATTGAATACGCGCTCAGATGTGGGTGCATGCCAGGCCAGGGCTGATGACTTGGATGGACGATCAGAGTGCACATTTTGTTGTGTCCAAGTCCGGCCTTAATTCCTCAAATCCTGACTCAAGTCTTAAGCCGCCATAAGAAAAGAAGCAGATCCCCGGTGGCCCCCTTGAAGCAGAGCAGGCTGAAGGAAAGTCATTGTTTCAGCAGCCGGTAATGATGATTAGCCACAATCTGGGGGATCGAGCGTCCATCGGTCAAACGCGCCGACACCCTCAAAGGCGAGAGATGGCCCACTGTCCCGGTCGCGCATACTGAGCAGATTGATTGTTTTTTCTAAAGAGACTTAGCCTGGATCTTTGAAGTGTGCGCAGTAATAATGTGGACATGCAATTGAATGCAAGCCACTCCAAAGTTCAAAAGCAACAACTTGTACATATTTGATTAAAAATGACGTAAAGTCAGTTTATTGTTTGATGTAGTCCAGTGCTATGTAAATTATCTTTCTAATCTTATTAGCAGCTTCTTTGATACTGTGTTTCAATGTGTTTAAAGTACTTATTGGGATAAAACATAATTGATATATTTTCGATTGATTGACAGTAGATAGATAGGACAATATTTAGTTTTGAAGAACCTTAGACTTATACGAATAGGTGATCTCACTAAAATCATCTAGCAACTAGAAAGAGGTAGACTTATCTAGTTCAGTGTTGACCTTTTGTTCTTTCTTTTTTTTTGGTGGCAATATCTGTTCACCAGAGATAAGTAAAATTGCCATCAGCACAATATTTATAGTTTTTTTAGTGTGTATTTTTCCTGTCGCTGTTGTCAAAATTTCTGGCTATAGGACTGTATAATGATAAGCCTCTGATATGATAAACACTACTGACAGAAAAAAAAAGAATATTCTATCATTCCTAAAAAAAAACTGTGCAGTTAACTTTTTAAAAAGCTGTGGCTGAAGTATTCCCATTTTACCAGAGGCTATGTATGATCATAATGTTATAATTGGATAGCTCATTTATTTCACTTATGTCTAACTGGAGGTCTCCACGCTCAAAATGAATTTTGCATGCAAAGCTACCTTTCGCGTGACTGATGATTCTCACGGAGCTCTCAGGTTGCTGTGTCTCCACGCTTTGACCATCGGCTACAGAAAAGTCCTATTTGAGACAGACAATATTACATTAGATTTGTGTAATTAAAGCCAAATCTAAATGATTCGAATGCGAGGGGGACCTACTGGCACCACACTATGAGAGCATTCCACTCATTTGCACCGACTTTACTGGAAATAGCATTTATTATAGAAACAATGATAGAATCCAGTAAATCAGGGAAAAGTATAGGGTGTAGTGTTGCCATCAATAATAGATTGGAAACAAGTCGGCACTGATGGAACCTGAGGCCCTTGCTTTGTGGAGGTCTTAGTGCCGTAGCGGTGCGTGTGAATAATGCATGGTCCCAGATAGACCGCGGCTCCCTCTCCGGCCCTGCTCGGCTGGCAGGGCAGTGATTGGCTGTGCCTGGAGGGCAGTGCAGGAGATGGGAAATCACCTGCCCCATTTAGCCATGCTGTGCTAGCTGCTCCAACGCCCCACTGCGCAGACCTTTGTGTCTGCTCTGCCACTTCACATTAGGACCCCCCCTAACTTTAGCTTAGGATGCGGCGGCACACGGCTGTCATTTGGACATGTATTATCACCCCAGACCTGCTCCAGAGGTAGAGCCGCTGCACAGCTGCACCCCGTACAATTGTGATTTTTATACTTTTTATGGAGAACAATTTTGGAGTTAACACAACATGAGGCAAGTATGAGTGAGAGAAAATGGTCCTGTAAATTTAATGTTGGTTTCACCTGATGGCACACAAATCAACCTGTTACTTTCATACAGTCTATGCAAAATATTTAATCTCTGAAATATTTACATAATACATTTTTGCCCCTCACTGTATTACTATAGTTCTAACTCAAAAAAGATTACTTTAAAAATTATACAAGTATCAGTATCCAAAAGATTACATCTAGGTGTAGACTGCTTACCTTGCACAGCCAGATGAATTCCTGTGATATTTATGAGTTTACAAACTCACTAGAATCCATCTTATAGTCAACCGCTCCTGCTGTTGTATTTTACACCAAAATTGGACCAATCACAGTGAAGCATTGTGGTTTGGGCAGAAGCCAAAGGCAAAGCTACCTACATTGGCCTTTTTTAGTAGAACAACAGACTATATTGTTTCTGAAAAACGCTTTTATTATTAGATGTGATTTTATCTCAAATGGATTTAGCAAAAATTTGATTTCATGACAAAATGAAATATTTTCTCAGCCCTGTGGATCACACAGCAGTGTTTCCAAAATGTCGGAATGCGGTTGCATGTCCAATTGAACTGAACAAGTGTGTCTTCATGCTTCTCACCATTCTCTCTTCAGCAGCGGGCATTGTGATTGGCAGTCATGTGCTTTTGCATATCTGCCACCAATCTGCTTGCTGTTCCTTCCTCGATGTTCCCCACCTCCCCTCTCCGAGCCACCACCTCCGCCTTTTCTCTGCCTTTGAAATATTGTTTTCTTCTCCTTGCTATTTTTCATTCGCACCCTACCGTATGCCGCTGATGTGGCAAGTGTCCGCCACATTGTGAATGAAGCAACCCTGAGAACCGACAGTGCTCTCAGCGTCCTCTCACCCAGGGGTCTCGGTGGGGAGTCCATGGAAAGCTAGGCACCCAGTCCGGCCCCCCTGTGGAGCAAGAGCCTGGATGCACCACTGCATAATCCATATTCTAAAGGCCAGCTGGACTGAGACCATGGAGCACAAGGCAAAAGACCTGCTGCCCCCGCCCACCTCCGATTCTCAAGTACTCCAGACAGCTCTGGCATGTCACAACTCAAAGCACGCTCAATAACCGTCATTAAGCAACAGCTCTTTACTTGAAATAGGAGTCCATTTTCCTGTTAGGCTGAAGAATTAACTATATTATGTGGAGAAGATCTTGGCCCGCTTCCCATATTGTTTACTGGAGTGAAATTTACTACAGCGCTTTTGCCAGTGTGGAAGCCATTTTCCCTCTGCCTTGCCTCCCGCCTTCTTTGTTTGTTCGAGTGGAAATGAGCTACTTGGCTCTAGGTGGCTTTTGGGGTAATCCTTCTTCCTTCTTTGACAGTGGATGGATAAACATAGACGGGTGACTGTCAAAAGGCAGGTATTCAGATGGATATTTGTTCCCCAAGCCAAACCTAACCCATCTATTCATTTTCTACGGCTTTCACTGGTCCAATTCATTTGCATTTCTAACCAGCACATTCGGTATTGCATATTGTCCTGCTTTTTAGACAAATACACTGTTTTGAGCTCGCAAAGTAGTATTTATTGTTGTAATTTTACTAGCTAACGAGCAAGTAATATCTTTTAAAAGTGTTATAGAGCACCCTAATTATAAATGACCTAAAAAGAAAGCATTTGCTTACGTACTAACTGTTGTGTACCATGGAAAAATAAGAAGTCTTGTGAATAATATGATATGGTTTCTACTGTCACTATTTAATGTTTATTGCACTGCATTTATTGACGAAAGTTCCTTAATTATTACTGACATTTGTACCAGTTAACCCATACTTGACTATTGATTACAGTATTTATCAAAACGTGCATTTCAATATCATGTTTGAGGTTCACGTATTGCATATAATGTGATTGGACTTTAGTGATTGGATTTTATTATTATTTGGACTGAAAGATTACACTACAATTTTATTTTATTTTTAGCATTGTATTTTAGACAATACACATCTCCAAAACAACAATTACAAATACAATTTTTTGTCCATGTGTCACCTCTTATCCTTTTTGAGTTTTGAAGCAATTTATTCACAAAATTTGATGGTAAACTCTCTTGTGTAGGCTCAGCTCTAGTTTTATTTCTATCACCTGACTGTGGAGTACCCCAGGGAACTGTAATGAGGCCGTTTGCTGTTCCCCAAAGAAAAGGAATGGGCATCTCCAAGAGTGCTCTAAACTAGCTAATGTAGATATGCTTCTATGTGAAAATAGCATATTATAAGTGGCTGTTTCTTGAAGATGGATGATGAATGTAATAATATGGGCCACTCCATTTAGTTTTCAGTCAAAGCCCCATGCAGATTGCATAGAACTGGGGCATTCTTGGATTACAGACACTGTCCAAACTTGTAACATATTCCCGCACTTGAACCTTCGGCGTGACCAAGCTCTTTGAGTCAATGCGAGTTTGAACGGGGAAAATGTCAGAGAAGCGCTGCCTTGTTCTCAGCCCCAAAGGCAGCACGTTTGATGTCCACCTTCAAAGAATCCTTATCAGTGCTTTGCTGTTTTACTTGTTGGTCATTAATAAAAGCAGCGTGCTACGGACAACTGGCCTCTGAAGATAATTTACAAGAATTAACAGTTTTGTTTTATAAAAGGTGCAGTATAATATTATGCATTTATAGTTATGGTGCAAAATGTATGATATCTAATAATTTTCCACGGATGACCGATGTTTTAGACATTTATTAAGATAAAAATGCAGCATAGCATTGAGCGCCCTAAAAATGTTTGGCACATCGCTAGAATTAATACGCATTAATTAGAACGGCTTCTTCAGACGGAGAGGTGAAGACAGGGGTGGACCACAACAGTCCCAGTGACACTTATAGCTTATTTCCATTTGTTTGCGATCAATGAAATGCTTAATTATTAGTTGCAGTGACAGTGCTCAATGGTCTTATGTTGTCAGAAAGTGCTCGTACCCATTTAGCGGAGAGTTGGGTACCTCGCCTATATTACTATAACTATATATTCAAAAATATGTACATGTTTAGTGACAGAACTGTTCTAGTAAATGTATATCTTTGAATAATCACATTGAACACACTGCTGTGGATGTTCACTAAAAAACATAACATTTGAATGCATGTTGTAATTAATTCAAGGTTTCTAAACACAAATAATGCACATGAAAATAATATGATTCACTTTCATTTTTTGTTTTTATAATGATATTTGAACAATCATACATTATCTTTATTTATATTGGAAGTATCTCAATTTTGATCATGTGAAAACCGCAGACTTTTGGTGCTTGGGTATCCAGGAAGTTGGATTCCAGTTAGCATTTATTTTTTTTTTTACCAAAATGGTTGTGCACTGCAGGTTATTGATTGGAGTGGTTTTGTTTTACATTTGCAATGTCTGGACCACAAGGAAAGTGTGGAATTGGACAAAATGTAAAATATGCTCAGTTTTAAGTGGTGAAAATGCTATTGAGTTTCAAATCAACAATTGACCCTGGGCATGTGATCCATAGTCTTGCCTGGAAGCTACATTGACTTAATATTTTTGTCAGAGCCACATATAGAAAGATATGGAGGATGGCTTACATAAACACAACCTACACTGTAAGAAAGGCTTCTGGTTATTTATATAAGAAAATATCACTCATCAGAAGCTATGTCCCAGTAGCAGTGGGCTTTGTTATCATATAAAAATGAACATCTTGCTATTCCTTATCATCCCGATGGCAATATTCAGAAGATGTTCTGGTAATCCATCAGAAATATAAATATAATATAAATGGCTTGAGGTTATCGCACAAAGTGAAATGACTGCAAAATTAATCACAAATGTACAGAAATGCCATTGTTAGTAAGACTGCTCTGCTATTGCCTTTAAAAATAATGTTCATCAGCTCCTTTTCAGCCTTTTCAGATTGTTTTTTTTTATTTTTTTTTGGAGGACGGCGTGCTCATTTATCAAATTTTGCATATTTCCAAAACAACAACTGTGATATAATCATTTTTAAAAATCTTGCTTACCTCTATATACAAGTTGTACCTTTTTGTTTTGTTATTGATTTAATCCAACTCATAAATCACCTTATGTTATCACGCTTGTTTTAAAGTGCTGTCAAAAGCGAACAAGCAAGTGCGAAGAAGACAGAGTCCAAACCCAGACTGCAGCTGTGGTTTTAACTCATCTGATCTGTGACAGCGGCGGTGGGAAAGTGTGCCATTATGAATTATTTTTGGTGTCCTCATTGTTTTGATGCTCAGATGAAGCTTTCATCCAAATATACTGTGGATAATGAAATTTTCAAATGATAGACAGCTTTCATTTTGTACCAACCAGTTGAGCAACATGATGTGAAATTCAAGTATATTATTTATATATTGATTAGAATTTGCACTGACATTTATTTAACAATTTACAATAGGGCTTCACAATTTTGGAAAATCATTGGATATTGTTCTGACAAGCAATACTAATCAGAGTCACAATTTATATTTTCAAATCTGGAATGAGTTCATAGTGTACATCTTAAAAACACCCAGAAGAGTCAACATTTGCGAGAATAAAATATAAACTGCTAAATTAATACAAGGATCACATGCATTCCAGTGTTTGTGGAAATGTTTTGTTTGCAGATAAAATTCCATTAAAATTTGATCATTGTGACCGCACAAATTGTGATTTTAATTTTGATGAATTCCACGTCTCTATTTAAACTATGAAATTATGCTTTGTGTGTCTTTGTATGAATCAATTTAAAAAAAAAAAACAAATGATAATGAAGGATTGTTTCTGTGTTTACATATTGTGGTTCTGTATTGAATGAATTTTAGATTTTTTTTGTTGTTCTTGATTTAAAAATATATATTTAATAGATAACAAATGGATAGTGCAGCTTTAAATTTAATAAGAGGACAGATTTTTTATTTTTTTTATTTTTGTTTCATAATTGGCCATGAGTGGAGCCTCTTTGTGCTGTGCTGCATGTCTGTAAAGCTAAGATCAATGACTGAATATGAATCCATCCATTTAAGCGAAGTCATTTCTCTAATGCCATCTTGACTGAACTGGTCCTAAATAATTTTGGTCAGCATTCCAGATTGCACCGCCGCGACGGTAGTACACCCCCCCTCCCTCTTCCTCCCTCCCTTCTTTTTCCCCTCTTGTCTTCTCTCGACCGCTACTTCTTTTTGAGGGGTAAACACACAGGCACGCAAGCGCTCCTCAGCCTATCATCTGTGACCGCCGCTACCAGCCAGACAGCGTAACACGATCCATGATAGAGTGGTGCAAATCGCCTCGCGCGCTTGTCTACCATCTACCATCTCGGCACGCGGAGGGGGGATAAGGAAACCCGCCAGATAGGTTGACTTAAAAAAAAAAAAAAAGGAAGAGAAAAAAAAAGAAGTCAAGAAGAGGAGGTCGAGAGGAGGTAGTGCTGGTGAGGTGCGGAGTGCGGCAGCGTCCAACTCGAAACAGCGCTCCGTGTGACTTCTCGGTCCACTAGGTTTTAACCCTTTTGACATCGCCGTAGCTCCATGTGCCACTAGCGGTAGTCTGCTAGGGTAGCGGCAAAGAGCCAGCCGGTGAAGAGAAGCAAGAGAAGAGAAGGAGGAGGAGGAGGAGGGATCCCGGGTACCAGTACAAAGCATCGTCTCTGCCTTCACACAAGTGGACCCTGAGATAGTGGAGAATCTTTATTCAAGGTAACTTCTTCTCACAATGCGCATTTCTTTTCTATCTCGTCGCCAAGTGTTCCGAATGCTTGTGCCGGACGTGCGTGCTGCTGACAGATGCGGAGTTGGAGATGTACCGCACATGTCAACAATTGTGGAAATAAAGTCTTACATAATGCATTAGGTTAGCTGGCTATATACCGGCAATGGTCTGTTAGCCATATTGTTACTGCAGAAAGCTTTACTCTATTGTACTCCCCACATGGGTCTCTTTTTTCTTTTTTTTTTTTTCTTTTTTTTTACGAGTGGGCGGCGTGTGTGCTCAATATGAGACCCAACACGTGTAAATTAACATACCCCTGCTGCATGGTTTTACCCCGTAACTAGTCTGTAAGGTTGAGAACAGTTGTGATGATAAGCTTAATTCACTGCTGGTAAGTTGGTGATTGGCGGTTTTTAGATGCATTTTAATGAAGTCATATGTCAAGTAATGCAGGTATAGAATATGGTCGCTTATATGCACTAATGAGACTTAAATAATGCATGAACTGAATATTAAAATCGCAGTATAGCGCGTTCCGTACCAACATAACTAGATGTTCCGTTCTTTACACATAGGTTGACATTGTACAGCTAATGCATGCAAACTGGATACCCAAGGTGTTGCTGCTTGGGGTGTTGACTTCCCTTTGATTAATCATTCGGACTTGACGTCACAGTTCCCCGGGACAGAGATGGATTGAAGTGCTTAGCAGACCAATAGCCACACAGACAAGGAGTAATCGGTGGCTAGCGACTGGTGGCCAATGTAAGCACAGCGAATGCATCAGCTGCGGAATAAGTCGAAGCGCAGGGAAGGGTCACACGTTGGCGGCACCCACATATTTTTCGCAGGTGACAGGTAAATGCTAGGGAGGTACTAGGTGTAAGTGGCCTCTCCTGCATGTGCAACCTTATGAGGCATCGCCGAGAAATAGTCCCTGGGTTATGAGGTGAGTGGTGAGGTGCGGCGGGTGTATTTTTAGTTGGAAATGATTAATTGCTTTGTAAACGTATTCGTTCGCTTAAAACATCCATCAGCGGAGTAATGTTGGCGTGCTTTATTTTTGACGGGCGCAGGGGGTGTTTGGCCGTGTCAGAGGCCTGTAGAGCAGTGTGCAGTGGAGGGGGTAATGGAGGAGGAGTGGCACGGCGCTGAGAAGGTGGGTATATTGTGATCCAGCCATCTTTATATGTGTCAGGGGTAATTACATTGACAGAGTGGGTCAAGTCCCAAGAGAAGCTGGGAAATGCACGCTCCATTCAGAGAGAACTTTTGATTGGGTTGTGAGGTAGCCCTGAGGTCATACTTTATTAAAAAATATTAAACGGAAGCAAATTAGGAGATGATATAGCCTTAAATCTCACTGCCCTATTTTCACGTGTCATATCAGGACAGAAAAAAATCAAGTGAAATATTCTTAGAAAAATCATAAAATATGTTTAATCTAGTTTGAAACATTATAAATTAATTAAAAACTTCTCTAATTTATTTAAAAAAATATTCTAAAATCAGCCTTTTTTGTTGTCCATAGTTCGCTTTTGATTTTAGTTGACATTTTTACCTCCAAAGATTAAATATGAAAATGATTGATGAACTACAATTTTAATATCGTTGATGTCTCCTCATTGGCTTCTGTTCATTTGTTCCAATTTGGGATCCCATGGGTGCTCATATGAGGGGTGTGACTCTCACTGCTGCTATTAGCTTAACCCATAATGGCTGATGCTGTGCGGGGGCTTTCTTACCTGTTTGCCGCATATCCTGTTCTTGATTTGCATGAACTGCCAAGTCTGTGCCATATTTGTTTTAGTTTCTTATCGCGTGCTTACAGAGTTCCCCCTACACCGCACGTTGCTGGCAGGGGCATGTCACAACTCCTTGGCCCAACAAAGCCTTTTGTGCATCATGAGGTGATTTCTGGATGAACTGTTCCATTATTTATGCAATGAAAGCATGACCTGCTGTTTAATTTATGAAATGCCTGAATGAGAGCTGTTAGTGTTTTTATAGGGCTGCTGGGAGAAATATGGGAATATGCATCTTGTTCGACGCAGCGATCAGCTTAGTCGACAGCTTTAGCCAGTGCAGCACAGGTGGCGTGGGTTTTCCTCCTCGTAATTCGCCATGTTTGGGCTGTCGACCTTTGTGCTGTAGTTCCAGACATCCACAGAAGGGGCGGGACTTAAACATGGAGGATCTTGTCTGCCTCATGGTCTCATAAAGAAAAGCTCTAAAACTAACTGTTTTTATTTCTCCTGTGCTCTTTGGCACTTCAGACAGGAGAGGATCAATTGTATTTGACAATGCATAAATTAACTTTAAAAAGTCTATACAAGTATACATACGTTGCTTACTTATATATACTTGTATATATAAGTATACAGTTTTTGTTCTTGAATGTGTAGTTTTATCAATTTTTCATACTAACTCAAGATATATGACTTTGAAACAGTGCTTGATTGCTTGCAAGCAATATATCTTAAGTGCATTTCCTATTATGTTTAGCTTTTTTTCTTTCTCTATGCAAACAAACTGAAATAGTCACTTTAACCTTTTATTTTGGTTGCCAGTATTTGAAGTAACAAGAAATTAATAACTTGGCGTATGGCATATATGCCAGACCTAAACCTTTCACTGATCTACCTATACATACTTAATTATTTCAAAGATGGATAACTGAACAAAAAAATGACACAACATTATTTATATTTCTGTTTACATGCAGCAGTCTCTCCCTTTGATTATCCTGAAGCTGAGATTGTGTATCATATTCATATATTCTTTTCATCATGACCCAATTTAAAATTACTTACAGAATATGCATCTTGTGATATTACTGCATACAGCGCTAATATATTTTCACCATTTTATAGCACTGAATAGTAAACACTGTTTTTGGACAGTCTGTCAATTACTTCCATGAAGATGTTATTGCTTTGCCAAAAATGTTTCATCTTACACTATTAAATGAATCTCTAACAGGTGCTTGTGTTAGTCAGAATATACCGTGAAAAACATGCATGCGTCTCCACAGATCTGACCTGTTACTTGACCTGGTGGTTTGTCTTCATCAAGATGGGTTAGTTTAATATCATACTGTGAAATAGTAGGTAAAGCAGGTAAAGCAATGAAATCTCCATGGTGACCAGCAGGTGGCATACCCTACACCAGAAAGGTTACATAGTGCCTCTTTAAGACTTTAAACCAGCAACTAACTGACTGATTGCGACAGACTATTTTGACTTCCTTAGGAAAAAAAAGAGTTATATCTCCAGCCCCAAATCGGATATAATCTTAATAAGGTTTTTGGGGAAGCATGTGAGTGTGAAATTGTCCACGCAGTGATGTCACCTGGGAGACAACCAACTCTTGTTTTTTAATTAAAACTCAGCCAAATAATGTGGATAAGAAAAGACACACCTGAAAGCTTCAGCAAGAGTCTCGTGGGAATTGTTAATTGAATTGTGAAATATAATTACAATTCAAAAATTATTCATGATAATTATTTAAAATCAGCAAGTATAATATTTAACTGTTGCACCTTTAATAAAACACAACACATATTTTTTTTTTATGTGGACATTTAGTTTAATACTGTCAAGCCTCCAGTTTAAATCAGTTGGTTAATCCTCCAGTCAGGTACTTCTGATTGGGCTCAATTAACAGTGTTGGTGTTAGTCATAATACTGTATACCTTGTTGTTACTTTTTACATTGCCCCTTACAGTTTGCTGTAGTGACATTGCAGGCTGGGTCAAATGCAGAGACCCATATGAGGTTCACACCAAAAATATTTGAACTTATGAAGTCCATTTCGTCAACAGATTTCATCAAAAACTGAAAAAGTTAAAGTTTTTCACTATGGTTATACATCTTACAAAATTTCTGGCAGATTTACTTGAACTTAAAGGGGACATATTATGCAAAAGTAACCTTTATTTTCGTGCTATCAAGACAGTATTGCTCCAAAATTTCCAGTTTTCACCAATCCCCATACACTGCTCTGTAATTACTTTATGCTCCAGTATTTTTCCTCAATCGGGGATATGGTTTTACAACAATAATATGAATTAAAATGTCCATGGGGGTCACAGATTATTATTTCAAAGTAGTTTTCTTTGACCATTAAATTAATTAAATCATCAACAGCCTCTACACAGCAACATCTGTAAATTTACTGTAAGGCACTGAGAACCACAGCTAACAAATAACAGACAGAACTACATGCTCACTCCCACCCACACAAAACATGTGGAGCCATAAATTTTGTTAGATCAGATATAAAAAGAAAATGTTATTATCAGTGAAAATGATGTCAAGCCCAAGTTTGCAGACCACATTTGCTTTTCCATCTTCACAAATCATTACAGCTATCTGGCATAAATGGCTTCTAAACGTATTTTAAAACCCATATTTCTTGCACTATTATATTGTAGCATATGATATGAGATTATTAGATATTTGGGCTTGGCGGACACATTATTGAAAAGTCTCATTATAGGTGCAGAATTTAGCCGGGCTAGCTGCACTAATGACAGCTGTGGACACCCCGTGCTGATGTAGCCTCCATTTGTGAGATGGAATAGATTAGATCAGTGCGTCTGCTCCGCTGACCAGACTTGTTGAGGTAATAATCTTATGTACAGTAATAGTGACTGGGGCCCTGTTCCTCAGCTGTTTACGCCGCACATTTACGGGTATCATTATCCAAACAGAGATACCGGTGGGTGGCTGGCGGAGCTGGAGGTGAAATAACCCATTTAAGCTCTTTATGATAGCAATCCCCCGTCCTCACTGTGTTTTTTTCCACATTCAGGGTCAAAGCTTAGGAGCAATCTAATCTCCCTTAGTCTTCCAGCTTTCATTAGCCGGGCACTTGATCAATCACCAGAGCTGCCAGTGCCAAACTTTGACACACATTTAGATCAAATACATAACCACACACCTGCTTAGATGTTCATTACTGCTGCAGATCCCATTTGGAAATTATGTAATTGACATTTGACTTGTAGTTTGATAATTCGCTGCAGTGCTCACGGTCTCTGTGATTGCAATATCAGTTTGCAAACACATTTTATGAACATAGATTTCCCAATGCAGTCTTTTTTTTTTTTTTTTTTTTTTTTTAAGCAGAACATCTAATAATATTGGGTGCATAATTGTGGACTTGAAATGAGGTTGGTTTCAAGACTTGCTTAACCATCACAGAGTAATAATGGAAGATCTGATTTTCTTAGAGTAGGGTAACATATGGCCAGGGATTACTGGTCTTTTTTGCTAACGCTAGCATATTTTCCACTTATTAATTACACTGTTGTTGAAAAATATGCTGCTCAAGCCAAATATTATGTGAGGTAACAAATGCAGTTATGCCTATGGAATTTTAAATGCATAAACCACCACTCTAAAATGCAAATATAAAATGTCTTCACAAATTCAGATTTCTGTAATTCCAAATATTTACATTGTTTTGTTTTTTGTTTTTTTGCTGCATTATCTGTAGGCCTGGGTATCATTAAGAATTGCTGATACAATACATAACACGATACATAGGCCACAATATGATACGTATCTCGATACAGTGCACTTTCGGTTTGATACAATGTATTTCAAATCAATTTGATATATTTCAATAAAAAATAAAGGCTAAATCATGGCTGTGATGCTAAAAGTCTTTGTTAAACCACTTCTTGGACAAAGTTAATATGAAACACACATATTTTAATTCTCAAAACACTGAATAGGTCAAATGAGTTGAATAAATGAGTTTCCTTCCTCTGAACAAGCAACAAAACTGTAGCTCTGTAACACAATAATGGAGTAAAATATACCAAAAAATACTCAATATTGATATTTTGATATTTTTGCACACCCCTAATTATGTACTGTTCCTAGTCATTTTGAAAATTTTAATGCAAACTAGGTCAATTTGCAGCTATTTGAATTGAAGTGTGTGCTGCCTTCAGTGGCCACTTCGATTTCAAGTAGTTGGTGACATCACTTAAGACTGTCCTGATTACAACATTATTATAAAAAGACATGCAACATCCCACTAAATTCAGAGTTTCAGCTGCTTCCCTCTGGTCAGAGACTTTTGGTCCCAAGATCTAGAACGAACCGTTTTAAAAAGAGCGTCATTCCAGCTGCTATCGTACTTATGAATAAATTATAATCTATTTATCCATCAATTTTAATACGTTTGTCTTGGAAAAATTGTGTGTTTTTTGTATATATATTAAATATTTATTGTGATTTTAGTCAAGCGTAATGAATGAATTTAACTAATTGTTGATGGAACAAACCATTCTGCACTGGAGCACTGTAAACATTTTATTTTGGAACTGTGTTTTATACGTGTGTATTGACGATGATGTGGATGAGTGAAATGTGAAATGTGGGACCTGCCTCTTCAAATCTGCGAAACAAATTTACCTACGGGTACAAATAAAGCATCCTAACATAACCTAACCAGATGTTTCTGATACAAACACTTGGCTGCAGGGGCGGAGTTTAAAATGTGGATACTTGTTCGACCAATCACACTGTTTGTTATAAGTCCAAACCCCGCCCCTCCTCCCCCTGCAGGGTTCTGGTTGGTTTTGGGTGGAGTTTGTTTTTAGTCTCACTTTAAATACTGCTTTCTTCTTTCAGTTTCACAGAAAATCAGGTATCCCAGCTTTATTTCAAAATGCAATATGACTGCACAGCAATTTTACAAAATACATACACAATAATCTTATGTTTTATTGTACACCTGACCCTTTTTGCTAGTCTTGACTTCTATATAATATACATAAAAGTATTTTGAAGGATTCTGGTGGTGTTCTATTTCACCTTTATAATTGGCCCGGGCGTCTCAGAGCATTTCATGGGTTTGCCAAATGCCAGGCGTCTCATCACACCACTGTTACAATAGGACACATCCAAAATACCCTGTCTCCGCCATAATCAGGGGACAGTGGCTGGGGAGGGCAGTAAAGAGCAGCGTTTTTATCCCTCAATAAAAGGCCACTTAGGCAGATAATTCTCCCCAGACTCGTCGGATTTGGCAACGCATGAAGGCAACCGTGCAAGAGGGCAAACAGTCCGTCTAATTAAAACTAAACCTTTTCATTTATTCTCTCCTCATTCTTAGAGAATTTTGAATGATTATGTACCTGTACCAACCTCACATTCTGATTTATTCAGATACATCAGAGCAAGACTAAAGTTGCCCTCTGTGGTTTCAGTAAATTCTCTGACAATGTCATATTAGAATTTCTGTATAAAGAGTGAAGCACTGTTGAACATTACAGTAACACAGGGTGATGTCATTTGGACTAGATTGTTTCAGATAATGAAATGTGAAACTGTGCCACAATAAAAAACAACAATTAAATGTACATGTTGCTGTATGGACATTGCATTAGCAGAGTTTGATCAAATCAGATCATTATTTTTTTTTTGTTTTAGCCATGGTGAGGCAATTTTATTTGCACAGCACCATTTTTTTTAAGACGTGTCTAACCTATACTGCCAGCACACAAAATGGGCTCAAAATTATTGTAATTGTGTATTGTAAATATAATAATGAAATTAAAACATTCAATTAGAATATTCAATTAGATTTTCCGTTTTCATGCTTATAGATAAATGAACACCAGTAACAATCATGTACCTCATCTGAAAAGGATAATTTAGATATTAAGTGTGATGTGTGTGATGTTGAAGAGCCTTGTTTAATTGTTGAATTGAAACACGTAACTATGAGATTCTAGACACGTGATTGGCCTCATTCTGCCTTCTCTCCACCTATCTTGACTTTCTTATCAAACATCATAGTAGGCTTGATGCCCTCTGCGGAGACTGTACCTTTTAGGTCAGCTCTCAATGCCTTTCGAAATCTGCGGCTTACACCACACTTTGATGTTGCCTTCAAATAGAGCCTTAGCAAAACTTTGAAGTTGACTTGTGGCCCAGAATACGAAATAACGACCAGCTAATGTCAGTAAACTAATAAGTCACAGGACATAATTAGTAAACTGCATAATAGGAATAGCAGTGAATTTGAATGGCTTTCCCCGAATCAGCGTTATTTGTTTTGGAAGTGAGTTGGAGAGAGAAGGAATGCTCCGACTGACTTTGTTCTATTTCTGGGCTTGGCTGCTGGAGGATTACTGCAAGTGGCAGAGTATTCATTATTTAGATGGCAGTGGCGGAGTAGAGGGAACGGCTGGTTTCATAAAACACTTGACTGTGACATGTGTGCTGCTACTAGACAGACCAAAAAAAAGTTTCTCAAAATCTTCCTCCTATGCAAGGTGGTGCACTTGTCGCAGCTCTTCGCTACAGACTGCAGATAGTCTGCACTAACTGAAACTGATGGAGCGCACTCGGATTGATGGAGCTAATGGATAAAATGGTGGCAGTTCTCCGGGATAGCTCTACGCAGAGGCAGTCAAAGTCATGATGTGTTCTCTCCTGTTTCATGGTGCATAGCAGATGTGGTATTATAATTCTGAAAAGAGCATTTGTGCTGCTTGTTATGGCTGTGTACACCTAATGACTGAGCTCAGAGTCTGTAGCACAGTCCCTGTTGAGCATGGTTGATTATAAAATAATACAAGTTTGGTGTTTGAAACAATGCTTAAAGACAGTCAGGGACATTTAGGGGTGGTTTTAAAAATGCCTACAGGCATGTGTAAACTATTCTTCAGAACATTCTCCATGGAGAAAGATAAGCTTTATGCTATACTGTGGAAGATTATAGTCAAAGGAACAAAGTGTCCATGGAGACACAAGCAGAGGGAGGCCAACCTCCAGGTCAAATAAGAATCAGGTTTGTGGAGATGCAAGCCCACATAGTACGGATGCATGTTTTTCCTAAAGTTTTCACTGCAATAAAAAGAACCAAAATGGAAAAAAAAACATGCTATTATTTTATTCAATTTTGTGTTTAAACATTGCATACTATGGTTTTAATCAACCAGAAACCTCTCTTGATGTCAATTAATTCATATACTTGGGAACTTACAATACACTAAAATATTACTATCACATAAATATTATTTATTTTAATTGCCCAGACTTTCATGGAGAGTTTTCATTTTGAGTAAGCCCTTCATTTGCATCAAAACAACAGTTGTTTTTTCAGTCTCAAATAAGACTCTCTTAACACACCAGTTTTATATTATTCTGTCTTTAATAAAACTTTAATTCTTAATATGCACTTTGTATTCTCCAACTGGTTTCAGTTCCAGCATTCTATGTACTGTACATTTTGCATTCTTACATTAACCTTTGGTCATGTGTCATAATATCAGCAATATTGTATTTATGAATTAAAATGTCAGGCGTTAATAGTTTAGTGGTTGAAAGATTAAGGGAAGTTCATTTTTGGAGGGGATTAGGTTACTAATTAGGAAAGCCTCTATATTTATTTTAAACTATTTCTAGAGTGTTATTTCAAATGCGTTTGCTTCACGGAAATGTGATGTTAGCATTTCCATTTTGGTCAGGACTTTACTCAGACAGTGTTAGCCCAGAGACACAGAAATGGCGGTTTATTGTGATTGATGCTCGACTGGGCTGCTGTGCTGGAGGATGTCTCTCCACAACCTCCTTCCCCTTTTCCACTTCTCCCGCCTGATCTTTCTCTAATGTGATTGGACAATGGAGAGATTGATAGGGATCATTATACTGCTATAGAAGAGTAATGTTTCTCCGCGGCATGATCCAGCCCGCTCCTAATTCAGGCAGTGCTGGTGGAGCATATCTCTACTGTACATGCAATAGCTTTTGGATGTTTTACTGACAAATTTCTTTCATTACATATGGTGTCTAGTAATTTAAAGGGGAATGTTATGCAAATAAAGACTGTAATTAGTTTTTAACCATGTTATAATAGTGTTCCCTCATCATTATCTTGCTCAGAGTTGTATTTTGATTGATTCATGCCTGTTTGCGTAATCTTGTATTCTGCATTTGAGGCTTGAGTGGGCGGAAATTCACCTTTTTCACCTCCCACCTATCCCCGCCCACTACTTCGTATTTCCTCATCTTATACATATTGTGTTCAGAAACGTCATGACATTTTTCAATAATGTGGTTTACAATGAACAAAATGATGATCTACATAATTAGGTGTGTGCAAAAATATCGAAATATCAATATGTCATATAGTTTAATGTGATGATACAGTATCAATATCATGGGCTGCTGTATCGATATATATCACCAAGGTACTTTTTGGTATATTTTACAAAATTATTTTGTTACAGTGCTACAGTTTTGATGTTTATTTAGTGGAAGGAAATTCATTTATGCGACACATTTGACATTTTCACTGTTTTGAGGATTAAAATGGGTGTGTTTTATATGAACTTTGCACAAGAAATGGTTTAACAAAGACTTTTAGTATCACAGCCATGATTTAGTCTTTTTTATTGAACTGTATCAAGTCGATTTGAAATATATCGTATCAAATAGAAAGCTCACTGTATCAAGATATGTATCGTACCATGGCCTATGTATCAAGGTATGTATTGTATCGGCATCTTCTTAATGATACACAGCCCTATACGTACTATGTTTAATATTAAATAACTAAGCGATAACATGTTTTCTTTAAGGATGTCAGTCAATAGCCTTAGGATGCTACTTAGAAAACAGATAAGAAGTTATAAGAAGCAGCCTCTCACCTCGCCATTGAGCAATGTCTCCTTTCCCCTTACAGAAGAAGGGTGAGGGTCACTTGCTGTTTTTTTCTTGTTTTTAACTTTCCTTACAGCTCACTTGTTTGTTTATCTGTACGTGTTTAGCCCCTGGCCCCAATCTTCTGAAGCTAGAAAAAAGGTTTAGCATTTAAATTGGTTGATCCAGCGCACGTTTGCTAAAGCTGTTTTTAAAGCATTACATTGATGAAAAGTAGACGCTAATCCCTGAGGGTGTGCGACCTTATCTGCCTAAACACCTGACAATGAGATCCTATTGGCACTCGGGGAGCACAAAGACCCTGTAAACGCGCCTCCGTGTAGTTACTGACCTCTGCTGAGAGCTGTTGTCGGAGCTTAGCACAATACAATATCACTTACAAGCCCTTACAACTAAAGCCGCTATATTTTTTACAGCGCAGTCGACAGGTAACTTAAGTCAAGGTTAGCCGCCACACATCAGTTACCCCAAACGCTTGGACATGGCACGCTTTACAAGGGCAGCAACTGATACGTCCCGTGTTTCCATCGCAGGTGATGTAGCCTGTGAGTTTGAGTCAGGCTTATAAAGAAGTGACATGACAAACATCAACTTGAACAACTTTATTTTAGCTGTCCATATATTTTTATTCACTGCAGTGCATTGGGTTTCAGGATTTGGCCAAAGTAGGTCGACCTGAGTAGGATCTGGACAATAATAGGCATTTAAATATACGGTATTGAAATGGGACCTGTAAATACTATGAGAGTGGGCTTCCTGAGTATTGACTGAGCTCATGTATTTCACGGGATCTGAGGAGAAAGCAGCATTTTTTACAGCCTTGACTTCATGAATTTTTGTGCATCTATCACACCACAAATAAGGTGAATTTCATTTTTTATACCATCCCATTCCCTTACCAGACGCAGACAGAACGTGTAATCTCTACACAGAAAGGCCACACACATAAATCAAACCCATCTTTTAATCTGATTCTTTATCTTTTAATAGTGACCAATAAAGGTAATGTTTATGTAATGTGCTAGAATACGGCATACTAAGTTATGTGTAACTTAGCAGTGTAACAAATTACTCTGAAAATACTTAATACTTAATTACATTACAGTTACTAACATAATACTTCAGGTCAGGTCACCACCTCAGAGTAGAGAGAAGTAGCTTGTAGCAGCATTGTGGAGATGTTACACATTTCTATAGTTGCTGTTATGCCATTTAAGCCAGTTTAAACATTCAGTGTGTTGTTTACCTCTATTTAAATGTTCATTCATTTACAAACTATTGCAAAAAAGTAACGCCAAAGTAATCTAACTAGGTTTTTGAAGCACTGTAATATATTAGACAAGTCATAAGTGCCATAGCAACAACTTTATTTCTGTTCATTTTGGTTTCAAACTGACTCAGTGACTCTTAAAGCGATGCAACATTGCATTAGTATCCAACACTGAGTCAGGAATTTATCTTGTGTTAGTGCGCCATCCGCTAGACATAATCCTCCATTCTCCTGTATGCATTTCCCTCCTGCTTATAGCGCGCAGAATGATCCTCTAGTCCTCACTTTCCTTTGCATACTTATCCAGACAAGACGTTTAGTCAATATCTTTACTTATGAATATGTACAAGCCCAAGTGGCCTTCACCTGAAAGTGGCAGGTGTGATTTCAAACTAAATCATGGGGATTACATTATCGACAGTGTCTTGAACAAACATTAGGATGAGGTCAAAATTCATTTTCCTTCCTTATTAACCCAGGCTGAATAATTATTTGATGGCTTATCTTAATTCAGAGGATCTTGATGGAATTTGAGAGTGGACAGGAGATGTTTGGCGTTTGGTTTATGAATATGTAAATATAGTTAGGTTAACAGAATTTGATATCACTTTCATTTTGTGGGCAGGGATGCTTGAGGCTCATATTTTAAAGAACTAACTAAAATGCTGAACTTGATTATTTTTTGTTATTGTTAGTTCCACAGACTTCTCTACTTAAATGATTAATATCCCCAGTTTTATTCACTTTAGTTTCTTCTTAAAATTGTGTATGCAAAGGTTTACTAAATAAGAGTGTTTTATTCACGTAGATTTGCCCTAATTGTATGTAACACACATTAACTGTAAACCAGGTTCAACATTTAAGCATTTAAGTAGGCTACATGAACAGCTATCTGCGCCATAACTTTGACCTGCCATCCAGTTTCACAATATGGACCTTTCAAATCGTTAACCCAAGTCATTAGGTCCAAGGAGCCCTGTCCACTTTGTACTCTCACTGAAAGATGATACAGACACCGTGTGTGACAAGAGACTACACGGCCAACTGTGGCTCTCTGCTGTATCAATGCACTTTGTATGGTTTAATCAGGTAAGGACTCTTCCCTGTGGTCATTAAATATTAAAAAGAAACAGCAGCTCTATAGGAACTTCAACTTTTTAATTTATATTTATATGTGGAAGTCTTTATGACCTCGAGTACCAGTTATCAGTAATAGAGATGGGAAAATTTGTACTCAGTGTAGTACCAGTTAGGGGTCTGCAAAAATATTGAAATATTGATATATCGTATAGTTTAATGTGATGATACAGTATCGATATTGTGGGCTGCTGTATCGATTTGTATTTTTTGGTAGATTTTACTAATTATTTTGTTACAGCGCTACAGTTTTGTTATTTGTTCAGAGGAAGGAAACTCATTTATGCAACACATTTGACATATCCTCAGTTTTGAAGAGTAAAGTGGGTGTGTTTTATATTCATTTTGCACAAGAATTGTTTTTATCAAAGACTTTTAATATCACAGCCATGATTTAGCCATTACTTTTTTAATTGAACTGTATCGAATCGATTTGAAATATATCATCTCAAATTGAAAGGGCACTGTATTGAGATATGCATCGCCTATGTATCGAGGCATGTATCGTATCGGCAACTTCTTAATGATACCCAGCCCTAGTAGCAGTAACACTTGTTAATGATGTTCTTTTGTGTCTAATTAAATTTCCAATATTCATTCATTGCTAAAGGTGCACTGTGTAATTCAGTAAAGGTGGAGGGTTTTTTTCACCTGCTTGTTTGTTATTACTTTAAAATTTACTTCTGATATTCCAGAGTATGACATTGAATTAACCAATCCATGGAGACACACTGGTGAGGCCAAGGTACAGGTCAGAGTTGTGGAGAGATCAGGTTTATTTCAGTAAACAATGGGAAACGACCAAGCTCATTGGTTTGCCTCATTTAGTACAAAATCAAACTTCTATCACCTCGGAGGAACAGAGTTTAGTGCTTTGCTCATTGATTCTAAGAGAGGTTGTCATAGTAGCAAGTGTCTGCTCAAATGTTTGGCCCTATTATTCTCCTTCTTATGGTTTCAGTGCAGCCATATGTGCCTCCTCTCACATTTCCCTTCTCAGCTTCCATTGTCAGCCTGGTCTTGAACTTAATTGTGATGGATGTATTCCAGCGTGAAATGACTGGGCTATGTGTGAACACGGAGCGCACTCGGCCACCTACGGCTGCCATTTGGTGAGGACAGCAAGGAGAAGTGTTGACGACGCACCTCCCTTTATCTAATTGGAGCAGTGCAAACATGATTAGGCCCAATTTGAAGGACGATCTCGTGTGTACCACGAGGAGGAGTGTCGCAGTCACCTCGACGTCTGCTCAGAGGCGGAACGGACAGGTTTGATGGGACCGTCAAAACGCTGGTTCAACAAAACTCCGCGCATGATTCAAATTGAGATGTGTCCTTTGAGTTTATTATCAAAGAATACTAATTATGATTTTGTACAGGTTGCGTTCATGTGACAACCCAATAGAGACAGTCACCATCCGAGGGAACACCCACTAACAGAAGGTTAAATCCCTTCCGTAGGGTAAACAAGCAATTCATTTTAATGTAGAAAAGCTCCTCTATGCCCCACCAATGACCCACATTTGAATAAATATCAACCATGGGAGCTGTGTGCTACATGCTACTGCAATACTAGTGCCGCCTGCTGTATTTTAACATCAGTGTTTTTATTTTTCTACAGACACGACGTCCACAATATCTGCTAAGAGTCCATTACTACTCAGTCTGAATTAGCTGTGCTTAAAATACACATAGTCCACCAGTTTTATTGACTGTTTGACTCCAAAGCCAGACCGTGCCCCCCACTATTACATGCAGACTGTATCTATAAACTTATTTAAAAATGTGATCGAGCTGTTGTCCTATAACAAAAACTACTCTGCTTTGTATTAATTGACTAACAACTAAAAAAAGGAAAGCAATTACTGTATTTTTTGGACTATAAGGCACACTTAAAATCCTGTAATTTTCTCAAAAATTGACAGTGCGCCTTGTGTATTCATTCTGGTTGTGCTTACGGACCTCGATCTGATTTTGTGGTACATGGTGCTCAAAAATCTGTCAAAATGCTTTAGTACGACACAGAAAGAAGACATATTCCACTGAGTTGTGTCCTTTAGTCCGACAAACTGACCGCATCAGCGCACAAGGAAAGTGTTTTTTCAGCGCTTATAGTTTATGCAAATTAGCCATGTGGTTTTAAGATTTGTTTCTGTAAAATGTAAACAAATGTGCGCAAAGCTGCATTAAACACATTATAATCCTTGTAATCTGATGCACTAGTTTGTCCTCTTGAAAAAAACGTTGCTGTATTTGCTTATGCTCTGTTGTGTTCACATATGTTATAACAATATATAAATTAAAAATACTAACACTGAATTGGATGACAGGACAGAATTCTGTGGTCTTTAAATGTTTGATTGGTTTATTTAATTTGATTTTACGTAATAGCTTTGTCTTCTTTCTAGGTTACATCAAACAAAAAAGAAAAGACGCACAAAGTTCAATGTCTTCCCTGTCTGCACAAATGAACAAAGATTCTAAAAAGTGGTGGCATTAGTCAAACATAGTCATGGCACTTTTTTTTTTTTTAACACTTGCTCTGAATGCCTGTTATTAAATAGCTTAAAACTGCACACCTACCCACTAAGTTCTAATATAGAGGTTGAAGAAACAGCTTGTGTGAATTTTCATCTACACCGTTCATGATTTTTAAAAACTTTTAGCTACCGACCACTAAACCAGAAGGTGCATAACTCTAATACGTTGACCTTTGGACATCATCTCCATCTGTTATTCATGAAGAAAAATGTGTTCCTACGTCTATTTATTCCATTGCTATACAAATATAAAAATACTATCCTCTCTGTGGTGTTGGATAATGAAAAAATCTAGGTTCCAAATACCTTTTCCTACTTTTCTCTGCACTGCAACATTTGCCGATAATCCAGTTCGAGCGATGAATACCATGTTTTATCTGTAATCACTACACACAATATCAGATCTTCATTTTCCGTTTACAAAAGCCCAAGGTGAGCCACAAGCGAACTCTACAGTCAAACATTCTGCTGCTTTCACTCGCGTCATGACAAATTCGCTTCGTGTTCAGCTCAGAAGACCAAATTTGATGCAGTTCAGAAGTAGAGGCGTGAGAGAAGTGCTAATTGATGCCTGCTGCGGCGTAAAAGGCAAATTGCATAGTTTACAAGTATAGGAAGCAGACTTGCAAGGCCCTGTGGAGTTGTATGAAGAGGCTAAATGGAAAGAAGCGTGATGAATGATGTCGAGGCACTCTCAGCTTTAGCAGGTTAGCACCATCTGCCCACTTACTCTTTAAAATGTCACTTGCCCGGCCACACACATCCATCCAAACATCCATTTTAGGAAGAGACCTTCATCATATTGAAAAGCTGACATCACAGATAGATGCTCCAGAGATGGATTTCGGAAGTTTCCTCATCAAGGGCTTTAGTACATTATACATATACTCATCAAAGCCATTAAACAGCAATGATTGCCTGTGCAACCATTAGCCCTAATGACATTTTTGTTATGCTATTAGCTGCTGTAAAAGATATACATATTATGCATTTAGTTGATGGGACGCTGTGTAGGATGTTGTAATGATCAAGTGTTTTTGACATGAAGGTAATGTGGTGAGTGAACTTGTGACCTTTTCTTGGTCAGTATTGGCGGTACATTTGAATCTGGTAATCGTTTGAGGAAATTTGACTTTTTAGAGGAGTTTTCTGATATGCTTTTTCTTGCTTGATATATTTTTTTGAAGTAACAGCACGCTTACTTGAATAAAAGAGCTGCTTCTCCCACTGTGAATAAGTCTACAAGTGACAACATTGTCTGTAATAAGTTGTAATTATTGTGTCTATTTTTTAGGAACATCAGAATCTGTGTGTTATTTAATGTCTTGGTTGTCTGATTACATTAATTCTGAAATCAGATTTGAACTCACTCAAGTAGTAGTTTTTCCAATTACTTTTTTGCTTTGGATCACGTCTGTTTGAGTAAGATAATATATGTTGATGATAGTGACTGAGATATTGTAGTAACATTAATCTTTGTTGAGAACACATTTTGGCTTCTCTACGATCCAAAACTGCAAGGGCATACTGTTTTGTGGAGAAAGTTTGATCTGTAATCAGGTGGAGAAATTGTTTGATTAAAAAAACACTAATCCAAGCTGAAATTGATGGGGAACTATTTGAAGGATGCAAGGATTGATGTCAAAGAGTTTCGTTTAAATAAAGAGCACTCCAGACTTTCTGTTTAATTGTTGGGCCTGAAGTGTTTTCTAAGTGGGTAGTTCTAATAGTCATTGCTTTATGGTTTAGCAACTGCTTCAAGTGTCATAATCACAACTGTCAGTCTTGAATTGTTGTAATAGAATACCGCACAAATCCAGGTATGTTAATGAGAAAAAAAGGAAAGGAGAGATAGAGAGTCCAAAAAGTTGACTTCACTTAATTTAGGCTGTGATCAATTGCTTTAACCTATATCCTCATTAAGTTATTCCTAGGTAGTCCAAGGAATATGTGAAAACGACTGGAACGCAGGGCCGCAGAGGTGACAAAAAAATCTGTAGTGTTTTTTGGATTTTGTTGAAATCAGGAGAAAATTGACACTAAGTTAAAATATATAATCCTAAATATATAAGCCCAATACATAAATGTATGTATGTTTTCCAAGCTAGATTTAACCAGACTTCCTTTTAACTTTAGTTTAGTACATTATGCACCAATAGAATAATTCAGCCCCTCATAAATATTATTAATGGAATCTGTTTGTGCACCTCCCATAATAAGTTGTTGTTGGTCAAGATGTAAGCTTCAAATCAGGGCAGTCCATTTGAACTGGATTCAAGCCTGCACTTTCATAACCATACAAAGTTGTCGGGGTCTTTTTATCTTGTTGATGAAAGTGTCATGCAAATGTAGTGCATTCTAATTAGCACTCCTGCTGACATTTTTATAGAGTGCAGTTGTTCCCTTCAAGGCTATCTCCAAGATAATTTCTCTTTTGATTTCAAATAACTCTTAAACAAGATATAGTGTTGCTCTTTTAGGCGAGCTATTTGTTACTTCATTTGACACTTTATGAATATAAAGTGTTGCTCAACTGCACTGCGAGTGTGTGTGTTCAGGGAGGGAGGAGAGCAGAGGGCCGTGCTGAGACAAACTTTGATAAATTGTTGTTATTTGACTTGCTCTGGTGGAAAACAGCCTTAACATATGTTTGGGGGATTGGATGGATCTTGTGAAGCAGCAGTGAGGTATGTGGTGTCCCAGTAGCATTTGACTGAGAGCACTAGTGCGGACACGGCTCTCAGTACTGCAGTCAGCTCTGATGTCTCACCTCATTGACACCAGAATTCATCATCCTAGCACCTATTAGTCACTTAGAATACATTATCTGTTTATAGATGCTCAGTAATATGATCATATACAGGGAATTTGTTATTTTTGCTGCACTTTCCAGAGACTCTCCAGGGGGTCTGATTTGGCCTGTGAGCGGGAGCTGAGAAGAAGTGCAAGTGATGAAAGATGAAAGAAAGCCCATAGCAGTCTATATCCTGAAAAAGCACAATATTTTGAGACAATTTAATCATGAATATGTTTGCAAAAAACTTTTTACATGGAAAACATTAATAGTCCTGGCTCTCGGCACTCTAGTACATGGCCCGCCAAGGAAAAAAAAATTCAGTGCCCCTAATTTACGGTATAAGACTTTTAAAAATAATGTAAGGTCCAATGAATCCAGTAGGATTGAATGTTCTGGGTTTAGTCTTGTTGTTAGGGAACATCAAGTATTACTGTTTTTCCAGAGGTATATTGATTTCTTTATATTATTATGTTTTCACCACTTTTTTCTAACAACTGTTTGTTTGTTTCTTGGCAACTAAGGGATACCGATATTGTATTTTTGTTTCTACAGAAACTGAAAGTTATCTAAAAAGTTCACTCTTGCATGTATTAAAAAAACCTTTCCTGCCTCCATGCATTTTGTGAGTCTAAATCAGAAAACCTGTTCTATTACTGCACAAACCACCAATACACGACATGAATAGGCAGCTTTTATACTGCGCTGCTTTTCGCCCACGCGTTCCATCCTTCGTCGGTGTCCGCATTCAGCCGCTTTGGCAAGAATTTAGGCGACCTCACCGCCCATTCATCTGCGCGCTTGGCTTTGTGTACGTGCGCCTCTGATTCCCTTTTTAAAACAGCCTTGGTGGTATGCGCGAGCCGGATGCCTCCTTGACAACACCTTGGAGGTAAAAAATCAATGTCTGCCAAACAAAGTGAAATGTTAGGCCGGAGCCGATACATGACAGATGAGGCTTACACTGGTACATTTTATTTTATTTTTTTTTCTCCGAGGCGTGAATGAGGAGCTGTTTGTGTTGTCAGGTGCAAAGGCATTAGAAGCTTTCTGAAGGACACTGCTTGTGAATACTTTTATTATTCACATCAGGCAGGGTACAGTAAAGTGAAAGCGGTTTAAAAATTAAGAAGGATGGCACGGCACCGGCCAAGTAAAAAGCGGGTCGGCTAATACGTAGTGATGTAGGAGCACTCCGGAGACTTGGCTATACAGTCGGGGTTAAGCAGAGGTGCACTGCAACATTAGGGCTGATTGGACGCTAAATACAAGCATTTGTCTTTAGAAACAAGCATCGGAATTTAGATTTACTGACGGGACATCAACTATTTCCAAGAGTTAAAAGGAAAGCATGGAAAGAATACAACTGACAGATTTTTATAATGTAATAAAGTTAAATTAGTTTTGCTCCAGATAAATTGTAAAAGCAGCTCCGAGGGTCAAAATGAGACTGTTGAGTGTTGTCAGCATCTAATTATAACCGTTTTCAGCATCCGCAGACCAGTTAGCATGTTGGTTGTTATTTGCATTACTGTGACTCTGCCCTAGCCTCAAATAAACTCATTATGGAGAGTAATTAGTTTGGAAAGTGAAAAATTACTCTGAACTGCTGCAGACTGTTTAAAATTAAGTAGCTCTGTTTTGCATGTTTTTAGACAATAAAAAAAACTTGCAGCATCCTTACTAATTTATTATGGCTTCATATTAGTTCACTTGATAGAGAAGTTCACCCATTAACCTAAAAATTGGTGGTTTAATCTCCACTCGTGTACTACATCATGCTGTTCTGTTTTTAGTTTTAAAAAAAGACATCTAGTATACATCTTGTATTTATGTCTAGGAAAGTGTCAGTGTTTGATGTGGTTAGGGGGGCTTTTTTATTACTATTCTTATGTAGATGTCACTCATCCAGGTTAGGTACAATGGCATGTCAATATTCGTGTTGAATATATACTTAGTTTTGACTCTTTTGGCATAATAAAAATGAGATATGTGACTTGATGACTGCCTCTTGATAGACAGCTGACAGACATTTGGGATACATTAGTATACAGTGTTAGCTAAATAGTCATTTTATTTTGGCAATACTAAAACCCTGTTGTTGACTGCTGTTCTTTGAAATGCCACTCAAGTTGACACACATTGATACGGGCTGTCGAACTGTCTGACATGTAGTAATCTCACATGGTTTTAATAAAAATCCACCCGTGTGACAAGGACTTGGGACTTTCTATGTGGAAATTGATTTTAGAATATTTCTGTTAAAATACTGGGTAGAATAAAAAGAAAAAAAAAAATACATATAATCTTTTAACGAAGTGAGAAGAGTAACCAATCCTTTACTCAAGTAAGATGCACTTGTTCTCATTAAGTACAAGTAAAAGTATGACATAGGGCTGCTCAATTATGGAAAAAATCATTATCACGATTATTTTGGTCAATATTGAATGATTATTTTTTAGTTTCATGATGCATTTATTCAGTAAAAACACTTTGTTATTGATAATTTACTCAAAACTTGAAAATAAATATAGGCTACAAATATGTACCTTAGAGCAGTTTTGCGATGAATAAAACATAAAATCAATAAAATGTACTTGAACATGAAATAAGGCATAGATAAACATAAATGTATCCAAAATAAACTGTATATCCAGCTGTTCTAGAATGTCTATATTTAAAAAAAAATAAAATAAACATAGTATATGAGTTTGGAGATTGTTTGACGCACAAATCAAAATCGTGATCGAAATTTAATTAATTTGCACAGCCTTAGTGCGGTGCCTTAAAACTATTTGTAAAGTACAATTTTATTAATATGTTAACTAAATGTACTTGAGTAAATGTAACAACTTCTACCAAACTCTGAGTAAGATTCATCCGAATTTTCTTACTGCGTATCAACAAAGAAGAAACCCAAATGTAATAGATCTTGACTTCTATTATACATACTGTTGGCACTGCAAACTTCAACTATTCTCAAATTTTGACCACACACTGGAAGCACGAGCAGAATCCAACAAACAATTTTATTCAAATGTAGTTATTAAAATTCCGTCCAGTAGCCCGAAAATTCAACTCCGGATAAAGTATGAAATTTTGGTAGTGGAAATCATGTCGTTTCCGTTTGGATGCGCAGAACACAGGTCAGACGGATGGGCCCATTTCCTCGCGGTGGTGCTGGGGATGTTGGCTGTCCGATTGTAGCATGATGGCTAGCTTTGCACCACAGTTGAATCACGGGGAAAACACTGTTGCTAGCCCATGCGTGATCGCCGTGTAGGAGTCTCCGGCTGTGACCTCAGCTCTGCGCCGTGGGCCATATCATGTTGCCGACTGAGCATTCACCTAGCCTGGAAGGATATACGCAGGTTGCACATCTCACTCCCTGCTTGCTTCCCAGACAAAATCAGAGGGAGTCCGCACGGAAAATTCCCCCAACATCAGTTGCGCCAGAAGGCTTTTTAAGGCGAGACACTACAGGCAAAACAACTTTTTTTTTTTTTTCAAATTTTCAAGTTTTTGGGTGAGTTAGCTCTCAGCATATAAGCTTTCACCTGCGAACAGTTAAGATATGATAAGAGGACCTTTATTTGGCCCACCATGGGGAAATTCCAGTGTTGCAATCTACAGATCAAGAAGAGCAAGTAAATAGAAATAGGCACTCAAAAATCAAGAATAAATATTAGACAAAAAAGAAATATTAGAAACCATGATGAACTATAAGTAAACACTTCTTAAAGGGGCACCTACATACACCAAACTTTTCAATCTTCAATACATCGGCTGACCAGATGAGACTGTCTGAAATTCGGGATGGTGTGTTTTCTTGTTTTGTTTTTTTTGGGAATTGCTGATGATACATTGACAATAATAAAATATGAATTTTCAAACTTGTCACAAACATATTTTTGTTTAAAGATCAAGTCCTTCATTAATATTTCTGCCACAAGAAAACAACATCAAAATCATGAACTCAAAATGTCATTGTGCAATCCACGGGTACTTCCCCGCCCACTCGTCCCCTCCTGGTACCTGCATTGCCACTTTTGCTTTTTGGCGTGTTGGGGTTTTGGTACACCATTCATGTTGAATTAATGAAAATTTGTTTACTGTCAGTGCATATTCGTGTCTAATTGTAGAAAGTCAAAAAATAAACAAAATGGCTCCATTGTAGCCAGGGCTGCACGAAGCCACTTAGAAGGGGCTACATGCAGCCTATCAGCGGCAGTCAGGGCTACATGCAGTCGACTCAACCTCTCTATGAACAGTTTTGAATGTTTATCAGAAAATAACTACTCAGTATTCTGTTTGAGTATAATTTTTGGGACATTTAGGGCTGGATTCAGGACAACAGCTTAGATTTCAGTCCCGTCCCGAGTTTTTCGGGACATCTGGTCACCCTATCAAGACTAGATGATGGATTTGATGGATTGTATGGAAGGATTTGTTGATCTCAGTTTCTAAGCCTGGTTTATCACAAATTCATCTACAAAACTGAGGGTTTTTATTTATATTACATTTTTTGTAACATCTAATTTTCTCAAATATTGAAAGATATAAGATCAGAAGTCTCTTCTGTAAATGTTTTGGCATCCAATATGTCAACAAAATGAAAGGCCCTGTACTTATATTGTCTATATATTTGAGCTAAATTGGTACAGATATATTGTATAAGCATCTCTTGAGATCAAAACAAGTCAGCTGTGTAGTGTCTGCACCTAATCATGAAGCGTTGTATTGTCTGATAATCAGAAAGTGCACGTTAGCATGCTAGTTGCTTACTGTGACTGCAGAACTCCACATTGGTCTCTGAACGTTGTGAAAAGGACATATAAATGTGACATGGTGAATAATCAGGATGCTGTGTTTTACATTTTCAAGACAGTAAAAAAGGTCTCTATCAATTTTTCAGATTTATATTTCGCAAATATGTACAATTTTGACCATTTAAAAAACATTAAATATAAAACATTACATGACAAAAAAGCACCTTGCCTTAAACCTCACAAGCGTGCGTCTGTGGTTATCCATGCTTCGTCTGCTTGAACATACTGTAGGCTTGTTGATTCCTATTGAGAATATTGACCAGCCCTGGCAACACACATAAACAAGAAGGTGGATAATGCAGTGGTTTGTGATCACTGTAAGTATAAGCCAACGATTTCTTCCTATTATTATTCCGGGCCCATGCTCTGCTCTGTGGCCAGGAGTAATGCAACAGTGGGGTATCAATTCATAGCCGTGGCCTCAGGAAAGCTCTTTGGAAAGCCCAGGGATTTTGAACCTGTGTGCAGCCACGGCTAGACACCTACAGCTACAGTGCCATTGGAGTCACTATGTGGGAACACTGCATTGAATATGTGGCCCTAGAACTCCATCTTATAAAGGAGGCTTTTTATGACAATGCCCCTATAAATCATGTATGTGCAACTATTACCCACGGTAGATGGGGCTTTTTATTTGCTTGAGGGGGCAGTGGTTAGTGAGTGTAATATATAGCTCTTGATGGAATGACCCAAAGCTTTCCATAAGATTCATTTTTTATGGTACTTCATATGTATACTTCATGCGTGATTTTAGGTTGGACAGTACTTGATGTTCAAGGAATTCTTTGTTGCTAATTTTTCTCTGTATCCTCTGAATTTATTAACATTTCAAGCAGATTTTAAGCAGATTTTAATCAAAATTTCTGTAGGGATGGGTGATACACCAAAAAAATATGATTGTCTTGGAGTCAGAGCATGATTTAGATTTTATCATGATTCATGCAAACTTATTATCTTTATATTGCCTTGAAGTGGTAACTAAAGTCACCTGCTTCTTCTGGAAGTTCACATTTCATTGCAATTGATACAAACTCCTTGTCACATGACTGGGGCTGTCCAATAGGAGGAGTGGGTGGGAAAAATAATCTTTGTTTGGGCATAGAGCTGCTTTCAAAAAAAAAAAAAAGGGAATTTGACGATTTACCTAAAAAAAAAAAAAAAAAAACCTATAGCCAATCCGGACTAGACTTAAGAGGATTTTTTTTATTTAATTACTTGATGGAAAGCCTATTTGTTTTTAATAAGACAAAAAAAATTAGTATTGAAAAACACAAGATTTTTTTTCTACATATTATATTTTTGTCTTGTATTAAGAAAGCTGCACTATACTGATTTGTTTCCATGATCTAAAATTAGATCTGCTTTGATGATCCTCTGATGGTTCATATGACACAGATCATTAGAACAACAAAACAGTGTGTACTCACATACTCTTAACCCTCACATCGATTGTATGAGCTAGATACTGTATGCAGGTTATATTACATACACACATATTATATACACACATATTCTACACTTTATGAATTGTTGACTGAACCTGTAACACAATACAGTGTTTCTAGCAGCCACAGAGCATGATTATATGTATAGGTCACATATGTTATCCATTTGGAAGATACTGGGTTCCTAATACAAATGCTCATTTCATTTAAAAACAATTTGTATTACATAATATTTATAGCTTTTCTACTGTTGTTGCAAAATATGTTATTGTTCTAAAGATATGCCATTTCTTTACAATTAGTTTCATATATCAAACACTGCTGATATGAAAGACCGTAGCACAAAATCATCTGAGTGTCTTGTATCTGGCTCTCTGATCAGCTCATTCTGCTGTAGTCTGCTGCCAACGCTTTAGGAAGCTTTTATCTGCTAATATGCAATCAGTCTCTATCTGTCTACAATCTATATCATCAATTATACAGTGCTCATTGTTGCTCCAATTTGGCAAGTGATATATAAAGTTTATAAATCCCCTGTTTCCCCATTGTCCTCACATCTGAGGTGAGCATTAGTCATCTGTTCTAGTGGAGTGGATCCATTTGAGTGCAATATGCCAACAATTCATCAGGAATAGATAGACTTTCGCATCTTTTCTATGAATACCAAATCCTTTGTCTAGCGGATGCCTCACAAATGAAGCATTTTTGCTCAGGAAATGCAATTATAGCAGCCGCTGCAAAAGACTCTGCCACTACAGCCATGGAGTGGTTGTTTTTTTTCCTGCCACCATTTTCTCAAGTGATTGGGGAAGCAAGCTGTAAATGAATGGGAAGGCACATGAATACTGTTCCACATGTCACATCGGCTGAACTCCAGGGTGATGTAGGCATCACTTACTTGGAATTACTCATCTAAATCTATATGATTTAGTCAGGCAAAGGACTTGTTTACCCATACTTTTTTATTTAGATTTTTTTCATGACCCAAAAGCTCACCAGTACAATATGCTGAGGTTTCTTAATCCAAAGGGTTTAGTTAGTTCAGACACATTGTCTTCTCTTTCTCTGTACTGTATAAGTGATCTGATCAATATGTTCCGGTACTTTTATTAGTGCTGTACAAAATGCAAGCAGAGAGTGCTAAGACTGCATCTGCTAGTGCATTATAAAGTAGTAATAGACTATAGTCAAAAATGCTAACCTGCAGTGGAAGCACTGGCATGATCACAACAGGTCTGGTGAAGGTGTATGAACTGTAAAAGCATAGAGGAACTTCAGGAATGCAGACACATACCAGAGAATTGTTGGTACATTTTGATCAGAATACAACACAAAGCTAGAAAAAGCATAGCCCCCAATGATGAAGTTAGGATTTCATCTCAAGGTGTTATTTTTACAGGTTTTCCAACTTACTGTCTGGAATCTCAAAAGGTCTTTCTGTCCCTGTAAAAAACGCCAGACCATACGCCCTCAACTAACACTATCACTGCTGTGTGTTGAAGTCTCCAGCCACTCACCTCCTCCTCAGTGGCGAATCACAACAATCAAGGCCAGTGTAAATATCGTTTCAAACTGTCAGCTCCCTTTGTGAGAGAATACGTTTTGGAAGTCAAGTTGCTAAGCACAGACACTTTCTCCACTAATTTGTTTACCAGATACAGTTTGAAATGGGTTCTTCCACTAAGGGGCTTGTTGCATGTGGTTATTGCGAGGATAACCACAAATCAAACATTCAAACAAGCTGGCAAATGAAAAATCTGTGAAAGCTGCCTAGTGCAGGGAGGAGTGCAGAGTAGGAGTGCTTTTGCAGCCTCTCCCATATTATATGTTAATGTGCAAATGTTCTGCTAAAGCATACTAAAACAGTTCAGCTAAACAGTGTCCATTGTATTAGGTTTTTTTTTTTCATTAGTCATCCTTCTACAAAACACAACTCCGCAGTAATGTGAAAGCAGTTCTTTGGAAATGTTAATACAAAAAAGCTTGATTTGTTGTATAATCCCTGACATCTAGTGACTGGGATGCTTATTGTTAGTAATTGTGCCACACACATTATACAAAAAATAATTTGTGGTAAACACTGCAGCCATTTTCTTTTTGCCTGTTCGATCGTACTGCCTAATGGACCCTCTTAAGATTCAGAGAGCTCATTTAAACCTTCTATACCCACTTCCTTCTTCTGGACTAATTAAAATCTAATTCTGATTATTAATATCCAATTTCTGCAAATGTTTTTCCATAAACCCCACACAGGGCACCTTAAATCAATTTCTCGTTGGGTGGAGAAAATGAACTGATGATGGCTGTGTGATTAACTTAATGGCTGTGTAAACACAAATCAAACACAAAGAGTATAGTTTGTGGAGGGCTCTGGCAGCGTGCCTGGTGAAGTGTTCCAGGACTGCTGCAACTTTGACAAATGATCTGCTCTCAGGCTGTGCACGGCTCAAAGTGCATGCGTCTAGTCAGGTATGAGCTGGATCATTCAGGATGGAAAAGGTGTCCGCACATAAATAAGCCCCGCTAAGTGTTTTGTCAGCAGGCTAATTGTCAAAGCAGCATCGGAGAAGCAACATAATTGCCATGTAATCGGAGAGCTGTCAGAAAGAAGTGCTAAGGACTCATCATCTGTATGATGATCTGCCATCTGTAGACATGTCTGGAGAGAAAGGGAGTGAGAGGGCTGGCAGGGACACAGAGGAGAGAGAGGCACAGAGTGGAGTGGATCAGTCTACATGCACAGTAACTGCAGCTAGTGGTTGCACACACCTCCTGATGGTTACCCTTAGGGGCTCTGATGGGCGGGTCAAATGCAGAGGAAAACTGTCTCTATAGGGACAATAAAACTTACATTAACCTCACATTTCAGCTCTGTAGAATAGCTCTTTAGAATAGAAACTCCTCATCTGCCCTGTTTCCACTGCAGAAATACTTGCATCATACAAGCCTTAGGTACATGCTCTATATCTTTGTAGCAGACTTTCAAAGTGGGGGAGGCTGCTTTTAGGTGAGTCTTTTTATGGATTTCATACATCATGCAAATCCAGGGCAAAATTATATATATTTTAGTTTGTATTACTTGTATTTTACCAACATTTTCCACCTCAAAGTTACTATAGCTTAAAACAGCACGTTCCTGTTTAGGTTGAGATTGAGATATTCTGTTTTCAGAGAGGTGATGTAAGAGTAAGAGCCAATGTGGACCTTTTGTCGTTTGCATCATTGGGCGATGTGTATTGAAAGGCCAAATCCATGCAGTGCTGTGATTTTGTTCTGACTCACAACTGGCTGTAACTTCTTAAATTCTTATGTCTTCTTTATATTGATGTTGGTAACCATGTCATAATTAACAATAACCAACATGGAGCTGCTAAACTCTGCAGTACGTAGAGCACTGAAGGGGAGAGCGAGTAGAAAGGAGGGCGTTGTCTGGAGGTATCGATAACAGTGTGATTGATTTAACAAGTATTGACATTTCAAACTCTGCCCATTCAACCAGTTGGTAATCAGAAACACCTGGCTGTAATCACATGAGTCTTGTAGTACTTGAAACTGCAGTCGCCACCCGAAGAAAACAGCACATAGTTTTTGAACACAAAGCCACAAATTTATAGCTTGATTCATCAGCCAGTTTCACTTCTGACCGTCTGACCTCGCAGCATAAGATTTTGTTCGCTCGACGGTAGACGGGTACTTTTTTCTTTAACCAATCACTGCTATTTGGTCGTGAAGTATGTAATGCGCTGCTATTGGGGCTAACTAGTATATTAAGCCTTTCCCAAATCCCATAGGAAGAAGGGCAATAACGACTTTCCCTTTGATAATATTCACCAAACATTCTTTTTGTTCTGGCTTTAAATCCTCAACACAGAATGTATGGCTCTTCGCTGATTGACTGGTGCACAAACTCGTACTATCGGAGTTCTTCGTCTAGTGTATCCAATTCCTGACCTGGTCGCTGAAGAGAAATGAAATGAGCAGAGGCACAGGTTAAACAAATTTAACCAAAAAAGACAAAAATCTGATTCTTTAAACAACCTACACTTTCTTTAGCTCAACCTTTTTGTTCCAACACCCCAAACACTGATGCTGCCTTCGAAACACAACAGTACTAGCCAGTTTTTCATGAATATCCCTAGTGAATCTTACCTAAAGTACTTTACCTTCCTTTCATGTCAGACATTTCATCTCTCTTCTACCTGAAAGGACCACACATCTCCAAAGCTACTCCTATATAATCCAGTTTCCATTATGCTATAGGTAAATAGAGTGATGTCTTCCTCTATATCGCAATCATTATGTAATCCCTGAAAATATTGGTTACATCCTGTTTCTCTGGGAGAGAAACGTCTTAAAAGAAAATGCACTCTTTGATCAGATCAGAAAAAGTGAGAAGGGAAAATGGGCACGTCGGCACTGAGGGAAGGTACTCTGGCAGCCAATATGATGGAATTCTCACAGCTTCTCCTACAGACCTCAAGCCGCTGAAAATTGCCAACTCTCTTTGCTGAGTAAATCCCCCAAACTCACCTAGGGCAAGGTTGTTCTAATGGTGCTTCATTCCAGCAGTGCAGCCCTCCCCACACGCCTCCCCCACAACAGCAGTCTACCCTCAGGGGCCCCGGACTGGTCTCAACACTGCCGTCTTAATGGTATCTGAGTGGAATACAAATCTGCCCATTGATAACAACAGGCCACATGTCAATACCATTTATCATTGTGAGTGGACCGGCAACACTCATGCACATGCGGATTTGCGGATTGAGGGTTAGAGGTGAACGATTTGGGAAAAATATCTAATTGAGATTTTTCGGACAAGCGCTGCGATTTATGTTTTAGTAAGAGGATTCTGTTCCAAGTGTAAAAACATTCAGCAGAATTGGAAAAAAGACGAAAATACAAACGGAAACTAAAATGTAATATACTAAGAATCAGAATATGGTTACACAGATGTAAACTACATGTTAAGCAGTTTATGTGCAGAAAAAGGAAATAATAGTACTTAAAAAAATGTGTTAGTTGTGATTTCTATTCAGTTGTGATGCTGATTACTACTACTACTAATTAGAGATGGGCATTCAATTAAATTTTCAGGAGAATTAACGATTGATTTTCAATTAATCATTAACGTTTTTATATTTAAATTACCATCATTATTATTACTATTACTAATCTTCATAAATAAACTCAACATTACAACATATAAACCATAACCACTATAGAGCCACGTCAGCCTGTTTTAGATTATAATGTGTTTAATGCAGCTTTGTCACATTTGTTTATGTTTTACAGAAACAAAACTTAAAACTGCATGGCTCATTTGCATAAACTAAAAAAACAGCTCTTTCCTTGTGCACTGATGCAGTTCAGCTTCTGTCAGACTAAAGGACACGAATCTATGGAATATGTAGTGTTATATGTTGATGATGCAGGTCTAGCGCAGCTCTTTATTTAAACGTCGTTTCACTCACTTTATTTATGTTTGTCACTTTATTTATTTTGGCTACTGTTGTGATAAAAAGACTGAAAAGTGTTTGTTTTTTGGATGCATGCACACTCAACTTTATGTTACAGTAACCAGTGTATACTGTGTATACATGCACCATGACGAAACCGGGACACTCAAAAAACCTGATCATACCCCGGACACTGATGTGCATGTAAACACACTCTGAGTGATACAGTGATCTCCAAGAAGGTGCCAGAGCCGAAACGTGGCACTGTTAGGCCACAGACGCAGGCTCATCTCCTTACGTTACGCTACGCAACTTACATTCGGTTTGTTGATTAAAAATTAACGTGATTGATGAAATTCTTAACAATTAGTTATAGAGTAGTCGACTAATCATGCCCATCCATACTACTAATACTCGTTAAGATTTTGCATGAATGATTAAGGATGTGTGATATATTTGTTTCAGTATCAGCCAATATCAACGGATTTTTCTGTTATCGGTATCATCCAATATTGTTATTTAATGCTGATATGTTTTCACCGTTGCCCCAGTCGCTGTGTGTTTATTTTATTTGCAGTTCGTGCTCAGTGCATCAGAGTTGTCTTTTTGAGCACAGAACAAACTAATTAGTACAAATGGAAATAGAAGACCAATTAGACTAAAAATGAGGCTGCATGTTTACACAAACATGTAACAAATTATGTTATATCCCAGATAAATACATTTTATTATTTTAACAAAAGTGAAAAATTCATTTGTGATCTTTACTTGAGATACGTTTGTGGGCCCTGCTATGGGTTTTAAAAGCTAAATATCGGTATCTGCAAATATTGGCATCGGCTCATCCCTAAATGTTAATCTGTTATGTTGAGTCTTTTTTGAGATTTAGTGGTGTCATAGGGCTTTGCAATTAATCACACTTGAAGATGATGATCATTAATAATCTTGAATGATCTGCTTGGGACTGAGATCTACAGCCAAAGCATGTCTTTTGGAGCTGAGTTCAGATTTTGGAAGGCCAAATATGACTTTATTTGTTTAATGGCAATAATTTAAAATCTGTAAGTTCAGGAAATTTACTTTTTTTTTTTTTTTTTTTTTGACTGAAACAAGATAAAATTTAATAAAAAATCATGCTCAATCAAAAAAAGAAAGAAAAAAAAAAGCGTTTTCATTTCACCCAGTCCTGCCTTAGAAAGAAAGATTTGGTGTTCCTTTCTCTTAACTACCAAAAGGAAAGGAATGAAGAATTCTGAAAACCCTTTTTCCCCAACACAATTCTGCCAAATAACAGCCACTTAGGCTTGGTGCAATTCTAGAAAATTCTTACGTTGAACAATTGCTTATTTCACAAATGGGTTAAAGTTAGAGGAGTTAGAGGTTAAGGTTTGGTTTAGGAAAAAACGGTTTGGTTATGGGGCTTTGGGTTAAGTTTGAAAACAGTCTTAGCACACTTTTTTCCCAGTTACTTAGTTCTGGTAACAAAAATATGAAGCTAACAGATGGTTGCTTTGTAGTGAAGGCAGTATAAGGGTTAAATGAGGAACGGTGGTGTTAGGACTTGGACGAGAACTCTGGTATAGAGAGTTTTAACTTTTCATCGCTCAAGGAGGATGTGACCTCAACGTAGAGGATTACACAAGTGTGCGTTTGTCAGTAAAATACTCAAACAACACAACTGAGCTCTTAGAATGTGTTTGTCCCTTTCAATTTCTTCTTAACGTCACAACACTGTAAAGCAATTCATGTTGCTGTCTAGTTTTATACTGTAAGTTGTAATAGAGTCACTGCAGTATTTATTTTTATGCAATAGTTAAAATGCACCCAAACTGCAATTTTCCTATTGGTGAAGGGCGAGCCAGTCAATGCAAATGCCCTTTCAATTCCATTAGCAGTTGCATCACTCTCTTAATGGAGAGTAAAATGGCACAGGACCTTTAGCAGTACTTACACAATGAATATGAAAAGGCTTTCATGGGGCTTGCCAAGCTTAGCGAGCGCAAAATGCCTTTTAATTGTGTCCAAGCTCAATATTGGAACATTATGTGCAGTATTCAAGGCTTGTCGCTGCTTTCATCAAAAAAGGATATTTTCAGAGAGTCAGGATCATAGAAACTAATGGCCCGGTGTCACATAGAGGCGTTGAGTGTTTGGGGGAAAGTGCTGAAATGTGAACAGGGTTGTAGACAGTGATAGCCTGTGACACACTTATTCAAAATGGATCGCCTCAGTCCAAACCATTTTAGATATCATTCATGAGGTCCAAATGTGCATGGAGCTCAACAGTCAAGCAAAAGCTTGTGCCCGACGTTGCATTGCACATGTTAAATGTTATAACCAACACATAATTGTAGAACTTAAAGTAAGGCTGCATTGGACTTTGAAATGTAGTGATGGGTTGATTGATAACAAATATCTATATATCAGTGCTGTAGAGTAAGGCTGCAACAAGTTTTAATCTCAACTAATGGATTATTGAAATGGTTATCAGCTATTTCAATAATCGAGTAATCATTAACTGGCTTATACATAGGCTCCAAAAAATTTCATGAGCTAAGAAAAGAGGTTTTATGGCTTAGGCACATTTTAAATTTTGTGTTTTTGATGAAAAACTATTTTCTCTGTAAATATGTTCAGTCAGGATTTCTTCAGGCAGCTTCACTTCAGCTTTATCTGGGTACAGTTTAGTAAAAATCTCATATTCAGTTACAGCTAATTGATTAACCAAAAGAATAATCGCTAGATTAACTGATTACCAAAATAATTGTTAGTTGCAGTCCTAGTAGAGAGTAAGGTTTTTGAGAACAGTTTTTAAAATACATTGTTTATATATTCTTTTAGATCCGTTCGAACTTCGGTGGTACAAAGATTTGGCTCCTTTCAGTGCATTTTAATACAGAATGCACTGGTATCAGTATCTGATCAACATTGCCATAGTATTAGTTTGTATTAAAAAAATTACAATTTTTCCAAAATTGAGCAGCCCTACTCTAAACAGTTTTTCAAATAATGTAAGAATACCTGTAAATATATTGTATGCAATAAATTTTGCTCAATATAATTTTAGAATTTGTGTTAGTGTTATGCCTTATTTGTAAATTTCTACAATGCAGAATAAACTGACCGATAATTTCGTTCCAAAGGGAAAAGAAAATGTAGTCTGTAATCAATACTAAAGTATTGATATTCTTCTAGATCAAATTCACTTTCACCAGTAACCCTAAATGATCATTAAGTCAGGAGTGGAATTTATTATTTCATTGGTCAAATCAATTCTGACACATTTACTTGGCTGAATATGAAGTTACAAAACGACGTGAATATTATTTGATAAAATTTATTGGCATAATAATCTACTTGCGTTGTCATGGAAAACTCCACGAGGCAGGGCTTATAACTGCTGTTATACAATCAAACTGTTCTAGATAAAAAATGGCTCATGTTGCAAAACTGACTTATACAGTATTAAATAAATATTACACACTTTCTATTCTTCTCTTCGCCCAAGACTTTCAGAAGTGACTAAACAATAAGGCTGCTCACGGAAAGCAGAAAAACAAAAAATAAATAATAAATCATCATAACACATACATTTAATAAGATACATGTACAATAACTCTACAATAAGGTTTTTATTGAAAAGCCTTGAGCACCTGTGACGTAAATGTAGAAGGTCATTCCTATTTACATTGCTACAATGATACAAATGAAAATAATTAATTCATATTTTATGTTGTTCATTAGTCATACCTGATCATCTTATGCAGTTATACTGTATATTTTACTGTCATCACCTTCAACTTGGTTGTATTATTGAACTGATCTTATGTATGTAATTCACAACTTGTAATTCACAATTGACTGAAACAATTGATATTTGGTCTTACAGGTTAATCTTGTGCTGCAAGCTGGATTGTTGAGGTTTCAATCTTCAAACTCATGAGAATCCATCTTGTCTTGCTCCTGCTGATCTGTTCATCTCCACAAAACTTTTAGTGCAGTGCAAAAGGCCCAATAAAACCATTTTGTTAATAATTGCTAACAGTCATTCGTTTAACCAAAAACAATTTAGTTTCATTATTGTAGAACATCAGCTGGGTGCTATTATTGGCTAAAACTCCACTGAAAGTCCTTCCTAAGAGCTTCTCTGCCTAATAATACGTTTTCTACCATTTTGGCAAAAATTGTCAACACACAAGTCCTTATTTCCGTATACCCTCGTCTGCACAAACTTTAACCTCTCCAGCAGTGTTTTTTCCCTCTCAAATGGCGGGGCTTCATAAAACACATTTGATATATGGCGCGGGCGTGGTTAAGAGGGGAATGAGTCTGTCGTTGGAGCGTCTGCATGCAATATTCATCACAGAAGTCCTTTTAAAGCGAGCCGCTGATGGGGCTGATGACAAGCCGACGGTGAGGAATTATGTAAAGGAGCATGGCGGGTTTGATCTGGTTTCAAAGCATGGCAGCTGTTTCATGTGCCTTCACAGTGACTCAGGCTAGGTCCCCCCGCGTCCCCACGGAAGACAATGCCAAGACTTCTTAAAGCGGGACTCCTGGTTCAACATCCGGCCCTGCATATGCCAAGGTAGTGCAACAGCGAGAAATGCACACTTTTCCACAAAACCTCTCTAAGTGATGTCAGACTTTGAACTTTGTCAACCCACACCAAACCTATATCAAGAATTATGGAAACAGAAAAGGCAAAATGTAAAATTATTGCCTTGTGATATCAGTGACATGAATAAAATGTAGAAGAGAAAAGTGCTAACACAAATCAAATAACGTGAAGGGAGCAAAAATTACATTTGTCAAAATTGCTGAATAATATACACAGATCAATATGGTTTTAACAAAGGTTTATAACTAGATAGATATACAGTAGGCGTGTTGCAATGTTTTGAAGTTTGCATGTGATTTGTATGCAAGTTTATTTCCATGAAAAAAAAAATGTTTCATGAAGAGCTGATATGGACTAAAAGTACAAATCAAGGCAAATTACAACTTTTCTACCATGTTGCGTTTTGAGCATAATTAATAATTCCACAGGGAGCAGTCTTTGACTTGGATACATAAAAGGGAATAACATGCTTTCATATGGCTGTATCTCAAAGGAAGTTTTCTGTTCATCTGGTGTTTCCACAGTGATTAGACAGAGTTTTACAGTGGATTCATGTCTTGTTACAGCCATCCACTTTACTGTATGTAAGGGCAGTATTTTGTGGTTTCCCCATCAACACCCAAAGCAGGCAAAGCTCATCCTCCAGCTAAGCTCATACTCAAAGCTCACCCACTGCTCCAACAATGCACAAATGTAGACAAGAAATTACCCTTCTGTATCCACAGAAGCCTTTTCTTACAGGTGCACTTTTTTTTCTTTTCTGATGTGGTGTTCATGACTTGCTTGTTTCCTTGTTTCCTTTGTTATATTCCACTGTATAGCAGTAAACATTTATCTAGTATTTATTCAATTATGAGTGTTGTATTTGCTTGCCATATTGTGAGATGCGCATCTTTCTTCTCCATACATGTTGGTTATTTTATGATGATATTTTATGTGTAATACACTTTATTATACAAAACTAAATGAAAATGCATTTTAGATATACCAAAGCAATGTAAAACAGGTTTTTAAAACAGTGACAGATCCTACAATGAACTTTCACTGTCTGCATGAAGGCTGGGCTGAAGAGGATCGTTTGGACATATAGAGGGATGTATTGACTGCATTTGAGTAAAACATACACGCTCCGCACACGCACATTAGCGCATAGGGCTTGTGGGGGCACCACCAAAAAAATCAGGCTCGTGAATTCTTGCAAAACTATCCATCCAAAGTGCGTGGAGAGAGGCGAGAAGCCAGTGTCAGCTCGAACAGAATCCTCCGAAATCTCTTTCCCTGTCTCTCTTCCTCCCTTATTTTCTCTCTCCCTCTATCTCTCTCTCCCTCGGTGTCCGGACCTCCGCCCATGCCAGCGGAGAGAGTCTGAGAAATTTTCACATTCAAATTCATATTTAAAGTTCCTTGATTGAGTAAATTCTATTCTAAATTGTTCAGTTAAATATTCACTCTGACTTTCATGTTGGTGTGTATATATATATATATATATATATATATATATATATATATATATATATATATATATCCTAAACATATTAGACAGTAGTTTACCAATGGGTGTATTTTAAATATGCAGTGCCAAGAAGTTAAAAAGTCCATATTATTCGTGAGTGGAAGATGATGTCAAGGGAAATGTGCTTGGGTAAATCTTAATGTCAATACTATAATACATTAGAAAGCTTTTTCAGTCTTGAGAATCTGCGAGGGTCGGTGATACCATGTATTGAACGTACCTTCTACCATTTGCAGTTTTAGTCAAAAGTATGATGTCTTTTTGTTGGCAGCAGGCATGCACTGTTCTCTCTTTTGTGTTCCATTCAAACACAGAAACACTCTTGCCTCACCACCTCATGCTTTTACTGCTTGTGAAAACACCACATTTCTAATATGGAACTTATTCATACCCCACTGCAAGGAGGGAGAGGGCTTTTTTGCATACAGTAGCTTTCTCTCACTTCATGAAGTCTAATGTTTCTGAATTGTGGGATTATGCAGTCAGATTTGCAGTTCCCTACTCCTTTGAAGATTTTGGATTTCGCTCACAATATTTCAAAAGACAGAGCGTCTCCACCTTCATTTCACATTTTATCTTGAAATATCTGAAGTTTGATTCTGCGGCAAACTAATTCAGCAATGTCCAAAAAGTTATTCTAATCGTGAAAGTATTGTTCCCGGAAAAACTCATTTCTGTGCCTCCAGGCTTGGCGCCTTTCCCACCAAAAGCAATGCCCTGCCTCATACATATATTCGGCATATATTGGAGATTTCTGTAAGGTTAGTATATTGTATTTTTTAGATTGAAGATACACAGAGCAGAGCAAAGGCCAGGGTAACCAGCAAGGACAACGAAGATGACATGTTGTACTGGTGGTCGATCGATGCGTAGATATGGGGGCAGATGGATAGGGACACAAACCACATCTGTCTCCATTTATTATGTGTAACTGGATAGCAGCTTATGTGCACAGGGAAGTTTAACAAGGCTAACCCATAGGACATTCAAGAGACGCTTCGTAACACTTGTTTTCCTTGCATATTTATCATATTTTGACATTAGTCGATTGGCATGTTTTTAGGTTTCATTATAGCAGATTGGGTTGAAAAGTGGAGTCAGATAATCAGATACTACGTGATGCTCAAACTGCATTTGAGCCAGTATTGATACAAAACTAAAAGTCACATAGGACCAAACTTGATCTTTCTTCAACATGTTGAGATTCATCAGAACTAGTAAGACCACACACTAACATAAGGAAAGTATTATTATTATTTAGTGTTGTCCATTCTATTATCTATTGCCTAAAAAGAGAGGTGTGATTGTGGTATCGAAATTGGCATTGAGAGTATAGAAATTGAGTTTAAAATGTTAGTACTGAGATAGCACTAATAGCAGGTAGTAAATATATACAGATTGTAACAAAGGGCTGGACAATACTGATCATTGTAAAGTTTTGATTTGATGTTTAAAATAATAATAAGGCTATAGCTTTGGCTTTTAAAGTCAATGTACCATAGTTTTTGGACACCCTTAATTTTCTCAAAAATCGACAGTGCATCTTATAATCCGATGCGCCTTATGTATTAATTCTGGTTGTGCTTACTGACCTCGAACCAATTTTATGTGTTACACGGCGCTCAAAAATCTGTCAAAAATGTTTTAGTACAACTTTGGTAAGCCACAAAGCTGCACAGTTTTAAGGATTGTCGGTGCATTAGGGCTACTGTAGTTAGGAGCCTTGCGGACTTGTGTCCTTTAGTCTGACAGAAGCTGATCAATAGCGCAAGGAGCGAGCTGTTTTTTAGAGCGTTGATATCTTAGGCAAATTATCCATGTGGCTTTTGTTTCTGTAAAACATAAACAAATGTGTGCAAAGCTGCATTAAACACATTATTACTCAATGTATATTTGAGTCCTCATGTAGGAAATAAAAAAACAAACTTAAAATTATCCACCCACATTCACATTCATAGTACACATTCACCAAGACGAGAGAATTACACCACGATTTGCCAATGGATCGTGGATGTCTGGGCTAAGGGATCAGTCATCGTCTGTTTATTTTGCACCTTATAATCCGGTGCACCTTATGTATGAAAATAGACGAGAGAATTCAGCATTATTGATATTGTGCCTTAAAATCCGGTGCGCCTTATAGTCCGAAAAATGCGGTACATTAAATTAGATGTTACATACTTTTTGTCAGTGCCACATAACATATAAATAAATATGAATTCTCAGCCCCGTTACGAACAATATGATTTTAACTAGATTTCAGTTTCCATGGATCACACAGCCCTACTTACAGCCTTTAATGTTTCTTTATAAATGTACCTAACATGCTTCCAAAACACTTCACATTACATTATGAACAAAGCATGGCTGTGTCTCAGTGGTAGAGCTTCTAACTAGGTTATTTTTTTACATGATCTAAAATATCTTTCAAAGTATTGAAGAAAATGTAATAAAATACAAGAAAAACAGTTTTTTGAAAATACATACACCGAATTTGCAAGACTAACCTTTCTTCCAACATGTAGAGCGTGTCTTGGGTTGCTGCATTCACTGAGCTGTCTTCACACCACTTGGATTTTAAAAGCACAGACGAAATGTATGTTGAACGCTTGTATGGTAATTTGAAATTCTGTAACTGCTCATTGTGATTATATGTGATTGTTGAATATGAATATGAGCCCTCGCAATCACAGAAGATTATTCCGGAAGATGAGCTGTGATGGGCTATAACAACCTGCAAATCTAAAATAGTGGAATGCAAAATAATAACTACAGAACTACAGAAAATTGGTCTTTGCTTATATTTTCAACATGACAAATAAAATACTAAAATCTCATTAGTTGTATTTTGTACTGAAAACCTGCCTGTGGACCAAAACATCACTCTAACCTTGTATAATCCCAAGTGTACACAAACCATCATGCTAATTTTCTTATTTGAAAGATTACTGACCTGAAATTAGATATGGGGCATCCATTTTCTTACTGAATTTTCTAGCGTCTGGTGTGGCTATTTACTATGCATTGTGGCATTTAGATATTTCTCTTACGATTATTTAAGCATGGTTGCAGAGGCGCTCCATTTTATTTTCTCCTGGAGCCCTGGCTTAAGTGACATTTAAACCACACACTTGCATGTATTTTCTAAAGCTAGCACCAGTTGCTCTTAGCCGCATGTCAATACATCAAACTAGCACATAAAATTGGTAAAAATGGGCTGGTTATCATTAACAGGTTGCTGATACGATACATACCTCGATACATAGGCCACAATACAATACGCATCTCAATCCAGTGAGCTTTCAGTTCGATACGGTTCAATAAAAAATGTCATGGCTGTGATTCTAAAAGTCTTTGTTAAATCACTTCTTGTGCAAAGTTAACATGAAACATCCATTTTAATCATCAAAACAGTAAAAATGTCAAATGTGTTGCATAAACAAGTTTTCTTCCACTTAACAAGCAACAAAACTGTAGCGCTGTAACAAAACAATTCAGTAAAATATACTAAAAAAATACTCTTGGTGAAATATCGAAACAGCAGCCCGCGATGTTGATACTGTATCATCACATTAAACGATACGATATATCAATATTTCTATATTTTTGCACACCCCTACCTAGAATGCTACTGTAAAGGCTGAAAAAATCTCATCTGACCATAGAATTTCTAGCTTTTTCAGTTTGCACTTTGCTAAACCGTAGCACTAAGAGCAATTAGCATGAGGCCAAAGGGTGAAGTGTTGGTAAATAATCCACACTTCTAATGGTCTACTAATAGTCTAGCCTGGGAAATTAATGTGCTTTATTCTGTTCATTATCGTACATACAAAAGTATAATACCAATATTGCAATTGATCATAGTGTAAACTGTACAGCATGGGACAGAATTGGCTACATATTTACGGAAAATATTATTGTATATGTATAGCCTACTGCCATTGTTCAAGTTAAGTGAATTAAAATAAATCATCAATAATAAAGTTTGAGATCATCCATAGCATTCGGCTCCAGTCAAATGAAGCTTGTCGAGGCCTACCTGTCTCTATGGGGATAGGTAGGTTTAATGCCAGACTGTGGAACATTCCAGACAAAGCACTAACTTCCCTGCAGAGACAAATATTACATATACTGCACATTTAATTATTGAGAGACAAGCAATGATTGTTTTAAAACACTATCAGATTTTTTTTTTATTTACACTATTGACTTGAGCAGTGGTTCAACTGCTCAAGCATTTGCCCATAAGGTGCCCAGAGTTTCAAAATCTGGGACATCCATAGTTTGGGGCAGTTGGTAATAATAAAATTGTGAAATTGGTGAGTGTATATGTATAGCCTACTGCCATTGTTCAAGTTAAGTGAATTAAAATAAATCATCAATAATAAAGACACTGTATAAACAAGTTTGAGATTACCCATAGCATTCGGCTCCAGTCAAATGAAGCTTGTCAAGGCCAGCAGTTTGGATTTGGAGTCCAATTCCATATTTGGAATTCCAACCACAAGTTTAGTAGTAAGGCTACTAAGTGGTGCTGTCAATCATACCCTTTGCTAATGCTAGTGGGGGTGACCTTGGCGAAAGAAGACGCCTGATTTGTCTGTTATTAATGTCTGTATCTTGATTGACGGACAACATTGTAAAATAAAAACATCAGAATCACGTAGAGCCGGTTAATACAAACATTTTAAGACCAAAATGATGAGAGAGGGGCATCGGTTTTTTAACTTCTGTTATGAAGTCGGGTCAGTGGAGCCTGAAGTACGCCCATGCTCACTTCCTATTTGGAACACAGTTGCTAGCTCATGGATCTATTAAAATAACTGGATAGGGTATTGTTAGCTTGTAGCTGCCTCCAGTTGATGTAGTGGCCACTCATTGGTACTTCAGCGGAAAAAATCTCCTGGGCCGAGAGAGGATTTCTCTCATAGAAAGCAATGTAATCACAAATGTCTCGTACTCGACTGACAGTCCTCGTCACCTACAACTTTCAAGAATGCTGGATTTTGTGGCGATTTTTACCTATTTTTATATCATAAACTTTTTCTCAGCTCAAAATCCTTCTGTCTTAAAAAGCACTTTACGGCTTCGCTTTGCTCCGCTCTAGCTCCTCTCGCTCTGATTGGTCAAAGCGATCACGTGATACACAAGACCATGCTCCGTGCTTGCGCTAGCGTGCATTCACTTGTGCCCGCATGAGAAAAGAGCGCTACTGCACATGCTCAATTGGCCCACAGCCACCGGAAGTACCTCGCTGGGCTAAAGGCTAATCTGGAGTCATGCACCATTGAGCTCGGCCCATTGACTTGAATGGGCGGCCATTTTAAAACCCCAGAGCTTGAGCTAGCGAGTTACCTAAGTTCATTATACAGTTTATGGTTACACCACATTATGGGTGGGGCAAAGCATCTGTGTATAGAGCTACTTTAAACAGAGAAGCAATTAATTATAGTAATTTTACCAAATTGCATAGCATTGTCACAGGGATCAGATCACAATCCCATTAGTATAAAGAAGTGTTCATTCTTAGTAAATAATTGTTTTTGGCACAGTATGTTTATTATGTTGAACAGTTGGTTTACTGTGGTGGAGCCTCTTACCACTTAAGCAGAGCATCATTTGCAGTTTGCTCTACTTTCATCACCTTCATTTACAGTAAAAGGTCCCAGCAGTGCCATATGGATGAGCACGTTACACACAACACAGCACCGACTTTGCAGTTTGGGAAAAGGCTTGTAGTCTAAAATGTCACAAAGAATAAATTAAAGAACAGTGCAACTAATGTTTTACAATTCCCAAAAAACTACGAATCCCGGAATGGGACAATATTTGAAGAATTTACAATATCACAAGCAAATGTATACATTATAAAAGAAGGAAAAAATCCACTTTAAATGTGCATGTGTAGTGGATGTAAAGTAAATACTTGGGTATAAAGAGGGCTACAAGAAGACAAAAATGGAGATTCTTGGATGTAGTGAATTCGAATTTTGGTACAGAAGATATAGGCTTACATGGAGGCTGATGATCATTACCAGTATAAACTACCTGCTCAAGACATACTGTAATTCACTATAATTTAACTGAATAAAATATGTTTTCGTACAAGTCCTGTCGGCTTCAAATTCACATTGATTTACAACCTTGTTAGCTGATGCAATCATGCAACATTTCCTGGTGATTGTTAGGCTCGCTTTTATACCGTGTAAGCAAGAATTTATTGACAATTTTCTTGAACTTTAGCACACTCACGGTACAAATAACACACTGCATAATTAAGTATTACTAGAATAGAAAACTTGGAATGGAAAATATTGTGTCGTTGTTCTGTTTTTTCAATTCTTCCAGTTTATCAGAAACGTCCACAAGGGTAATCCACAAATGTTGAAACTAATCATGTATTTTACTAAACAAAAAGCAAAAAAACAAAGAAACTATACAATAATAGTAGCAATAATCTCCAAGAAATATATATTCTATAGAATTTTATATCATCTGAAACCCAGCCGGTGTAGTTCTCTGTTGATTGAATTGACTTTGAAAACCCGGGTCACATAAGGAGCAGATCAATCCGTCAAATGCAACTTTCATCTGGGGTTATTTTTTCTCTCTGGGATTTACGGTTACATGCTGCCGCTGTGTTACACCACTCATGAATTCATTAACATTATACTTTCCAGGCCAAAACCAAAGCATAACTTATTTTTATTTGACTGTCAGGTGAACCAGATGTCTCTTGTAACCGCAATCAATCTACGTCTCTCTTCTGGTCGAACTTTATGGCAAATGTCGTTGTAAGTTACAACTAGTTCTTCTTGCATTACCCTGGCTGTGGTATTTCCCAGTAGTAGCATCATGTAGGGCCATTATAGTTATCTTGCCCTGAATAGCGTACATTTGCGTTAAGCACCGTGAAAGCAATGCAAGGCTCATTTGTCTGCAGCTTGTGTTACGCAAAGAAGGACACAGAGAACAGGGAAAAGCTTATAAGCAAGGGCAAAACGGAACAGCCATTAGAGTCTGCAAAAACAATGACTACAGTCCTTTTAAATGAACTTCTAAAAGACATATACTTAATGTATTTGGTAATAAAATATCAAATACACTTCCAGTCAGAGGTTTGGACACACTTTCAATTAGAGTTCTTCTTCATTTTCGTCACTATTTACATTGTATTCTCACTGAGTGCATCAAAACTATGAATTGAGACATGGAATATATTAAACAAACAAACAAAAACTCAATATGACTCAAAACTTGCATTGCAAATTTTGCATTGTTAATAGGGGTGTAACAATAGGCAAGGCAAGGCAAGGCAAGTTTATTTGTATAGCACAATTCGTACACAAAGTAATTCAAAGTGCTTTACAGAGAAATACATTAAAATCATAATAAAAACAAATCAAAACATAAATAATCATGAAGATTACAATTAAAAAAGAGAGACATAAATTGGAGAGAAGAGTGCGGAATGAAAACCTTTCAGTTATATGCACAATTAAACAGAAATGTTTTGAGCCTGGATTTAAACAGCGTCACAGAAGAGTCTGTCTCACATGTTCAGGAAGACTGTTCCAGGTTTTAGCTGCATGAACCTGAAACGCTGACTCTCCTTGTTTAGTCCTGACTCTGGGCACCAGCAGGAGGCCGGTCCCTGAGGTCCTCAGAGTGCGAGATGGTTCCAATATCCAAGTCTTGTCACGGTATGAACCTCACAGTATGATATTTATTGCGATATCGTGGGAAAGCTCACGATATGGTGGGGAGGCTCACAATTAGGGATCCAAATCTCTAGGTACAATATTTTCACGATAAGGTATTTACTGCGATATTATGTGGAGGGCAACAAAACTGTCAGTACACTACTTTTTCCTCTTTAAAATGCCTTGACAAGACTTAATCCAAAGAACTAAGACTTAAAAGTGCTTAGAACTGTTATTTCTTCTTGTAGTCTACACTAACATGGAACAAAGGATCATGGTCTATGCAGTTCTCTTTCTCTTTTTAGCTATCGATGCACCATAACTCTTAGTTTAAGCAAAAAGACTTGTAATTTGATATATTGTGATGGTTCACGATATTATTGTGAGAACTTTGACGATACGATATCACAATATTTTGGTTATTGCTCCATCCGTAATTGTTCATAATAGACTCCCTTTGCTTTTAACTCTGATTTTGGCATTTCTTGACCCTGAAAACCATTTCAAGAGACTTCATCAGAAAGCTTATTTAGAGAAGACCAAACATTTGCAGCACTGTCCACAAAGCAAACGGTGGCTACTTTGAGCATTTGAATATAAAATACAAAAAAATTTTATGTAATTTAATTTTTATTTATATACATACAGAAGACATCAAATATATGTAGCAAAGTGTAAAATGTCGTAAACATAAAGGAAAAGCCACAATGAATGAATGAGAAGGTGTGTCCAAACTACTAGTAGTATATAGATAATTATTTTGCATTATGTATATTGCAATGTTGATCTTAAATAATGTAATAATAGGTATAGAATTCCTGTTCAGAACACATCCTCTGTTGCTGGCCCAGACTCTTCCTAATGGTATTTCACTGCAGCAGACAGTGGATTTTCATTTAGTGTTGTTATTTTTGAAAAAATGGCTAAACCACATTTTGTATCCTTATGTGTATAGCCCGGAGTCTAAATTTTTTAAAGAATTACAAGTAAGTACAGAGCCGTGGGTGGACGGAATTTTTTTGGAACACTCAGGCCTCAGATTCAAGACAATACAGTTACTCAAACGTGGATGAATCACACAAAATGGAAGTCTGAGTAAGATAATGAGGGGACATCATTAAAACATGGTTCAAAGCTTTTAAAAGTCGATTTTGCATAATACGTTTCCTTTAAAGCTACAATACAGGAACTGCAGTTGAAGCCAATATCCTCAAGGTCCTCATGCATAAGGTAAAGGTTAAGTCATGCATCAGAACTGACCTCTTCTTGCTATGTGTAAATTTGCTTTATAAAAATTCATGCTGGAACAACACCCATACTTGGAAGTCCATTTTTTCCCCTTGCAAGATCCATTCAGAGCTCATTGGAGCAAATCAAAATTGTCAGCGCTGTGGGTTTTTACCTTTTAAACAGGGAAGATGGATAGATAATCACCACATGCCATTCCGGGGGCCAATTACACAGCTTTGTGCGGAATTAGAAAACCTGTTCGCTCGCGGCTCTAATGGATGTTCTGGTCATTAGTTATTTGAGAGCCTTGTGCGGCTGTAATCAAACGTGAAACGCAGGCCGTAAAAGAACAGCTGTCTCTCTAAGTGACCTTCTGCTTAAGAGAAGCCCACTGTCACAATTATTATGAAAGTGGACCGTAAAAAAAGTGCTTATATCTGTGCTTTCTGTGGGGCTAGCATGTGGAAATATATCGTATTTACTTTACCTCAGGGCTGGTGAGTTTTTTGTTTTGTTATTTCTTACCTTTTCACTTTCTTCCTTGTTTTTATCCATATTCTGCTTTGGGGTTGGTTAAATTTGGTTTGTTTGGTGGAGATGTTGTTTTAAAGATGCAACTTTTCTGTTGGAGAGTCCAACACCTGTAAGGCTTAACCTTAACCCTAACCCTGTCTCCTGGGTGATATTGGCTTGCCAGAAATGTTCCACAGTATGATGTTCAGCTTATTTATCTTCATTCAATTTCAGGTTTATTATACCTTAAAAATTTTACTTTTTTTTTTTACTGTGATCTGACCTAAAACTTGGCCATAACATGGACCCTTACTAAACTGAACGCCTTTCGTTATTGCTTTAGGTGACCATCTGTCCAGTCCACAAGGTCCACCCCCTCTGCCTCCAGCCCCGCCCCCGCACAAGCAGCACCCGTCCATCACGTCCCTGAGTCGCAGCTCACTGGCCAATCAGAGGAGCCCGAGCCCGCCGCCCTCAGCCGGCCTGGCCCACCTGCAGAGCACGGCGGAATGTGTCCAGCTGCAGGACAGCTGGGTCCTGGGCAGCAATGTGGCCCTGGAGAGCAGGTAAGCAGCTACAGTATGTCCCATTAAATGTACTCTGCACCTGGAGAGAAGCCAGGTAACCACAGCACCTTTGCATGCACGACATTTATTTAGGGGATTTGAATATACAAAAATGAATGTCTTTTTTTTTTTTCTCCATTATTTCTATTGCCTCTAAATGTATCTGTTGAAGATCAAGTACCACACTAAAAGTGAATGGACCATGAAATTAACCACAAAAGTACAGAAATATCACCTTATAGCCTAGTTTTGGGAAATTACACTAGATGTTTTTGTTCATTTTATTCTTAATTGTCTCTTTGTGCTGTAATTTTAACACATTTTAACCATGGACGATATATTTGATGTTCAAATTATGCACACTCCATAACTCCAGAACAACATTTGCAATATTATCAGTTTGTCAAAATATCTGTCGTCCATATACTACATATCCATTACACTGATGTCTTGGAGATTGGTTGACCGCCTCAAATGTAGTTAAAGTCAAAAAGTTGCGAGTTGCTGGAGAAAGGGCAAATGTTTTAATATTTATGTCTGTCTGGACTGAGATCGAGATAACAATAGCTCACAATATGTTCCCAACCACTTAGTACCATGAAATTGTTCAAGTCCATATCTGGTCATCAAAGCAGGTAAGCAACAACAACTCTTCTTTACAGGTTTATTCCCACACTATAATTCTCCAAGGTTGGCAGTTCAATCACAGCTCACATCACTGCATACTGCCATTGTGTCCCAGGGCAGGACGCTTAACCTGCCGTGCCTCCGGTCTAAGTGTGACACTGATGTATGAATGTGTGGTTGACAGGCTGACTGGTTACTTGATGTAAAATGTAAAAAAGTGTTGTTAATGAAAATTGAGATTATAATTAGGACAGCGTGATATATCACATTATAAAAGAGAACACTTGTGATAATGGTAAAAATCTCTATTTCCTCCCGCATAAAGGTGGCTTTTAGAATATTTGTACTTTGTTCTGACTAGGTTCTGCTTCCAATTTTTGCATCATCTCTTTCATTCTCTCTGTCTGCCCCCCTGTGCAACGTAGAGGAAAATCATCTGCAGTGCACGTACGACTGTATTGTAATATTCCAAATTCATATAATCCCCATATATGACTATTTATGACTTCTTTTCTTTCACTATAACAGAATCTTGTTAAAATGTACCAATTTATTTTATGCCTCTTCCTGTAGTTTTTTGAAAAGAGTCTTTAAAGGGTCCATATTAGGCTATTTTCTGCGCTGTTACAATGTTATTTCCACATCAAAAATATACCAGGAGTTGTGTTTTGTTTCATTCCCATATGTTTAACACACGAATCCTACATATTTAGGGTGAGTTTGTTTCTCAAGCAGAAAACACTCCACCTTGTGATGTCATGCAGTAATACAGGAAGTGCTCAATTGTGTTTTTAAACCCCATACACCTTCACTAGAATCATTTGGATCATTTTATCCCTAGAATTTAAAATCTCTACTCAACTAAAGGTGAAAGGTAGCTGTTAACTTGAAAACTACCACTACATGACACAAATCCAGGTATGTTTTTGAGGAGGTAACAGTAATTTTACTTGGCGTAAACCTCATTTTGTCCATTTTGCTTAATATAGGACTTTTAATCAGAAGTGCTCAAATAGCATTGTGTGCTCTATAATACCTCCCTGCTGCGATAAAAAGTAAGTTCAAAGCATTTTCAATTAAAGTTAAAATCAACCTTGTGATTACAGGCGCTTGTTAGACTGAATTCCAGCCGCCTTACCTCCACACTTAAGTTTGTGTTAGAATAAAAAGCATCGCACATGAACATGAACTACTCTGTCACCAAGGCCCAGTGCCAAGTGTTCCTCCTGAAAACATCACTTCCATTTTTCTAATCAGCGAGCCTAAAATACCCCGCTTAATGAAGTGTACCACAGCGCGCAGTCACTCGCAAATGGCCCCAAGTAGATAATTGCAATCCACTCTGATATTTCCTTTGCTAAGTCTCCCCTTAGCAGGCAAACACATGTTCATATATATTTAGGTTTTGGGTAACTTGACTTTCTTAACATGTACTCACAATAATTTCACAGAATCACTTATCGTCGCACCATTTATTTGCTTTTACTTAACTATAATTTGAAAGTTTTAATTTAAAGGTTTGTTATCTTATCTATACAGTCTTTCTCCCCCTGTGACTTGACCTAGTGGCGTCGCCTGCTTTTCTGCATGGAGATAGGCAAGTTTAAGGCCGTACTGTGGAACTTTCTAGACCAGGGGTTTTCAAATTGGGTGAATGTGAGACTCCCCTTAGAGGGCATGGTTTAGTCCTGGTTCAATCCTTGTTTTGACCTGGTTTAGACCTGGTTTTAGTCCAGATTTTAGACCTGGTTTAGTCGTGATTGAGACCTGGTTTAGACCTGTTTTTAGTCCTGGTTTTAGATCTGGTTTAGAACTGGTTCAATCCTGGTTTTGACCTGGTTTTAGTCCTGATTTTAGACCTGCTTTAGACCTGCTTTAGACCTGGTTTAGACCTGGTTTAGACCTGGTTTAGTACTGGTTTAGTCCTGGTTAAATCCTGGATTTACCTGGTTTGGATCTGGTTTAGTCCTAGTTTTATTCCTGGTTTTAGTCCTCTTTGGGTGTAGTCTTGGTTATAGTTCTGGTTTAGATGCGCAGTCCACGCAGCGTACGCAAGAAGACACGGCATATGGGAGGAGACGGTCCATGCCTCATATAAGGCAAAAAAGGTTACATTCCAAACTATGAAAAGGCTGTCAAAATGGCGAAAAAAACACAAACAATTACCAGTATCAATATTGCTGCAGATGTGTACAGATGTGGACCATTATTTTTCCTTTGCGTGTGTGTCACGCCTCCCCATTGACTCTTTGGCGTCCCCCAGGGCAGGTGGACCTCACGTATTGAAAACCACTGTTCTAGACAAACCAATAACATTTCCATGGAAATGATAATTGGTAGTTACATATTGCACCTTTAATTAGTTTTTTTAACACACTATAGTTTATTTCATTGGCTCTAGCTATTGTTTGGAGTCATTGTATGTTGCATTGTATGTCTTTGTAATGTACATTTTTGCACTTGGTTTCCATTCAGTTATTTTTATTATATGCACCAATGCCATTATAAGTATTTAAAGTTTTAAATAATCTTCAGAAAAATGTTGTAATTATAATTATTTGTCCAGTTTAACCAAGCAGCTGCCTTTAAGCCTCAATGTGCAGGGGCAGACTTCCTGACAGTTTTGCTTTCTTTGGGCAGACGCGGTGATGGAATACTAACCGTGCGGTGACCTTGAGCCGTCGCAGCTGTATCGACAAAACAATATGTGCACACCTATCATCAGCAGAGGCATAAATCAGCCACTCTGAATCAAGTGCTCGGCCGTGGGTGGGAGCGCACGGGCGGCTCGCGGAACCAGCGGGGCCAAAGGGAGAGCCCGGTTCAGCCGATAATTGCACATGTCAAGAAAAGCACCAGGTTGGGAAATGTAAACAGAAGCTCCACTGTGTATTTATTAGGCTGCCTCCGGGGAGGTTAGGGCCACTGAGCATGGCGGAAGTGTCTTATTCTACAGTCAAGGAGGATACATTTCCATACATTTACATACGGGTTGGTTCCAAATACGTGGACGATTTTTGTTATTAGGCTGATTAATAATATAATAATTATATAATAAATCAGACAATAATTATTGCATTATATTTAAATGAATATCAATGAGAAATCTATTTGCATTGTAATCAGTTTGTAGTGACTATTTAGAAAACATGTATTACACTGTTGACCTAATTGCTACTTCCAACCTGGAGCTGTGTTTAGTATTATTAATTTATATATTTTGATTGACATGGCAAATATGCACTCCTTAACTTGATCTAGATAAAAAGTTAATAAAGTTGCTATTTTGTATTAGGCTATATGTTTCATATCTTGCTTAAAACTGAACATGTATCTGCACAGATGTATTTTTTTCATATTAAATGTGTTTGCCCTTTGAGTTCGCTGGGCCGAAGCAACCTCCATGGAGTTCTATGGGAGAGCCTGAAGTTTGGAGAAAATTTGACATAAAATCTGGTACTTCTGCCCATTAATTTACATTGCAGCCCTTAAGTACGTTTTGGGGGTGCAGGGTGGGGGTGAACTCGGATCAGTGATTCGTCCTCATACACATTATCACACATCTGACCTCTTGTGATTTAGCATACTCTGTCTTTTCCGCTCAGCCCCAACTCTCCATTGGTGCCATGTTACTGCTATAGGCTCATGAAAGGGTAACAACAGTGCTATGTGCTATATGAGTTATTGTGGCAAGTTCAACTTCAATTCAAAGTGTGTTTGAGGAACAGTTTTTAGGGAGTAATATGTCTTCTCTTCAGTGGAACCCATCTGCCAAGCAAGAAAAGAAGTATTAAGCTGGAATGAGTGCATCTGGATGCTTTGTGTATCCTAAAACTCTTATTTTGATTCACACATTGGCTAGTGGCACTAGTTACTTTTGCCTTCACACAGCAGAAGCTGGGCGACTCGGTGCCACCACCAGGTTCGCCATTACCCGGTGCACTCGCTAACTTCGCCAGGACATGTGGCAATCACTCGTTGCTCTATCAGCCTCTTCCTGCTTGTTTTTAGGCAGAAAGGTTTCACCTGGGTGTAGCACGCAGAGGGCGTAAGTCTGTGCACCAGTTGTAATATGGACTTTCAGGAATAAGTGGGATGTAGGATTAAGACTAATTTTACGACCAACAGGTCTGGACCTAGACTTGGACCATTTTTATCTCCTCATATTGGACAATACATTTTTGGAGACAGAGCCAACAGGACAGCGGATAGAGGCTTCAGTCCGCTGGAGAAGGTAGGATGCTTGTTTTCGTTAGTTTGGGGCAAATCTGAGGACAGACCCTCATAGGTAAATAGTGTTTAAATTAACTTGTGTGTGCGACAGAGCTGCTCCGGTGTTCTGCTGTGTGCTGTAGGAGCGGCACTGATACCATGTGTCCATGCTGTGACGGTAGCGTCTCATTGCAGTTTTGATGATGTTGTTGTGGCTGGTTGCGAGTGGTGGATCAGGTTGTGCTGCTGCGTAAACTTTGTGTTTGTCTGTGCTTTGTGCTCTGATTGTGATAACCGAACACAGTGCAGGTGTAGGACAGGGGACTGATGAAATATAAGACAAATGATTTATTTTTTCAAGATATAGCTCAACTATTCCAAACCATTCCTCAGTTTCCTTAATGCATTCCAAGCTTTGTTTATAAGATTTTAAAGGTGCTCTTCACAACTTTCAGTGACCTGAGCAGAGTTTTGCCATCAAAGTAATGGGAACAGCAACTAGCATGCTAACAGTGTTCTTCCTGGTTCTCAGATGATAAAAAAAAAAAAACACTGCTGACGGCACACAGTGATCCTTGACCCAAAGAGCTGATTTTAAAATGTATACCGTATATATTGGGCCAATGCAATTTCTGCTTTATAACATGAAAAAATACTCATTAAACATTTAAAAAAAGAATACAGTATAATACAATCCTTTTTAACATCTCTCCTATTGAAATAGTAAAATAGACTGTAAATTTCTCATTAATTCAGATCCCAGTTTATTAAGCAACTATTAATCACCATGTTAGAATCTTTCTCAATATATTCCAAGTGACAGCAGCACAGTCCTCCTCTGACAGCACCAGCTACTTTTGCAGCAATTACCACTCATGAATTATGTGTGTGTAACCTTGCAGAAAAACGTTGGCTCTTCCCACTGCTAATTTGACTCAGTACCAACTAGCCTTCTCTGCCAATGGTGCGCTCCCGTTCCTATTATATTGTGAGGAGGGGTGTCATTGACCACAATTCATAAAGCTGACGCTGTCTCATTCAAAGACATATTTCTGTATTCTATTGCTGCATTACTCATATCCCTAGTGTTATCAATTGAAAAGAACTTTAACATGAATATATTGAAATAGAAAATAAACATAGCGTGCCCATTCTTTAACATTGAGGTGCATGGCAAATCAGAACTCTATTATATAATTTGCTTATAATATACTGTACTTCCTGTTAGCACTTTTCTACCTTCAAGGCGCTCAAAGGACTTTACATCAAGGAACCACTCACCCACACCTTTAAGTTGTCCTACCCAAGGACACAATGACTGTATTCACCTGTGGATCAGTGGCCCTGACCACACTATCAATGATGTTTATGTCTAGAGTGGGATTTGAACTGCTAACCTTCAGATCAGTGGATGAACACTGAGCTACAGCCGCCCAGTCTGTTATTTAATCCCTGGGTATATAATGCATCAGTATGTTCTATTACAGTGTTTCCCAAAGTCTGCCTCAGGTGGGTCACAAGAGATTTTTTTTTGGGTCGCCTTGTCACGATCTGCATGTAGGTCTGTAATATACAGGGCTACATTTAATGTCCAAATAGGCTATACATGGAAACCTTTTTTTGCTGGTCCACTTACTGTTTTTCATTGTTTAAAACTTGAGTAATAGACAGACACAATCACTCGGTCAACAATAAAATATCCTCATGGATCTTCAATAATGGTCAAATCCACCTTTATTTTGTGATTTGTGAATAATGTCTGTTGACTTGGCTTAAAAAGGTTTGTGACTTTTAAAATATGGGTCCCCAGAAACAAGTTTGTGAAACACTGTTCTGTTATGTAGGAGCAGCTCATAGTGGTGTTATGCTAGACTTACTCCATGTTCTTCCTGTGTATTTATTAGTATTAAATTATGATAGATTATCATTTTACATCGTTCAGTCTAAGATGTAATATTAATCTAAAATTGCTTAGTAATAGAAACATGTCCATTGACTTGATAACCTGTTTGAAACTGCAGAACTGATGGATACCACCTTTTTATAGTGGCATTTGACTGTAGCAAGCAGCAAATGATCAATTACATGTTTTTATTGTTGCAAATATGTGAGTGGCCTTTTTTTAACCCCGCATGTATGACCAGTAATGTGAACTTTTTTGTATAATCTGTGGGCAGGGGTTAGCCTAATTCATCAGCCAGTTTCACTTTGTGGAAACCGTCTGACCTCGCAGCATGATGATTCGTTCGCTTGATAGTAGGCGGGGGTTTTTTATTTAATAATCGCTGCTATTTGGTTGTGACATATGTAATGTGCCGCTGTTGGGGCTAACTGGTTTATTAAGCTTATCCCAAATCCTTAACTTTCCTTTAACTTTCCCCTTGATAAAATTCACCAAACATTCTCTTTGTTCCGGCTTTAAATCCTTGATCTGGGGAGTTGTTGCCAACACAGAATGTATGGCTCTTTGCTGATTGACTGGTGTCCGAACTCACACTTCCGGGGTTTTTGCAAACTGTTTATTGTATTCCGATTCTTGACCTAGTTGCTGGAGAGAAATGAAATTGAGCGGAGGCACTAGGTGGCACCAGCCTGGCTAGGCAAGAAGAGCAGGGTAGGTAAAAACTTACATTTTCTGAGCACTTAAGCCTCAAATGCAGGATTATTGAAACACGCATGAATCAAGTGAAACATAACTGAGTAAGATATAATTTTGTTAAAAGCTTGTCAAAGTCAATGTTATACAATCTGACCACGCACTTTACAACTTATTATAGCCTCATCTTTTTTTGGTCAAGCCTTATCTTTGCTGGAAACAAGATATTGTTTTAAAAGAGCCATAATAGAGAGCAACTGAAACGAGCAATACATCCATTTGAAACCAAGCAATTTAGAAAGTTGCCAACCTCAATAAGAGAACAGCAAATTCAGCCCAAGGTCAGACTAACACGCTCCACATCAGAGCTCAAGCAACACCGTAGCAATCACAAAAGAACTGTTGTGCTGTTGATTATAGTAATTAGGGAACCATTAAAAACACTGTTGCCATGGTTATGAATCAAAAATGAAAGAAAATGACAAGTAAATTTCAAGTGCACAAATGTTTCTTGTATGCACATGTGTTACACACGGCACATTTAGGATGGAGGCATGAGCATTGCTTCTTCCAAGTGAATAAATCATACTCAAGGCTAATAAAAGTACTTATGAAGTTAGTCTCATTAAAAACTTGAACAAAATATTCATCATTTAAAGTCATTCAAATGCTAGTCAAAGGTCATGATTTAAAAATGTTAAATATGGCCAGATCCAAGGTGAACCAAATCAATAATTTATCTACATTATGCTAACTTCATTTGCATATCAGTGAGAAATGAGTGATGTGAGGCAAATACTGCAGTGCTTTTCATTTCGTAAAGGCCCCATGAATATGAGAGATGTACTAAATTTGAACCAGTTGGAATTCTTTTTAGATTAAACTACCAAGTCACACTTTTTTCAATGGTTTTGGTTCTCCTGCAACTTATACTCCAGTGTGACTTATATATTAAAATTTTCACACTGACAGCCATGAGAGGGCGTTCTAAACTTGTGTATCAGTATCTGCTGACACACAAGCCTGTACCAATCACTTCGCTCCTTACTGCACATGTCACCTGCAGAAAAAGCTGCTGTCCTGCTACAAGTAGTGAAATATGCAGCCGAAAACGGTAACCGACCAGCAGAAAGAAAGTGTGGAGTGAGTGAGAAACTTCAGAGGGATTGGCGAAAAGCGGGGATGGCGAACACATCTTCACGGGAACCGGGAGGGTGCACCATGCAACTTTCCTGAAAGTCACTGGATGGATCGACAAAGCCTGGACTTCAGTGACAACTGAAACCATCCTGTTGGGATTCAGAAAGGCTGGAATAATTCTAACTGGACCTGATGCTGAGTTTGACGACAGCTATGCAGAAGAGGAAGCAGCGCTCCGTTTACTTCTGGAGATCACGGAGTTACTCAGAAGTGACACCGAGGATGAAGAATTCAACGGATTTAGTGATTTGCAGTGTGATCCAGGGTTTTTTTGTTTATGCTATAATTATCTGAATAACTATTGTGTTACGTGGCGTTCACAGCCTGTTGTTCTCTGTTCTATTGTTATTAACTTGTCTTTCAAGATGAAATGTCGGTTCATGGTTTCTGATTTTATAAAATAAATTTCCCCCAAATAGAGCGACTTATAGTCCGGTGCAACTTATATGTTTTTTTTCTTCTTCATTATGCACTTTTTGGCTGGAGCGACTTACAGTTCGAAAAACAGAAAAAAAAATTTCATCAAATATTACAATTTCATATGTCATTTTGATGTAATTTCTGCTTATCTGAATCTGTTCTCTAGGACACTGGATCTTCTGTCATTTGTCTATAGCCCTGATTAAGGATGTCAAAATTATTCAGTTAATCAATAATGGTAATTTTTCAGGTTACAATAAAACTGTAAAAAAGTAGTATTATGTGCTAATTTTTGAAGTTATTTTCATTCCTAACTATACCCTTAACCCTAAAACTTGATATTGCAACATCTCAACATCAGATAACAGTTATTTGATTAGTTAATAAAAGAATACGCATGGAAAACCAAAGAAGACATTTTATTCACTTGTTGTACAATGTTAAATCCAAGTTTGAAAGGAACGCGCAACAAGATAACACAAAGACAGTATGAATAAACTTGATGTGAATTTTCTGCTCCAAAAAGAGAATAGCCAAACTAAAGCGACAGATGCAGGCTCAGAACATTGCTGTGTTCTGTGTGTAAAAATAAACAACCAACATTTGAACAATTGGCCATTATGCAATCTGTTAAAGTGCAGAAAATTCCCACTTCGTTCCCTTATTTACTTTTCTATCCTTTGCCGTGTTTACAGCCTCAACAAATTATCAGATATCTTCAGACTCCAACAAGCATGACTAGATATTTGTTTACACACCTCCAGCTGAGTGACAGTGATGTTTCTCTTTTTGCAGCTCGATCTGACAAATTATTCAAATCCTCATCTTACGGACAGCGTTTGTGTGATCTCTCCACCTCTCCACTTATCTATTATTTACTTTGGTAGTGTCCCCTGCGATTTGGATCTACCTGCACGGCTGAGTCTGTTTACTGCAGCTCTTGGCTCGTGTAATAAATGTTAAAGGAGCTCCTGACTGGTATGAAGTGTGAGGAGGACAAATCCCGAATGTAGTTATAGGGAATAGGACAGTGTGTCTCTAGCAGGCGCCGCTTGTGGGTAATGCAGTTCTGCTGGATTTTAAATGGCGTAACGTCAGTCTGTACACAGGTTATTGGGGGCCAGTCCTGGGTTGGTTGGTGTAGTTATGTTCCAAACAATGTAAGAAATCCTGTTTCATACTGAGCTTTTGTGGTCTGATTGAATACTCAAAACATGCACAAAAGGGAATGTCCTCCAGCTATGTGGTTCTGATCAGAAATGCGAAAAATAAAATTCCCTATGGAGACAATATGGTGTACCTTAACCTTAACTTATAGCAGGACAATAAACCTTGTAATAGTCTGGATTTTTCTATTATACAGTAGAATAGATACAATAGAATAAATAATTAAAATACTGTCCCACTTTCACTGTATGCTTTTAACTGTATGTTTTAATATTATTTAACATGTTTATGTTGTTGTAAGGTGACCTTGAGTGTCCACAAAACCATCTAATAAATAAAATGTTGTATTATCATCATTTCTATTATTATTATTATTTACTATTTCTGAAAATACAATGCACAATGCAACAAGTTCTCATTAAACCAGCTTATCTGAGAGTCAGACAGCACCATTTGGAATCTAAAACAACACGTAGTACTTGTCAGATTGTCCTACTCAAACAACTGTCAAACAAACTTTCATAAAAAAAAACAAACAACATTTTTGGTTGTATATTCTATTATGTAAGTTTGATAATGACTAGGCTTGTATGTAACCATGAGAGTGAATGAGAGGTTTGGATTTGAGGGTCATGATTTTCATTCAAGTCACACATCACAATCACATCACAGAGTCCTGCACCAGGTCGGGTACCCACAAACAGTTGCTGAAATGGGTGGGTTTTAATGGGTTTTTTTACGGGCGGGTGGGGATGACACATTGACAGATGAATCAAATGAACGAACAATGGGAGAAAAATACTTGACACCCGTCCAGAAAGTCCATTGCCCTGGAAACAAGTGCCATTTCCCGGTCTTTTCCTGGAACGATGGACCAGACAGAGAGAGTGACTTTAGTGTATTTATTACATAAAACCATCATTGGAGGAAGCTCAGCAGCTGCGCTCCTGGTTTAGTCCTGGTTTAGACCTGGTTAAGTCCTGGTTTAGTCTTGGTGATCGGCTCGGCAGTTGCAGCGTGTATATATTTATGCTAATAACACTGGTTCTGCGGTTGATGTGTGTATATATTTGTAATCAGCCAATGACACCGCGTAGGTTCACTCCTGATTTAGTCCTGGTTTAGTCCTGGACTATTGGGCTGTCGGACTATGGCTTGACCCTGATTTAGCACAGGCACAGGCGGGTAATGGGTGAAATGAGTCCGGGTGGGTGCGGATTTAACTTTGATATAATCACGGGTTAACGGGCGGGTGTGGTGCTGTACTGTGCGAGTGCGGGTGGGTGCGGGTCTCCAAAAATGGACCCGTGCAGGACTCTGTCACATCCTGACACTCTTTCTGAAACTTATTTATGTTGTTACGCCCAGAGAAGTCAAGTTCTGCGTACCATACTGTTTATTTCTCTACATCTATCTGCTTGTATTACTGCATGTCCTCACTTAGACACACTTTGTGAAAAAGGTATGGATAGCTTGTCAACGTACCATTTAGAACTTTAAATCTGACAAACCAACGCATAGCCCGCATACAGAAATAGTGTTCCTGTCAAAAGTTTGAACATTATTGTAAATTGTTTGGGAAGGCATGTCTACATTTTTACTGTAGGAGCTATGATACAAGTGACAACGTAAATAAGAAAAAATGACAATTGAACTGAACTGAACCATGCTTCACTACTAGAAACTTTTCTCCTCACTTTCCCCACTTCTCTTCCCTTACATGTCACGTTGTGCAGTATCCCCTGTCCTGAATGCTAATAGTATTGTAAGTACTTTGGCGCTGAAGTGCTGAGAAGACATTCAGATGTTTCAAATGTGTGCCGCTCTTTTCATAAAACCACCAGATTTCCCTTATAAACCGCCGCTCAGAAATAGACTTTCTCCAGCTGGGTGCGAGCGCAGATGAAATTTTCAATTAACCACATAGAAAGGATCTATTGAAATCCTGCGTAAAATGGAGTGTCTTTCGAATCCATTGCACCTTGATAATTATTCCCTAGTGCTGCGAAATAGCATCTGAGGAGGACAGCTTTGTTTAAATTCTACTTAGAGCCACGCATTATATGGCATTAGCTATAGGGTCTGTGCGTGCTCCAGTGGGTAGGATACAGGTAGTTGTCTGCACTTAAACGACGCATATGCCAATGCTCCGGAGCCCACTTCTGTCCGATTGAGCGCGAACAGCCATTATGACATTTCCCAAAGAGTCTTTTGAAGTCCGGCCCTGGCGCGCATCGCACTTCTAAATGTGCTGCCAATCCTCATCGCAGCCACGTGTCAGGAGAGTCCTTTGGTGAAATGAAATTATGTCTCGACAGTCTCGCACACGCTACATTTCCCAGATGGAGAAAGTGGAAGAAATGTACTTGGAAGGTGGGAAAGAATAGTGGAGGCAGACTCAGGTAGAATTCACACTATAGTTGGGTGGCTGTGTGAATGTAAATGAGTGCGAAAGTCATGCTACACTGGACTGTCCTGGAGCTTGTCACAGCTACATAACCAGAGCAGCTCTCAGTATATTTCCATGAAGAGCTGAGTCAGGCTTTGCTTTAACTGGATTTCGGTGACAGTGAGAGGGAGCTATTGAGTATGCAACACTGCTCCCCACACTGTTTAGCTTTTTAGCATTTAACTGGCTAATCCCCTTTTGACATTTATTGTGGATTTTGTAAATCATACTGCACGATTATATTCTGTTTGTATTGTAATTTGACATGTAGTTGGCTAGCTTAAAGGCAAACGGCATCTCGGTCAAACTGTCAAAAGGGGGCAGTAGGACCTGGTCATTTTTTAATACTACTACTTTTTTTTTTTAAGGTTACCATATTTTTCAGACTATAATGTACAATAATGTTGAATTCTCTCATCTATTTTCATACATAAAGCGCACTGGATTCTAAAGCGCATTAAGCGAAACAAATGGACGACACTTGAGACTGATCCCTTAGCCCAGGCGTCCACGATTCATTGGCAGATTGTGGTGTATTTCACCTGGCGTTGCCTCCCTGTCTTGGTGAATGTGTATTGTGAATGTGGAAAATTTTTTATTTATTTTTTTCCTACAAGGAGGACTCAAATATACATTGAGTAATAATGTGTTTAATGCAGCTTTGCGCACATTTGTTTACAATTTACAGAAATGAAACTTATAACCACATGGCTAATTTGCATAAACTATAAGCGCTTAAAAAAAACAGCTCGCTCCTTGTGCGCTGAGGCGGACCTGACTACGGTAGCTGTAATGCTCTGGTAATCCATCAAGCTGTGCTGCTTTGTAGTTTACCAAAGTCGTACTAAAACAAACTATCCACAGATCTGAGCTCTTACGTGGCCTTGTGATACCTGCTTTTCTGCGTGGAGGAAATATGTTAAATGCTATATTGTGGAACATTTCAGACAATGTCCGTAGAGGCAAGCTGGTGATCCACAGGTGATACTTAACCTTGAATGTCACACAGTGCACATTTAATGAAGATGATTAAAAGCAGGGATGTAGTGGGCGTGGTACATCGTCCACCCACTTCTTCCGACATGAGGTATAAAAAAAATAACAAATGTAAAATAGCTACAACTTAAATGTCAAACCGGAGCTATAGGCAATGGTGAAATCAACCTGCATAGGCTCATGATATCTGCAATACTGTCCTATAGAGATCTGAGACATGAGGGACCAGGACTGAACCAGGACTGAACCAGGACTGAACCACGACTGAACCACGACTGAACCAGGCCTAAAACTAAACCAGGACTAAACCAGGACTAAACCAGGTCTAATCCAGGACTAAACCAGGACTGAGTGTCGGGTCAGTAGACCGTCGGGTGACCGCAGGTGAAAGAATCAGCGCCGAGCTCTGCACGCTAGACACCCTGCTCCACGGGCTCGGAGTTCTCCCTCTTGCTCTCAAGTCCTGGTTTAGTCCTGGTTTAGTCCTGGTTTAGTCCTGGTTTAGTCCTGATTTAGACCTAGTTTAGTCCTGGTTTGGTCTTGGTACCGTCTTGGTTCTGGTTCAGTCCTGGTTCAGTTCTGGTTTAGTCCTGTTTTAGTCCTGTTTTAGTCCTGGTTTAGTTCTGGTTTAGTACTGGATAAGTCCTGGTTTAGTACTGGTTCAGTCCTGGTTTAGTCCTGGTTCATGTGTTGTAGCCTATGATTTCTGTTCTGTAGGTGATTATCAACGGTTAATAACATTAATAACATGATTCCGCATCATTTTGAGTAAAAAAAAAAAAATCAAATATACAGATTTTTATGGGGTTGGCACCTTTAAGTTTGTACTGAAAGTGTTTTTTTTATTTTTTTTTTTTTTAAATAAACTAACATTCTATATGCCACCTGTGTGTATTTTGGCATGTCAAGTTGAGTGTATGGTTCAACTTGAACAAAGAAAACAAACCGCTCCAGATATATTATAGACTTGGATTCAATCTAACATTTTTCAATTTTACATAACATGGATCTTTAAATGAATAACTGTGTCATACTTCACATCCACTAAGACTGGACTTCCCCAAACAACATTACATCAGCAACACATCACCACACATTAGTCACTGTAGCCCTCGGCCAACTGGCCCCTCATAATGGATCTGCAATGGAGCTTGGTCACCTGCCAATATGGACGGGACTGTAGAAAAAGTGGTAATCCTCCATATGATTATTTTTAGCTTATTTTGCCAGCAGCTTCAGTTCCAAAGCCGTCCTCTGAAATACTTCCAGCATTCTGATATTACAAGATATTTCAAGAATAGTACAGTGCTGTTCCATTTACAGTACGACCAACATAAACATTTGAATCAATATCCGTAGCTCCATAAACAGCAGCTATCTCTTTATAAATGCACCGCTTGAAACTGATAATAGCCAGAGAGTTGTCTGCCAGAAGCAAATGACCCCGCATGTTTGAGGGAGATAGAGATAAGGATGATAAAACGTGCACTATGCAACTTGTCTTTTTTGTCTCCATCGAGTCGTGCATTGCCAGGAATGTTCCACTGTATAGCATTCAACATATCTAACTGAGCATTTATACTAATACAGTTGTTTTCATGCAATAACATAACTTGAAAAACATGGATTCCACAGATCTGACCTGTAATTTCTTATTTATCAATCTCTATGTGTGTAAACTAGGGATGGGCATGATTAGTCGATTAATCAATAATTCGACATCAATAAAAAAACGAATGTAGGTTGCTGTGTGTAGCGCAGGGTGACCAAACGTCTGTTTTCCACGTCTTGTTTTGGCCGTTTTTTATAAAGTGATGGAAATGTTTGGGTTTTCATTACCTTTCATTGGGCAATTAAACTGAGTGTCTCTCGTAGCTCTCTGTACACTCAGAAGGAGCGAGCAGACACAAACAGTCGGTCAGCCTGCAACACGCCGAAGCACAAATGTGCATTTAACGATGACTTATATAAGAAATTCCCCACTTTCTGTCCCGGTTGAGACAAGTGGGAGGCCATGTGCACAGTGTACAAAGCAGCACATGTGTTTCGATGGCCAGTGGGGGTGCCAGGGACCTCAAAACTCACTAAGACACAGAAAAACATTAAAAAGCTTTGCCAGGTGAGAGTAGCTCACCCCCTCGTATGATGTCCTGGCAAATATGGTCACCCTAGCCTATATTCCACTGAGTCGTGTCCTTTAGTCTGACAGAAGTTGACCGCATCAGCGCACAAGAGCTGTTTTTTTCTTCGCTTAGTTTATGCAAATTAGCCATGCGGTATAAAGAGTCGTTTCTGTGAGACTTGCGCAAAGCTGCATTAAACACATTCTAATCTCTAACGGGCTGATGTGCTTCTGTAGTGGTTATGGTTTATATGTCGTAAACTTTAATTTATTTATGCAGATTAGTAGTGCAGATAGTAATAATAATGATGATAATTTTAATATAAATACTGTAATGATTAATCAAAAATCGTTCATTCTCCCGACGATCGATTAAAAAAATTTAATCGAATGCCCATCCCTAGTGTAAACATTACATATTGACAGCTCTACTAGTATGTGCACGTATATGGATACTTGAAGCTGTATGTACATGTATATGGTGGTGAATGACTACATCTTTAACTAGAATTATTAGTTTTTATTTTTAAAAGTACAGAACAGTAACTTCAATGTTGTCATGTTTGACTACATCTATAATGGTCTCCTTGTAAGAGACAATTTTTTATTTGATGAGATGCAAACGTCTAACATTTATCCGCATTTGAACTTGCAGCATGACAAAATTCTTTGAGTCAATGTGTGTTTGAACTTGGAAAATGTCAAAGAGGCAGCATTTAATCAAAATGTGGCGTGACCAAATAGAGATAAGAGGAGCAAACTTGACCTTTAAAAGTCCATAGCTTTGTACATCTTCATAAATTTATTCCAAATGTTATTACGCTAAAGAATGCAATCTATGGTGTTCATCTTTGTTAAATATTCTGTCTATATATTATATTTTCCTCTGATTTTGTAGCCTTTACTTTAAAAACTACAAATCTGCATTTAATTTACTTAAAACATTGCTACAGATTAATGCCAAGAGTGTGAACATTTTAACTGGATAGAAACATGCCACATGCAAACAATTCTCAAGATGGCACCATGCTGATCTCTGCAAAACATGGCTGCATAAATTGACTGAAATTCTAGCACAGAAGCTAGCTTTACCTGAACAGCACCTGCTAGCGGTCTCCTGTGGAGAGGGCAGGTGCCATGTGAACACAAACGGAAACAAGCGCCTGCAATGTCTCTCCGCATCTGTAGCTTGTCTCCTTTCAGCTGCGTTTCAAAGCAGGCCTGATTATTCCCGCTCTCACCTTGAAATGCTAATGCTAACCATAACAGCGGCTAATAGGCAGATTACATATTCCAAGGACTTCGGATGGCATTGTTTTTGGCTTTGCTCTCTCGCCTCCCCCTTTTTTAGCGCCAGCTCAGACAAATCCACCCACTCGCTCTTTAGTCTTTTGTCCCACCGCGAGGATGTTTTCAAATGTCACTCCGATGACAAGCAGCGTTGTGAAAACTGAACGGACCAGGGCTGGCTGCAGCTTTTGTGCGGGGGGCTCGTCCAGGGGACCGACACACCGACACAGCCATTCATTCAGTCCATTTCTCAGCCCTGGTCTCGCCGCTATCGCCCGGGATTAGCATAGTAATGGTCCTTGTTGCATCACACTGGCTGTAATCAATTACGGCCGGTCATCCAAGAGCGTACAGTGGCAGACATTTACACCGCCCGGCTGTTTGTTAATCATGTCCAACAGCATTTCATCTGCGGACCTCGACAGTCAGCGCTTTAGGGAGACGTGAAAAATATCAACAGCAAAATGGCTACGAGAGAGCGGTAATTGTCCACGAGTTTGTCCATTAAATGAGATTTGTAGTACATTTTCTGATTATTACCAGAGTTTAAAATGACAATTGTCAGAAGTCACATAACATGATTTACAGTATGCAAGCAAACAAACTGCATTCCTAGCATCCTAATCGCAACACTGAGTTTATAAACACTTTTTACAACTTTCAGGGACCAGAGCTAACAGCAACACTATTGTTCCAAATCTGTTTCAGCCACTTTATCACACTAAAATATATATTAAACCCAGTAACGTTCTAATCTAGACTTATTTGTGCAGTACAGATTCCATTTAGATCAACTTTGACATCTCTTCACTGTTAATTGTAAACTTGATTAACCATGACATCCCTAATTCCCTGTCAGACTACTGTTGCTATTGCCTGTGTGATGAAGATGGAAGAGCAGCACTGTTCGTAAGGATCCACCAATAAGTTATAGAAATGTTAAATTTAGAATTTGTTGTGTCATGTTGAAAGTAATCGTGTTTGTATATATTATGAACAGACCTTTTTACTTACCTTAGATCTGAGCCTGTCCAATTTTATATTTCTCACTGATTTCAACATGTTATTTCCACATTCAAATCAAATTTATCTGCTAACAAAATTTGCAATTTTCTTATTTAAACTGTAATTTCCTTTTCCTTTGGCAAATAATAGAACACAAAATAACCAAGACCAAGAAATCTCAACAAGACAAATAGTAATATTAAAATTAATGGTGCATTCAAGTCATCCTCGAAGGTTGGATTTTCAGTGTTCAGACTTGGACATGACAAGTGGAACATTCAGAACATTTAACTACCAACGTGTTGTTAATGTACTCAAAGCTAATGTCATCAAAAGCAGAAATCACTCATAAATGTTGCTTTTTTAAACTGTTCATGCTATAATAATGTCTGAGTTACTAAATACTATATAGATACTCATTTGGCTCCTCATCATTTCCTCCTTTTTATTACTTACCGTATTTTTCGGGGTATAAGGCGCACTTAAAATCCTTAAATTTTCTCAAAAATCTTCATTGCTCCTTATGTATTCATTCTGGTTGTGCTTACTGACCTCGAAACAATTTTATGTGGTACATGGGACACAAAAATCTGTCAAAATGTTTTAGTACGAGTGGTAAGCTACGAAGTCACACCTCTTGATGGATTGTTAGAGTATTACGGCTACCGTAGTAGAGGAAGTCCAACAGAAGCTGACCGCATCAGCGCACAAGGACCGAGCTGTTTTTCCAGCGCTTATAGTTTATGCAAATGAGCCATGTGGTTTTAAGTTTTGTTTCTGTAAAATGTGAACAAATGTGTGCATAGCTGCATCAAACACATTATTACTTAATGTTTATTTAAAACAAACTAAACTTCCACCCACATTCACATTCATAATACACATTCACCAAGAGGCAACGCCAGCCGAATTACTCCACCAGCTGCCAATGGATCGTGGACGCCTGGGCTAAGGATCAGTCTCAAGTGTCATTCGTTTGTTTCGCTTAATGCACCTTATAATCCAGTGCGCCTTATGTATGAAAATAGACAAGTGTATTCAACATTACTGATATTGCACCTTATAATCCGGTGCGCCTTATAGTCTGAAAAATACGGTAATTAAGTCTTCACTGTAATATACTGGTCATTATTTTTCCAACTTGACAACTGGAAGGTGCATCCTATGTTTATCTTGGACATTACATAATTTCGAGATCCAAGTTCCGATGTCCGAGGGCAACTCAAAGTAAATCAAAGTCATTTAACTATATTACACTTTTTGCAGACAGCAGTTTTTTCCCTTTTCTGCTTGTAACCTCCCGGCCGTGCGTGCTTAATCAGGCTGCAGAGCTGAAGTATATTTTGCATGTAAACATACAGCAGTACCTCTCGTTTCCACTCCCAAACCAAATGGGACAGACCTGGCTTGGCACATGACTGGAATAAAGTCTCACACGGCATCACAGCTCCTACGGCGAGCCATATGTTTAGTGCTATTTTATGTGCATTGACACGGTTCATTCAGCCAGTTTGCCCTGCTAAAGAGTTTAAGTAACACTCTTCAAAGTACATCTGTTGGCTTTAAATACTGACTACTGCTGCGTTGACAGTTGAACATGTTAATTGACAAAGCTGTTCCATGCAGAAACACTAACTCCGAAGTTTTCACAGCCTGCAGACATTCAGTTGGAATTACTTTTTCATGGTCAAATATGGCGTAGCTTTCTTTTTATTCATGATAATTTTGCTGTTTAGCTACCATATTGCTGTTGAAATTTTGCTAGATTCTTTTCTTGCTGGGGAATAAAAATGTCTGAAAGCAGAATTAAAATTTTATATCCAAGCATCAGAACATGTAGTAAAAATATGCTAGTCGTCTAAGCATGTTAAACAAAATCATGTAACTCTTCTGTGTTCAAATACATGTGCAAAAAGAATGGCATGCTTTGTGAAAAAACAATACCCATTATTATGTTTCATGGTATTTTTCAATTACAGAGACGCTGTTGTTGATTGTTCTCGACTGAAAAGGGTTTTAGCCGTGAAATTTATAAAGCATGTTTTTGGACTTAATCCTGAATGAATAATGTGAAAATTAGTCAGTTGGATGTTTCTTTCTTTTCAGCTTATAACATCAATGTAATTTTAATTAATGTCATGAACAAAACCTGGTGTGACGATATACAATTCAAACTTACTGAAAAAGCTTAATTCGCAATACCTGCTTAAATAAATGCTATTTTTTGTAAACAACATAACGTAATTTGGTGTCTTTAATCTTTCTTTGAGGTCTTGTTCTGACATAGATGAGGACTTTCTAAAACTATTCAGGAAAAGTCCAAATTAGTAAGTGGGGGTACACGATTTGTGACGTCAAAAACCAAAAGCCATACACTCAGCTTGACATGCCGAAATACACACAGGTGGCATATAGACTGATAGTTTATTTTTAAAAAATCACTTTCAGTACAAACAAAAAGGCACCAGCCCAGTAAAAATCAGTAATATTAGATTTTTTTTTACTCAAAATGATGCGGAATGTTATTAACATTAACACTATTTATGATCATCTACACAACATACGTCATAGACTAAATCATAACACGTGTCCAGGACTGAACCAGGAGGACTAAACCAGGTCTAAACCAGCTCTAAACCAGAACTGTACCAGGACTGAACCAGGAATAAGCCAGGTCTAAACCAAGTCTAAACCAGAACTAAATCAGGTCTAAACCAGGACTGAACCAGGACTGAACCAGGTCTAAACCAGGACTAATCTTGGACTTGAGAGAGCGAATCACAAGCCAGCGGAGCAGTGGTGTCCACTTCGCTTAGCCTTGTGGGGCTGTGCTGGTCCTTTCTCCTGCGGTCACCTAATAGTCTACAAGAGCGCACCTCCAGGCCCGTCCCAACACTCAGTCCTGGTTTCGACCTGATTGAGTCCTGTTTTAGTCCTGGTTTAGTTCTCCTGGTTCAGTCCTGGGATCAGTCCTGGTCCCTGATGTCTCAGATCTCTATAGGACAGTACTGCAGATATCGTGAGCCTATGCAGTTTGTTTTCACCATTGCCTGTAGCTCCGGTTTGACATTTAAGTTGTAGTCTATTTTATATTTTTTTTGTTGTTGTTTTTTTTTATGTCTCTTGTTGGGAGAAGTGGGTGGACGGCATACCCCCTCGTACCACGCCCACTACACCCCTGGTCATATTGATGTGATGTAGTTTAAGTACTACATTTAGTATTTATTAGTATCTGAGCGTGACTTTTAGACAGCGCTACATGCCTTCCGCCTTCCCCTATATTGAACTCATCACCCAATAAATATTCAAACACGCTCAAATCACAATAGTTGGATTAAACTCATTGTTTAACTTTGTGAGTGACATTATATTCATCACACTATTAGCACCGAATCCTTACATAACAAACTACAGCACCAGAACTCATTTACAGTCAAACCATCCATTCACCCGCTCAAATAAAGCACGTTTATTTTCCCATACGTGCACCCATCCCTTTGTGACTAGCGCTCTTCGTCAGATCGCATCTCCTTACACTTAACTCCCCAGATGATAGCTCAGTCTATTTTCCTCTGCGTCTTTTCTTACTACAACATGTCTGCCGCCGGCGCGAGTTTTTGACCTCAATTCATATCCAACTAAGTCTGCCGCAGCTCTGGTACAGACTGTTCCAGACATGCAGAGAGAGGAGGAAGAGGAGGAGGAATCTGAACTTCTCCAGGTTGCTCAAGCATTGTCATTCTCACGGTGACACTCGGTAACCTTTAAAGGAGTCCCTGGCTGTCCGCGGTCGCACGTGTCAGCCGGGCCGTGAGGGAGGCAGGCTATCGGAATCTGACATTTGTTCTTTCACCGGAGGATTGATCCGAGTAGATACCCTCACAGGAGACGGGGCATCTGAAGTAACAGCAGCCGGGCTTAAATGGAACAAATGCATCACGGAGATCAGTCGCGGTCCCTGTAGAGAAAAGGAAGCTTGGGTAAAACATCAGTCAGTGGGGAGGGCTGCAAGATTAATCGCAATCGAATCGAAATCGCAGTTAGAATGGGCGGAGAATGCAAATCAGAAAGCCAGTAATTTTTTAAGTATCATAATTTCCAACAACAAAATAAAACTAGCTGTACTTTAGATCTGTTCTGAAATCTGATTCTTGCTTGTTAGAAAAATCACAATTAAATATTTTTCCCAAATCTTTCAGCCTCGGTGGCAGGTGTACGTCAGTGTGTATGCGTTGCCATTTTGGGATTTGCAATATCGTGAATCCATTCTTTCATGTGAATTGTTGTTTATTGTTAGTTTTGGGATAGACTTGTCACGACCAGGGTGTAGTGGGCGTGGTACGCTAGGGTACGCCGTCTACCCACTTCTACCGATGTGAGATATAAAAAAAAATAAAATCACTTACAAATTAAATGTCAAACTGGAGCTACTGGAAATGGTGAAAACAACCTGCATAGGCTCATGATATCTCCAGTACTGTCCTATAGGGACCTGAGACATGAGGGACCAGGACTGAACCAGGAGGACTGAACCAGGAGGACTGAACCAGGAGGACTGAACCAGGAGGACTGAACCAGGAGGACTGAACCAGGAGGACTGAACCAGATCTAAACCAGGTCTAAACTAGAACTAAACCAGAACTGAACTAGGACCGACCGCAGGCGAAAGGACCGACACAGAGCTCCGCCCCCACAGGGATAAGTGCAGCCGTTGCCCGATCGCGCTTTGCGGACACCCTGCTCCACGGGTTCTCTGTCTCGCTCTCAAGTCCAAGATTAGTCCTGGTTTAGACCTGGTTTAGACCTGGTTCAGTCTCTGTTTAGTCTTGGTTCAGTCCTGGTTTAGTCCTGGTTCAGTCCTGGTTTAGTCCTGGGCACAGGTGTTGTAGCCCATGATTTATGTTCTGTAGGTGATTATGAATGCCTTTAATGTTAACAAGATCATTCTGCATCATTTTGAGTAAATATGGCCTGGTGCCTTTATGTTTGTACTGAAAAGTGAGGGGGGTCACATCACAAATCACGTATCCCCACTTTAAAAAAAAGTTTTTGAAGTGTGATGAATAGCTGAAGAAAATATAGACAATAATCAACAATACTGAAAGAAACTGAGACAATAAGCCCAAAGCAGGATTATCCCTCCAAAGACTCCTCATGAACAATACCATTAAAAACATTTGCTGTAATAAATTCATAGCAGAATAAGGTAGTTATGTTTATATAGTTAATTTGTATCTATAATGAGACAAGGAAGTTTTTATTTGTTCAACTTTCACAGCTCAAATTTAGAAGTACAGAAAAATAATCAAAAGTTCCCCAGTATTACAAAGAAGTCATGAAAAATATTGACAGTAAAATCTTCCATCTTTCTTATTGAACGGTAAGTCAATATAGTAATTATCGTGACAGATGGGACTACCTAAATGAATTAATTTACTTGTGCTATAAACTGGTTATACGGTAATTGGGTGGTTTGAGGATTTTAGATGCCATTATGTTACACTCTCACAGGGCAGGAGTCATCATTACAGTTGCAAATTGAATATATAGAAGTAATCTAACTAAACTCCACAAAAGTTTAACCTTGTCATTTACCATTTTAGTTTTTGTAATTAAAGTAGAACAGAATCCTATTAAGGGCAGGGCAGTGTACGATTGAGTTCACGGAATTTGTGTGTGTTTACATTCTGCCACTACATGTGCAGCTACACGGAAAGCTCGGCTCTTTAATATTCATGAGGGAACTCGTCCGTGATTGGAAAGGCAGCATTTCCCGCAGCGCTTTATAGTTAGGGTAGCCGCTTTGACAGTAATTGCCCCCCCCCGCCTTGACCACGTCCCTCCGAACCACGTGAATCCTTGCAAAACTACAGTTATCGCGACCCGGTCCTCACTTTCTCCTTTCGCCGGCACAGAATTTCCACCCCCACCTCCCCTTCCTGCCAACAGATCTGCATTTACTTCAGACAATGTGGACAAGCTGTTTTTCTGGCCAAAAATATGGAGAGTAAAACTTCATGCTGGAACTATTAGTGCTGTGCTTTACTTTTTGAAAAGTTTTGTTTACTGTTTAAAAGGAATTAATTTTTTATAATGTTTCATACATGTGCTGCTTATTTGAGAATATTTTATTTATAACTTATTAGAATTACCAAGCAGCACTTTGCATTTATTTTATTTTCCCGTTTGTATAATGTTAAAACAAATTGTTAAAACTGCACATAGGCTTAGGGAATGTGCAATTATTAATAGAATACAAGAATGCAAAGAGCTGTAAAGAATGATTTAAAAGTCCTGTTGGTGCATCATTCGTGGTCCTACTTGGTCTCGTATCTATTTGTATTGTATGGTGGTGTTTATGTGGTGCTTTGTGTTGTGTTACCCCCTGTCCCAAGACAAATTTATCCCATGGGAGACAATAAAGGATTATCTTATCTTATCATAATAAACACAAATAAACAACAAACAAATGGTTCTGCATTTTGTTCCCAACTGTACTGAAAATGAACCAAACCGTGACCTCAAAACCGAAGTACATTAAGAACCGTGATTTTTGTGTACCGCTACACCTCTAATAATTTGCAAATCTGATTGTTATGCTTGTCATAAATCGCAATTAGATATTTTCCCCAAATTGTTCAGCCCATTTGGCGGTGTAATAACTTGTTTATACCACAACACAGTCTTATTTAAGTTGAAGCCAGAATGAGACTTGTTTCATAGATGATTAAAGAGTGGCTATTATGCAAAATTGTTAGTTTTCCGTGTTATTACGCTCCCTGATCAAAACATGTGCATATTCGGTTGATCTCACAATCTCTAACGAGCACTTTTCAAACACCCGATTAGGTTTACAAGACCACATCACTTGTCTAAGGCTCTGCCCACAATCGTACGTAACCAGGAAGCTCTCTGCAGTGCTCCCCTTGCTCCCACCACACGACCTCTCCCTATTCAGCAGTCTTGCAGAAACTAATAAAACTTTTTAATACTTTGTTTTCTGTGAATATAGCATTTTCAAACTGACAAAAGGTAAAATGGTGATCTAAATATGTTATGCCCATAATACCTCCATTTTAAATCCCTGAGTTGCCACTAAACATGACAATTCTAAAGTTGATATAGACTGACAGACAAAACAACAGCCTAAACTAGGACAAACCAGAAAGTTAAAGTTGGCTATTTATGAATCCAAACTGGATAGTAAAAGCTCAAGATGCACAAAAACAGGAGAAATTGAGGTGGCACATTTTAATTTCCCATGACTCACTGGTACAATCACTAGTATTGTCTACTAAAGTTTACTTGTGATGTAGGGCTTCAAGAGTATTCACAATCGAGTCAAAATCACAGTTTGAAAGGATGCAGAGAGCAAATCACAAAGGCTACCATGGGCTCTATTTACACTTACGTCACAAAACCAGTAGATGTTTGGAAACATGTGGATGATAACTTCCTTTGGGCTCTGTTGGCATTAGTAATTTACAAAATCTGAAGACAAAAATGAGAAAATGGTCCTCCTTGCTTCATCTAGATGTCATTGTATTCTTTCTTTTTTCCTTTTATTAACTGCCTCTTAATTTGCGTATTATAATTTATCTAACTTAATAAAAACACACACAGGCTGTGAAGAGCGCTGCTGCTGAATCCATGGTTTTATCACATGCCCAGTATGTAGACTGTATATATAAATATTCTTTACATAGTCTGTGGTCCAGTATCGGTAAGTACAAGTTGTCAGAAGTTGTCAGTCGCATGTTTCCATACTTTTTCCGGTAAGCGTGAATAGAGCCTGTTTTTGAAGTACCATTATTTCCTCCACAAAAAAACAAACAAAACTGCTAACCCTGTATTTCAGATCTGAATAAATATGCTCTGAAATTTGATTCTTGTGTTAGTTTGTTCATATTTAATTTATATTAATTTTTTTTTTTTGTTAAATCTTCTAGAGGCGTTTAAAATGTCAACTTTTGAACAGAACAGTACTATCAATACATACATTGAAAATCTGATTGCTGTGCTTGTTAGAGTAATCCCAATTATATATATTTAGTGGTGTAATAACCTGTTTATAATTTAGACTACCTGATTCCCACCTACGTAAAATGTAACTTAATTTGAGCAAGTGAAACATTTTCCTTTGAAATGTTCAGCACGCGCCTGTCGACTTTCTGATTATGCATCCAATTAGCAGTGGTGGGCCTTTTAGAGCAGTATCACACTCCAGATTAGAGCAGCCTTTAAAACTTACATGGCGACTTCACACTGGCTGCACTAATAATTGATGAGCCCGCTCGCCGTTATCGGTTTATTGGTGTGTTTAAATGACTGGTTTCCATGGAAACCGCTCCAGGGATCCAGACTCCATAAAAACAAATCTTGTTGTAAAATGTTGAGTAAGGCATTTACCCCACAAGCTAAAAGAAAAGCTGAAATGATGAATACGCTTTCAATTTATCTGGGGTAGTGAATGCCGCTATTTATGTAACCAAGTCTGCAAACCTGTTCTGTTGCTCTTACTGGAAATATTTTTTCATCGTATCACATCTGTTTTTATATTAGTATTAGGGCTGGGTATCACTTAAAAGTTGCCGATACGATACATACCTTAATACATAGAAAACTATATGATATATCCTTCGATACAGTGCACTTTTGATTCGATATATATTTCAAATCAGTTTAATGTGCTTCAGTAAAAAATAATGGTTAAATCATGGCTGTGATACTTAACGTAAACCACTTCTTTGGAAAGTTAATATGAAACACACCTTTTTAATAATCAAAATGTGTCGCATAAACAAGCTTTCTTCCTCTAAACAAGCAACAAAATTGTAGCACTGTAACAAAATAATTTAGAAAAATATACCAAAAAAATAGTCTATATTGATACAGCAGCCCATGATTTAACGATACGATATATCAATATTTCAGTATTTTTGCACACCACTAATTAGTATTTAACAGGCATTTTTGTAAGGATGTTACAACAATATCTAGGAATGGACAACTAGTGCTTAAAGGCACTCGCTGTACCTGATTTTTAATGTCTTAAAAATGTGAAAAACAAAACTAGTCAATTTTATAATGATTTGCAGTGGTCAAGTTATTACTCACTTGCCTTGTGCATTCCGAACATCCTAATTATTCACAGCAGTGTTTTACAGAATTGAGCTTTTCTGTGACTGTAAAGCTAACAACATGCTAACACACACTTCCTCATTATTGGATATATATTTATATGCAGACAGAACACACTGGACTTATTTTAACATCGAGAGATGCTTATACAGTCTCTGTACTGGGGCAAGAGAAATTTAGCTCACACGCATGGGAAAATCTGGGACAGAACTGGAAATATGCCAAGTCAGGGCAAACATGAGCTGCAGTTGAACTGGCAATATTCTTGTTTAGGGCAATATTCAAATTCCAGCAGTCTAATGTTCAAGGGCCTAAGGACACTAATTTACATGGTTTTGAATGTTCCCCAAAAGTTTCAAATGTAAATATATTCTCTTAAGTCCTTATTTAGCCTTGTTTTGGTTCCAGCTTAGGCTTTAAGTTTTGACATAGACTAATGAAGTATACGTTTTTGTTTTAATTCAGTTTAACTACTGCCAAAATGATGAATCAACAAAATATTTTTTACAAGATTCAACAAAGTTATCTTTCCTTTCATGATTTTTGTAATTAGTCCAATCCTCTTTTCTTTTTGTATTGCATTTCCCAACTTTAATTAGCTATACATCAGACATTAATCTTTGTGCTAATTCCTCTTTCATTCCTTTATGATTTCACTTTATGGTTTATTAATGCTCCTGGATGGACATTCCCAGTGCATGGTCAATCAGTTCATTTTCCGTGGCCATACTCAGAATGCCGCGGGCCATTGGGGTATTCGACTCTAAGTAGTGGCAGGAGTGGCAACAAGGCTTAATTCATTTACTTAAGAGCTTTCCACGTGGGGTTTAGGAGTTAATAGGACCATCACTCTGTAGTGCATTTGATTAAAGTCTCTTAATTACCCCAGGTATAATGGGCTATTAGCACAGGCCCAGTAGTAAAAGGGCAAGTGGGAGATGATTGTTTTTATGAGCTACTTTTTGTTCACCTTTCCCAATGTCAGGATTATCTAGGCTTATAGCGTTTGAACTCAGCCCCTCTCCAAACCCTGATCCACATCGCACTCCTCAAACTGCTGATTTACTCTAGTGCATTCAGGAGACGATCCACTTCCTCTTATGGAGCTACATTATAATAAATTATGGATGTGCTGCCTATTGCCTATTCAATAATGTTTTAGCATTCCAAATTCCCCATAGGTAAACTGAAGCTCTGACTAGCGCATTTTCAGCTGTGGCATTTTGAAAGTTCCTAAACTCTTATTCATGACAGTACAGGTTTGACTGCACAAAGTTGGTTCTTGTTGTGAGCCCTGACTGTGCCAAATGTATTTTCCCCAAATGCATTTCTTACTGTACCCTTAAAACTTGAGTCATAGTATTAAAAAGAAAAAGGGACTGAGAGTATATGATTACTCACTGGCTAAATAATGACATCTCAGAAAGTCCAGGATTAGTTTTTGGTTTAGTTTTTTCACTGATTGTGTTGTGATAGTGCTTTGAAGGGGGAGTGACTTAACACGGAGTGAAAAGGGAGGGGAGACTCAGAGTGTCAAAAACGAAAGTGAAACTTATACTATATAATATAATATAATTTGTACTGGCAAATATAGCATTTTTTGGTGATCTAATATGTTTTGTGTTCGCAGTTAATACCCCATAGAAGTAAAATTCCCCCTCTTTAAAAGTCCTGCCCACTTTGAAGCCTGCTTGGGTTTTGGAAGTAAATTTGTTTTTTTCACAAACCTTATGACAAATTTAAAAAAATTAAGTGTTTGAAGCCACAGTTGTAGCTAACAAGCTTTGTGGTAACTAATATCCAAGGCACAATTATTTTTAGTCCTTAAAATTTACCTTTTTGTATTTTCAACCTTACAATTTATAAAGTTTCAGAAATATATTATAAATAAAATGATCTGCCTTGTGCTCATTAGTTACCACATAGTTGAGTAGACCCAAACAAGCTTTCAAACTTTTAATATTATTTCTTTCAAAAGTTTATGATAGGAGCGATATAAATGCATAACTAATCTAATTTCAAAATGTAACACACGTTTACACTAGGGATGTAACGATAGCTAAAATGATCGTGATATCATATCGTCAAAAGTCTCACAATAATACCGTGGGCTGTCACAATTTATCGAATTACAAAATCCTTTGCTTAAACGCATTGTTTTATAGTAGCAATAGCGAATAAACATCAGGAACTACATATCCCATGATTCATTTCAGTGCAGACTGGAACAGCATGAAGAAATATGTTTTTACTTGAATTCTTGCAATTATGATGGAAATAATTCACACTGAAATTTTGTCAAGGTATTTTAAAAGCAAAAAAATACCCTATCTACAATTATATTAGCCTCTCCAAAATATCGCAATAAATCATACCATGATAATATCGTACAGAGAGATTTGGATATTGTTACATCCCTAGTTTACACGTTATTACATCTATGAATACATCTTTACAGCTTTGAGCTATTTTGAAATCATTCCTTTCTTCTAAAAATTCTTCCCTCTCTCCACAGGCACTTTCTATTTAAAACAGGCACTGGATCCACACCTTTCTTTGGCGCTGCGGCACCCGGTTACACCATGGCAACGGGCACAGTGTACTCCACCCCGGCCCGCCCCCTGCCCAGGAACACCCTGTCCAGAGGGGCCTTCAAGTTCAAGAAGTCCCCCAAGCACTGCTCCTGGAAGTGTACTGCCCTGATCGCTGTGGCCGTGGCCGTGCTGCTGTCAATCATCCTGTGCTACTGCATAGGTAAGTCTGGATTAGGCATCTGGTACACCAATTACCGTAAATTCTGGACTACAAGCAGCTACTTTTTTCTCACACTTTGAACCCTGCGGCTAATAAAACGATGCGGCTAATAGATGGACGAATTCTTTGTTTGGCACATTGTCCATTCATATATACAGTCTATGTTTTGGCAATACAGCAGATGCGAGCGCAGTCTGAATGCAGAAAGCACAACTGAAATAATTTATTGTCGTGTGGTAAAATAAGTTATGATGTTAAATTAACATTAGTGAGGGGGATACGTCTTACCTGTATGTGTAAATGACGAGAAGAAACGTCTCAAGCCTCAGTAGCTGGACATTCACTCATACCTGATTGACTGAACTAGCCCCGTCCCAGAGAGAGTCTAAAATCTGCTGAAATCCTCCGAGACACTGATTCTAGGTTGATTGTGTTTTGAACGATTATTTTGTGCTTCACACACCCTCCTCTTGGAAAATACATGGAAAAATGCAGGTGATGCAGCTTTTAAGTTAACAGCAATTGATGTGGCGTTCAAAGAAGGAAAGAAAGCTGCTGCAGGTGAGCTCGTCATCAGTGAGTCGATGGTGAGATTTTGGTGACGGCAGTGTGACGAAATGACTCAATGCAAAAAGACGACAAAAACTTTCAGAGGCGATAAAAGGAAACGGACCGAACTTGAAAACGTTCTTGAAGACGTGAACACCTGTAGCTTATATTCAGGGGCAGCCTATATATGTACAATTTTAAAATGTTAAAATGTTGTTGTTGCGGCTTATATTCAGGTGCACTCAATAGTCTGGAAAATACGGTACATTAAAGTGCATATAACAGGTATTCATGTTATTTAATTACTAACTTGGTTTGGTGGAATAGTACACGTGTTAAGTGTGCGGATGCGGGAACACTGCCGAAAAGTTACATACACAAATACAGAAAGTAGTGTTGAGTCCTAAAAGGGAATACTGCTACCTATGTCATCAACACTGAAAATTCCATCCAGAATTGCGGGACATTTGGTGCAATAAAAACATTTTTCTGACAGATTAAACATTGTTGATAGACAAAATTAGTTGATGTAATACATAATCTTAATGTATAAATTAGACAAGTTTGGCCCTTGTGAACATTACGGTTGCTAGGTAACAGAAATTGCCACTGCACATACACACATATATACACATGCCCTGATGAAGGCTCAGTATAAGACTGAAATGTGTTGGCGGTTTTAAAATCATTGCCATGAAATAAAGGCTTTTCATTTTTTTGTAAATCTCTTTGAGTGCCTCAGCCTTTATTTCATTATTACAATACCTGTCATATCTGCTGCTCGTGCTCAACCAGGAAGGAAAATTATAATTATTATAATTAATTATAAACTTAACACCAGAATTTAAAAAGGCAAGATTTGTGGTAAAAAAAAAAAAAAAATGAACAATGTTTTCATGAAATGAGTAGTCTAACCTGTTCTATGCACTTTGAGGAAGTATCTCTGTTCTGAAACATTTATGAGTAACATCATTATCCAGCATATTACACTCCTACCACTTAGAAATCAATAACTGGACAAAGAATATTGATTTGGGTTTATTTCGTTTGGTGGATTGAAATGGGTAAAGTGGTGTGTACCCATAGCAACCCTTACCACATGAAAATAACAGGAGTATAATGCTGAAACCAGCCAATGAGGAGACAGAATTTCCACAAAGCTGCACTAGCAGGAGTACCCTTGGGTTATTATTCATTATTCCAATGTCCTGGTGGCTATGTTGAAAAAAAGCACAGATTGTGTATTTTAACAGTCTTTACCTTGACCCTCACTGGCACTGGCAATTTACATATCAAATTTTGACCTGCAATTGTTTATTAGACTAATGAATATGTAAAACATAGATTGTTTAGGGTGTTTAGTGGTCACACTGCAGCCAGCACCTAGCCAAACAGTTGTTATTGTGTAGTCTGCCAGTGTCCAAAGATATTCCTGTAAAGGTCAGCTGGAGCATCTAAATAGGCCACAATAGATATCCAAAGCATGGAAGAAAATAAATGATTGACGTGAACTATCCACTATTTCTGACTGGTATTGACTCTGGCAGAGATGTAGGCCAGGGTACATGTTTTTTCTCATATAAAGAATAATGATCTTGAATACTGAAGAAGATTGAGCTACAATGACAGTGGCTGTTGCCCTTATTCACCAACACAACCAGACTGGTCAGATTTCACTATGCAATTAGGCCTGTAACGATAACAGACTTTGCTGGATGATTAACTGACCAAGAAATTATTGCGATAAACAATAATATAGACATTTTGAGATAATTTTCAACTAATATAATGACAATGGAATAAAAATGCAAATACACTCTCTCAAATATCAAAACTTAGACTTTCTCGATTGTCTAAGTTTAGATAGACTAGATAAACTTTCTAAAGAACATTTAACACAGGAACTGCAAGACAACCAAAAACAATAAGCCTAAATAAAATAGACCTGTTAACATAAGAATAGCCTAATGTAGTCAAGGACAAAAAATGCACTTGAATAAACCATTGTTGGACCAAACACAATAAAAACAATAAATAAAATGGATTATTAAGTCTCTGTAACAAAATTGCCCTCTAAAGTTATTTTAGTCATTGATTTACATTGGAATATTGTGTCTCCTCTCTCTGTGGCTGCTGCTGTGAGCCTCGTCATTTTGGTCTTAAAATGTTTGTATTAACCCGTGACATATGATCCTATTTCGCTATTTTGTCCATCATAAAATTAAATTCATAATATAAAGTCCGGTTCCTCGCTTCGTCCATTTTTTTGTACAGGGATTCCAGCGCAGTCTCCTGCAGAAAGAGCCATTGTCCTGTCTGGTGTCGTGTCGGTGTCTTGTGGGATTTCAGTGGATTTCGGGCCCTCCCGGGGGTGGGGCTAGTCCTGTCGCTTGGGTATGGGTGTTTGTCGGCTGCTGGGGTTTGAGCCATTTCCTCTTGTCGTTTGCATTCGTCTGCACATGTGACGCATGTGGCCGCTGAGACGTGTCCTACTCACTAGTTTTGGCACCCTGACTTGTTTTGTCACATGGCCATGAACTGTTTTGGTGCTCTGATGGCGACGTTAGCGCTGACAGTGGCTGCGCATGCATCCGCTGTGTTGATAAACAAATAATCCGTTCATACAGTCCATGGGATACAGTCCATGCCCCATGGTCTATGCTGACACATTCGTTTGAGGGTCTTTACACTAAGGAAACGAGTAGAGAGCGATAGAAGTCCTTTGACATTCATTCTCTTTGGTAAAGGGAGCAAGAGAGACGTGGAAAACAAGCATGCAAATAGAAATTATGGCGGCTGGAAAAGTTGTCGAGCTCCTTAAAAGCTACCGTACAATTAATTGATTTATTATTTATCGTTACAGGCTTATATGCAATCAATTAATTTAAGAATATATGTAATACTATTGTTAAGAAAACATGTTTAATTACAATAAAGACTGTATGTATAATGGTGGATTTTGAAATAGAATATATTAACTTTTTAGAAAATGGTTTTGACATTTGCCAAATCTAAAGCTCAGATAAGATGAAACATTAAAAAAAGACCCATTACCATTTTCAGTGCCGTCTACATTTTTATTCAAAATTATTTCTTTTTCACAGTTTAAATAGGATAGAATAGATAACCCAGTGCATATAACCACCAAATACAAGGAAATCACGTGAAATAACCTGATTGATAGTGAACTTTTTGGCTCTCAGATCACTGAGTTTTTGGGTTGAAATTTCACCAACAGAAATTAAAGTCAGACTATTATTCATTTGGTTTGAAGGCTGTCCTTGTGGGCCCAATCCATTATTAGCTTCCAACATTTGTTTTGCACATCTACCTTTTATCCAAACACAGAGTTTCTGTTCCAAGTGTAAAACAGTCCCCACCTTTGCAGATCTAGTTGGCTGGACATGAGTAGCAGCGGGGACTGAACAGTGCTCTCCTCTCTGGCCCTGGAGGCACAGACCCATCCACGCGGCTACGGAGATATCATCTAATTGTAACTTGGCATTCAACAGCTTAACCCTCTAGCCACTTAGAATTAACTAAACAGCACGTGCTGGCAGTCATCATACCAGCGCATATTTATTATTGTCTCTTGTGGAAACACTAGCTGTCACCTGCGTTTGTGGAAAGCTGTAGTTTGGCTGCCAGAAGCAATGCATTTGAATCAGTTCTTTGAAAAGACACAGGGAATCCATTGGAAGTGACATTAGACGAGCTTTGGACGCGTCGGTCAAATGGAACAAATGATAGACAGGCCGCTGCCGAATAGAGCTGTCTGTAAAGCACTGTTCAACTGTCTCCCCTTTGGTGATGGATTGATACAATTTGGCCATGTCTTTTACCCCATGGTTGTTGGGAAACAAAGGACAAAAATTGATTCTGAAAAAAGGTTTGCTTGTCTCCATGGAGATATTGGAGTTGTTGCTTTGCCTGGAATGTCCCACAGTATGGCATTAAGCTGATCTGTTTCAGGGTTCCCACGGTCATGGAAATCCTGGAAAAGTCATGGAAATTTAAAATGTAACTTTCCAAGCCTGGAAAAGTCATGGAATTTTGCAAATTCAATGAAAGTTTTGGAAAAGTCATGGAATTTTAGTATCTCTGTCACACAAATACAACTTTCTGCTAAGTTATCATTAGGCTATTATGATTATTTCCAAATGTATGCGCCTTTTGTTTAAAAGAGATGACAATAAATGCACTGACATTATTTTGAATGTTAAAAAAACTATAATCCCAAATCATAAGGTGAGTGGAAAGGGTTAACATTTCATGTTTAGCCCTAAAAGTCTGATAAATTCTACACATGTAGGGTGCTGTAAAGTCATGGAAAATTCACTTTAGGTTATGAAAAATTCATGGAAAAGTTTTGAAATTTTGTCAGTGAAAAAGAGTGGGAACCCTGCTATTTCCATGGAGACAAGTAGGTGAAGTTACAAGTTAGTTCTGTGGAGAGGTGACACAGCTCTCAGAAAAAATCCATGTTTTTCAATTTTTCAATTATTATTTTTTTTTCAGTAAAAGCACCTGTAATCAGTTAAGCTACGTAGTGCACCTGTAATAGACTATGTATTGGTAAAAAAAGAAATAACATTACAGTAGCGTATCATCTGATTCTTTCAGAACAGCTATGGTTTGTGAGAAAATCAAGGACTCTATAGTTTAAAGATGAGTTAAAGAGTTTTGTTTACACTTTGTATCCATATAGATTTTAAAATTAATGTGTTTTTCAATATCATGTGTTTGAGTATTTTCGTACTACAACTACAAACAGCTTAATTGATTGTCAAAGATGTATGAAAAATGCAGTCAGAGTTACGTAGCTGGCCTATTCACTCAGCACTTAATCAGTCACATGTCAGTATTAGGTGATTACTAGTATTAAATAATTTTCTATTTTGTGATTAACTACTAGTTTTAGGCTTATTCTGATATATACTTGGCCATCAACAGTGTTGAGTTGATGAACAATTGTGTAATTTTGATTTAATATGTATAATAATATGGGTATTCATTATTCCAAAAAGTGCCGCCAGCATCATTTGTGTTTTATCGTGTATTATTTTACATGGGGCTGCTGACCTTGACAGCAAATACATTTTATTTGGACTTCAAAGCTGTATTAAAGCCTCCCAGATATTCGGTCCACTGTGACTCTTTGGTGCACATGAACATTGAACATTTTACATGAATGAACCTATTTTTTATCATATTTTTTATTTAAATGAATGGAATTTCCTTCACCACAACATGCAGTTTAGCAGTTTCTTTGTTACATGGAAATACAGCTTTTTAATTCAGTAACAGTTTCTTTTCTTTTGCCCCCACACTTAATAAACTAACACATTCAGCTCCAACCTCTTACTGTCACTCCTACACTCCTGTCTTCCCTTGGACACACATCCAGCTCTAGTCCAGATTGATTCCCCTGTGTGTTCCTCTGACAGGGGCCTCTCGCGCTGCCTGCTTCAGTGGCCCCTCCATCTCCTCGGGGGCCTCTTTTAAAACACACACACAAGACAGCGCAGTTTCAAGTGACCAGTCCAGATGGCGCCATCAAACTCTGCTGCGAAGACACGCTCACTTCTAACAACACAACACATCCGCTGCCCGCCTGCCTCTCCGAGTATAAAGTGCCTCCTCTGTTGCACCATAACCTAAATTCTCTCATTCTGTCAAACAAGAAGCGCTTTTATCATCAAGAGCAAGATAAACTGCTTATCCGCCGCTCCCTTCTGGGCATTATTTCCTATGAGAATGTGTTTTTTTACTACATGTCAAAGCTGACTTCTTGCTAACCTTTGGAATCTTGACCACAGCCATAAAATGCTAGCAGATTCATCTCTTCCCTATGCCCCGGCGCGTCAGACTGGCCCTTCATCTCCGCACACAGCTCTCCCCATGCGGATATAGCAGCACTGGCCCAGCTTGGAGGCAGCGTAAAAATGACACAGTAGTATAAGGAGAAATACGATATTGTCGGGGAGATCCTATAACCAGGGCTTTATTGGGGAGTACAGATGGGAGCGCAGTCGTCCGCAGAGGCCATAAATGCACTACATCAATATCAATATTCACGTTGCCTTTATTGACTGAACTGTTTGGAAAATTCAAACCATTCATGATCTGAAAGCGTAAAATGGATATGGGTGTAATTTCTTCAGTTTATCTTACATAGTCTTATGGCCTCTTTAGAACAAGCTATTTATTCAGGGAAGTAGCTGTAGATGAAGTGCTAGTATAGTCTACAGTATTCACTTCGAAATTAATGTACCATTGTTTGCCAAACAGGGGTACAAGGACCAATGGGGGGTACATGACCACTTGGCAGGAAGTACTTGAGATTTTAAATTTAGATGATGAAATTGAATAGTATTTGAATAATGTACCTTATTTTTCAGACTATAAGGAGCACTTAAAATCCTTTCATTTTCTCAAAAATCGACAGTGTGCCTTATAATCCGGTGCTTGTGTCTTAATTATGGTTATGCTTATTGACCCCGAACTGATTTTATGTGGCACACGGAGCTCAAAAATCTGTCAAAATGTTTTAGTATGACTTTGGTAAGCTATGAAGCCACACCGCATGATGGATTGTCAGAGCATTACAGCTACCGTAGTCAGGAACCTTGCGAAGTAAAGGGCGAAGTATAATTAGCAAAGTATACCATGTGGTTTTAAGTTTAGTTTCTGTAAAATGTAAATACATGAGCGCAAAGCTGCATTAAACACATTATTACTCAATGTATATTTGAGTCGTCCTCATAGGAAATAAAAAAAAAAAAAACTTAAATTATCCACCCACATTCACATTCATAATACACATTCACCAAGATAGGGAGGCAACGCCGGGTAAATTACACAACAATCTGCCAATGGATCATGGACGCCTGGGCTAAGGTATCAGTCTCAAACGTCGTCCGTTTGTTTAGCTTAATGCGCCTTATAATCTGGTGCGCATTATCTATGAAAATAGACGAGAGAATTCAACATAAATGATATTACACCATATAATCTGGTGCGCCTTTTTGTCCTAAAAATACAGTATTTAATCAAACACCAGTACACAATAAAGGGGCTTCTCAAGGTGTGACCCAACATTTAGAGTATTCTAGACAAATAAAGTCGAGAACTGAACTCTAGATGTCCCTCCAGCATTGTTAGTTTATTGATAATGCTGTATAATAAGTAGTAGTAGCAATTTTAATAGTTAATAGATTAATAGCCTTCCAGAGAGGCCATGCATTATATCAGTTATTTAATTAACATTCAGTACTTAACTGCTCAGAATTTAGTTATTTCTTCCTCTCACATTGGCTTTTAAATTCTTAGAACAAGTAGTTAATTAATTTATTGTTTATTCTATGAAACAACTTGTACTAAATCATTGTACCGGATGTTTTCTGTCTTAAAATGAGAAAAAGACAACTAGTTCCCAGCACAGATGCTTTTCAGAAGAGACCAGAGCTGAGTTTTGTTGTTATAGTTAAGCTAAAAACAACTTGCATGCTAACACTCACTTTTTGATTATTGGACAATAAAAGGCTTTCTAATTAAGATGCAGACAGCACGCAGGGGACTTATGGACTTTGACTTTGACCTTAATCTAATCTACTCCTACAACTGCAGCTTCCAACTTACAGTTTCAACATACTCTGAGTAGGTTGACATGATTTGTGAATAATAAATAATTCTCAGTCATTTTGAACTGAAGAAAAATCCATAGCTACTTGTGTCCATATGTTTCTGATAAGGTGCTTTTATTGCTTTTATTACTAATACAAAGTGGTCTGGCTTAGTCTGCCATTACGTTCTGTGCCTGAGGGCCGCATACAGTAGTGACGATATGCACAAGTACGTCCATTGTATTGGTTCTCATCACTCAGTAGTTCTATATTCCAATAAGCTCAAGTCACTTTCACTTGATCACAGAATCGAGCCGGCGTTAGTGTATTGAAGTCCGCTTTTGTTCTAATGGGACAGTAGAGCAGCGCTAAAAGTATGAGAGCCCACTGTCACTGTGTGAGGCATTGCAGCTGGCAGGTAAATTGGCGTTGGATGAAAGAGTGGAAGAAGAAGACACCTGAGGCTAGGCACCCCCCCCCTTCCTCTCTCACTCCCCACAACAACAGGCTCAGAGGCTGGAGACGAGCCAAGGCACAAGTCCCCCAACAACCAACGGGCCGCAATTAAACAAGCGAAAATGTTGTAAATGAAGCCAGTCTGCTACAAATGTGCAAATTGTTTTGTGCACAGCTTTTCCCTGTAAATCTAGCAGATATACAGTTACCAAGGACTCAAATAAAATAGAACTTTGACCTTATATATTTTACAGACTTGACTCCTAAGTCAAGTGGAAGAGCTTTAGTTGTGCAGACAATGCAGAAATACACTTAATTATAAATTGGCTGTATCGGTTTCTGGGAATATAGGTGAGTTAGGTCAACAAAAAGTTAGATTTCTGTGCACTCACTCAAAATTCTTGGTTGCTATAATAATGCAGAGTCTAAGTTTGTTTTCTTGTTAACGTGTCATTTTTTGTTTCCCTTAAAATGTGTCTTACAAAAGCAGGATTTTGTGACAAATATCAGATTGCTACACACTTTCTTTTCTTTTCTTTTTTTTAAGGTGATAGCATTTCATTGCTATACTTTTGTAATAAAACTGCAATTTATGTAGCCACAAAGCCTGAGAGCCATTTCATTTAGTTAGTGTTCAATAGTCTTATAGCCAGTGAACTGCAGCTGTTGCAAAACCTGGTTCTTCTGCTCATCACACTGCGATACCTCCTCGCTGAGTTCAGCAGAGAGAAGAGTCCATGGTGCACGTGTGAGCGCATGTACAGCAACTTTAAGGAGGATTATTATTAGCTATCCATAGAACAACTTCTAGCCACCTTCTCAAAGTCTTCTTATTTTGCCCAAGGCCTTGAATGTTCCAGAAGTTGTATGGCACACTGCACTTTTTGCTTCAAACTGATGATCCTATAGGTCCATTGTATACCAGGATCAAAGACTGGCAGCCGGTCTCAGTCATTCTAGCCTAAACTACTTCTGAAAAATCCCGCTGATTACCACACTACTACTCCTCTACTCTCTCATAAGAACTTTCATACTCTTTGCTTTTTTGAATGACACTTAAGTTCATAGAAGCTGACAGCACATGTGTTTTTATATGAAACATGATATAAACTATAATGCACAGTTTGTCAAAACACAGCATTATTCAAGACGCATTTATAGCCACTTTAAGTCATTCGTTTTACTAAGAAAAGCTCAAAACGTGACAAGCAGTCTTTCATCATCTTAAATTTCTGTATAAACAATGGAAAGACCTGTTATTTTAGACTGAAACACTGTGGTTGTCTACATGTCTACTATCTGTGACATAACTGCAGCCTGACAGCCACTCTTGCAATTCAAATGAGCGTGACCTGCTGAGGTGAAGCTATTCTGCTCCCACTCGGCAAACTGGACTGATTGGGAAGGCTTTCCGTGATTGTTCTGATATGGAGGAGCCAATCAGGAGCCGGTCCAAATGTGATCCTGTGATTGGACCCCAAAACCGGCTTGTGGATTTGGAAAATGTGGTTTGAATTGAACGAATGGCACCAACAGTCTTTTCACTGACTATGTTTGATCATAATCTTTGAACTGTCAGGTTTAATGACTGCTTTGCAGAGAGGAAGATTTTAGTTGGCAATAAAAAAAAATCCATAGCCTGTTCAGAATGAATGGGTAATACTATAATAACTACACTACTATTTACAGCCTTAATAAAGCATGGAGAAAGACTTAATTCCTAATGAAGACATAGTTAAATGAAGATGTTTTGAGGTTAGTAACTACTTAAAGGTGCTCTATGTAACTTTTCTTGTGGACGGGATGTTATTTTCTTGCTATAGCTTTGAACTTAATTTCTCCATGGAGACAGCACCAGGCCAAGTAACAGGTCATATCTGTGGAACCCAGTCTTAGTAAAATTTAATTGAATACTATAAATGCAAGATGGATGAAGTTAATATCACACCATAGGACTTTCTATGCAAAGCAAAGCAAAGAATTGTCATCTACACATACACAAACATATAGCTGACCCTTCATAAAACTTTTGCACATTTAATTAAGGGGTTAGGATTAGAATTTGGGGTTAGGATAATAATTTAAGTCTGAATTATTCTCAGTCCAATGAGGGTCATTTGGTCTTCCTATAATTTATGTTATTAGGTTCTTTTTTTAGACCAAGAGTTTGTTTTCATACCTGACAGTTTCATCTGCTCACGAGTGGTCTTCCTTAAACTCTTGGTCTGAATTATTCTTAATACACTATTATGAATTAAGTCTCACTTTATGCTTTGTTAGGGCTAATTAAGGTCTAGTCATTATAAAGTGTTATCAACAAAGGAAAGAAAGCTATCTTTTTTACCCAGGTGTACCTGTGTGTGAAAACTGAAGCAAAGTGGCTACTTGTGCAGCACTGAGCAAGGCCACCTACCGACCACAGCATAGTTGAAGAGTGCCTGTGATTCAAAAGCCCTCTCCGAGCAATAGAAAAACACTATATAGAAAAGGAATATAGAAATTCCGTTGGGGTTTACACTGTGAGACACTGATCTGTTTCAATTGTCACAAAGAACACGCCTTATCCTGGTCGATCTGGCGCTGGAGATATTGTCATTCCATCGGAGCCCCATCACTGAAAACACTGCGTTTCTTGGAAAGGCTAGGAGCGCCGCGGCCTGTTTCAAGGAGCGTCCCCGGGGGAAGCTTGTGCAGAGATGTACAGACAGATCCCAAGTTTAAGACAATGTTTATCTCCCTCTTCTTAAAGGAGACGTATTATGGTAAATTGACCTTTTTGAGCGTTTAACTATGTTACAGTATTCCCTCATGTTGTTGTATATTGATTGGTTCATTGGTTGATTGGTCCATGCATGTTTGAGTAATCCTGGATTTGAGGCTTTAGTGTTTAGAAACTCTCTCGTTTTTACCTACCCCTTATCCCCGCCCACTGCTCTACTTATTTGCAATCGGTCAAAAAATTCTGATTCCAGGTTATACTTATATATATGGTTCAAAAATGTCACCTAGCCATTGTTGGGATCCAGAATACACTCTCCAATAAAGACAGGGTAGAGAAGGTTTCAACAGAGGTCAGCTGAACACTGTCACTTTGATGGTTCTTGTTTGATTTGACTTGATCCTAGCGATCCAAGCCAATTCTATCAAACTGAAAATGGCTTCTGAATCAGAGTCTTGATTGCAAAAACAGTGTCCAGATGACCACAGTTGAAACCTTCTCTAATTCTCCAATACTCTACGAAGATTTTTAGCCACCAATCACCAGTTTTTCGTCACCAGTCTCTAGTACATCTCCTAGAATTCAAATGAACATGATGGAGAAGTGGATTAGCCAATCAGGGACATGCATGGTCTGTCCATATCAAAATAAATATGACCAAAAGGAGAATAGTCAAAAAGTGAGCTCCCTCATGTGCATCACTGAAATAAACAAATCTGATATCTGCATAGTTCTGTCTGATTCTGACTCGAGGTGTGATGGCGCAAAAATAATGATCTTCATATACAGTTCAATACTAAATACTCAAAAGAGCACAATAGGACTTCTTTAAGGTGTGCCGCCCCAGCACTAAGCACGTCCAGCTGGGGCCACCTCGCGCCGCAGTAAATGGACTAATTACTCTCGGTGACGATGGCTATCAGAAGCATGGCACCTGCATACATTAGCCGAGCGCACTTAGGAATGCCCCACTTAGGAGTGATTTATTCAGCCGGATGCGGGAGAGAAGTGGTGCTATCATTTCATTACAGATAAAAAATGTTTGAAAAATTATCTGCTACATGATCACCTCTGTAATGGCCCGATATCAATGCTTTTTATGTCATGAATTATGCTAACAAAGGGTGAGAACATACAGTTACAAAGAGGATATGTAGAGCTCATTTTCTCGTGTACTTGGTGCCTACAATTTGAGCAGCCATTTTAAAATATATTGCTGCTGATTTTGTATTAGATTAAAAGGTAACATCCATCCATCCATCCATTTTCGTCCGCTTATCCGGGGCCGGGTCACGGGGGGAGCAGCCTAAGCAGGGACTCCCAGACTTCCTTCACCCCAGACACGTCCTCCAGCTCCTCCGGGGGGACCCCGAGGCGTTCCCAGGCCAGCCGAGAGACATAGTCCCTCCAGCGTGTCCTGGGTCTTCCCCGGGGCCTCCTCCCGGCGGGACATGCCCGGAACACCTCCCGAGGGAGGCGCCCAGGAGGCATCCGGAACAGATGCCCGAGCCACCTCAACTGGCTCCTCTCGACGTGGAGGAGCAGCGGCTCTACTCCGAGCTCCTCCCGTGTGACTGAGCTCCTCACCCTATCTCTAAGGGAGCGCCCAGCCACCCTGCGGAGGAAACTCATTTCGAGCGCTTGTATCCGCGATCTCGTCCTTTCGGTCACTACCCAGAGCTCATGACCATAGGTGAGAGTAGGAACGAAGACTGACCGGTAAATCGAGAGCTTCGCCTTTCGACTCAGCTCCCTCTTCACCACACAACGGTCCGATACAGCGACCGCATCACTGCCGAAGCTGCACCGATCCGCCTGTCAATCTCACGTTCCGTCCTTCCCTCACTCGTGAACAAGACCCCGAGATACTTGAACTCCTCCACTTGAGGCAAAGACTCCCCACCCACCCGGAGAGGGCAAGCCACCTTTTTCCGGTCGAGAACCATGGCCTCGGACTTGGAAGAGCTGATCTTCATCCCAGCCGCTTCACACTCGGCTGCAAACCGCCCCAGTGCACATTGCAGGTCCTGGTTCGATGAAGCCAACAGGACAACATCGTCCGCAAACAGCAGAGATGAAATCCTGTGGTCCCCAAACCGGACCCCCTCCGGCCCCTGACTGCGCCTAGAAATTCTGTCCATAAATACAATGAACAGAACCGGTGACAAAGGGCAGCCCTGGCGGAGTCCAACATGCACCGGGAACAGGTCTGACTTACTGCCGGCAATGCGAACACAGCTCCTGCTCCGGTCATACAGGGACCGGACAGCCCTTAGCAAAGGGCCCCGGACCCCATACTCCCAGAGCACCCCCCACAGGACGCCACGAGGGACACGGTCGAATGCCTTCTCCAGATCCACAAAACACATGTGGACTGGTTGGGCAAACTCCCATGAACCCTCGAGCACCCGATGGAGAGTGTAGAGCTGGTCCAGTGTTCCACGGCCAGGACGAAAACCACACTGCTCCTCCTGAATCCGAGGTTCGACTATCGGCCGGATTCTCCTCTCCAGTACCCTGGCATAGACCTTACCGGGAAGGCTGAGAAGTGTGATCCCCCTATAGTTGGAACACACCCCTCCGGTCCCCCTTCTTATACAGAGGGACCACCACCCCGGTTTGCCAGTCCAGAGGTACTGTCCCCGACCGCCACGCGATGTTGAAGAGGCGTGTCAGCCAAGACAGCCCCACAACATCCAGAGACTTCAGGTACTCAGGACGGATCTCATCCAACCCCGGAGCCTTGCCACCAAGGAGCTTGCCAACCACCTCAGTGACTTCGGCCAGGGTGATGGATGAGTCCGCCTCTGAGTCCCCAGCCTCGGCCTCCTCCTCGGAGGACGTGACGGTGGGATTGAGGAGATCCTCAAAGTATTCCTTCCACCGCCGGACAACGTCCCCAGTCGAGGTCAACAGCTCTCCCCCCGCACTGTAAACAGTGTTGGTGAAGAACTGCTTTCCCCTCCTGAGGCGCCGGACGGTTTGCCAGAATCTCTTTGAGGCCGTCCGATAGTCCTTCTCCATGGCCTCCCCGAACTCCTCCCAGCTCCGAGTTTTTGCCTCCGCGACCACACGGGCTGCAGCACGCTTGGCCCGCCGGTACCTGTCAGCTGCCTCAGGAGTCCCCCGAGCCAGCAAGGCCCGATAGGACTCCTTCTTCAGCTTGACAGCATCCCTTACTTCCGGTGTCCACCACCGGGTTCTGGGGTTGCCGCCGCGACAGGCACCACAGACCTTACGCCCACAGCTCCGAGCAGCTGCATTGACAATAGAGGCCGAGAATGAAGCCCACTCGGACTCCATATCTCCAGCCTCCCCCGGAATCCGGGAGAAGTCCTCCCGGAGGTGCGAGTTGAAGGTCCCTCTGACAGAGGGCTCCGCCAGACGTTCCCAACAGACCCTCACTACACGCTTGGGCCTGCCAGGTCTTTCCGGCTTCCTCCTCCGCCAGCGAACCCAACTCACGACCAGGTGGTGATCAGTTGACAGCTCAGCCCCTCTCTTCACCCGAGTGTCCAAGACACGCGGCCGGAGATCAGATGACACGACGACAAAGTCGATCATCGACCTCCGGCCTAGGGTGTCCTGGTGCCACGTGCACTTATGGACACCCTTGTGCTCGAACATGGTGTTTGTTATGGACAAACTGTGACTAGCACAGAAGTCCAATAACAAAACACCACTCGGGTTCAGATCGGGGAGGCCGTTCCTCCCAATCACCCCTCTCCAAGTGTCACTGTCGTTGCCCACGTGGGCGTTGAAGTCCCCCAGGAGAACAACGGAGTCCCCGGTCGGTGCACTGTCTAGTACCCCTCCCAAGGACTCCAAGAAGGCCGGGTACTCAGCACTGCTGTTCGGCCCGTAGGCCGACACCACACAGTGAGAGACCTGTCCCCGACCCGAAGGCGCAGGGACGCGACCCTCTCGTTCACCGGGGTGAACTCCAACACACAGCGGCTGAGCTGTGGGGCAATGAGCAGGCCCACACCAGCCCGCCGCCGCTCCCCGCGGCCAACGCCAGAGAAATGGAGAGTCCAGCCCCTCTCAAGGAGTTGGGTTCCAGAGCCCAAACTGTGCGTGGAGGTGAGGCCGACTATATCTAGTCGGTAACGCTCAACCTCCCGCACAAGCTCAGGCTCCTTCCCCCCCAGCGAGGTGACATTCCATGTCCCCAGAGCTAGTCTCCATGTCCGGAGATCTGGTCGCCGAGGCCCCCGCCGTCGACTGCTGCCCAGATCTCTCTGCACCGGCCCCATATGGATCCTCCTGCGGGTGGTGGGCCCACGTGAGGACGGCCCCACGTCGCTCCTTCGGGCTGAGCCCGGCCGAGCCCCGTGGGGGGAGGCTCGGCCACCAGGCGCTCGCTGGCGAGCACCCACCCCAGGCCTGGCTCCAGGGTGAGGCCCCGGTGACGCCAATCCGGGCGACGTAACTGGCCTTGCTCGTACACTCATCATAGGGGCTTCTGAACCGTTCTTCGTCTGACCCGTCCCCCCGGACCTGTTTGCCTTGGGTGACCCTACCAGGGGCATGAAGCCCCCGACAACATAGCTCCCGGGATCATTCGGGCACTCAAACCCCTCCACCACGATAAGGTGACGGTTCAAGGAGGGGTAACACTTTATAATAACTGCACAGAGTAAAGCATGAGGAAAATTCATAAAGGACAATAGTTTAACATTGAAGCTTAGTAACTTTTTTTCTTCATTCTTCAGTCTTCTTTCATTTTAATTGTAATTAGTATCCATGTTCTGCTAAATGTATATAGCTGGAGTGACCATTGTTTGGCAGTCGATTTTTTTGTCTAGTCACCTGGTGAAAGTTGCTGTTCAAATGGATCATGCAGAATACAATTTTCAAAACATTTTAAGTTGAAAATGTTGCGTTTCAAAGACTAGTGTTCATTAAGATTTTAATTGGTCGTATTTGCCATAATTCTACCAACTGTCTGAAATCTAAAAGGTTGTAAAAGTGATGCTAGTTACCCTCATTTGTTACAACAAATGCCCAAAATTGTGATATTAGTATCAATGTGTATTTCATCTTTCCAGGGGCTCAACATTAAAATGCACAGTAGGCTAATCCTGCAACAAGGTACTCCTGACCATGATCTGTGCTTAATAACTAGATAAAAGTTACTAAAATATGCAACTCTATTCAGAAGATCTGGAGACTGTTTTGAAGGATGGGAGGAATACACAGACTTCCCAACGGGGACAATAATGTCCATTTTAACAATAGCTAAAATTACCATAAATACAATTTCTGACTGACCCTGTACATTATATAAAGAGAGGGTATTATGCAAAATCAAAAGCTTTTAGAGCTTTCTACCATGTTATAACATTCACCTTCATCAAAAACATGCCTGAAGAGGGTTTATATGTCATCCATGCATGTTTGAGTAGTCTTTTAATCTCTCCCAGGGTCCCATTCAAGGCCTCGATTGTGTCCAGTGCTCAGCCCACAAGCCTACATCACCATAAATACCATAGATTTTCCATAATTATACAAAAGCATAATACACTACAACTTCACAAACCTGATGCAGTGTGCAGTAGTTTCATCAGCAGGAGGGGGAGAGCAAAAGCAAGAGTGTCTCAGAGTGTCAAAAACAAAAGTCAGACTTATTAATTATACATTGTTTTCGGCTAATATATAAGTTTCCAAACAATAAAAGGTAACATGGTGATCTTGGTCTAACATGGTGTTTGTTAGCAGTTAATACCTCACAGAAGTGTAATGTCCACTCTTTTTAATTTAGTGCGCTGTTACCAAAGACATGCATCTCATAATGGGCAAGAATTTACTATTTTATCAAGTGTGACTATGAGCACAAGTTTATGTATGAGCACACACCGGATCTCATACATCGTGAGTAGAGGTGTTCCACTGGGCACATTTTACATGGGAGATTAGTTGTGAGCTTTGCCCGCTTCTTGCACAGTTTGAGAATTGCTCATGGCCCATAAATATTAATTGAACGAGACTAGGCAGCAGGAATAACTTATGCAAATTCCAAAATTGAGGGCTTTTTACCTCAAAGCAATTTGTTGATGAGGTAAGTGGGGATTCGGGGCCTTGGCGTTGTAGAGAGCCGCGCGAGAGAGGTTCAGTGCCACTCTAGGTTTTTCTTTTCTATTGGAAGTTAGGATAATACAAGATAAGAGTGAACCATATTAAAGTCCCACATGGCCAAAATGAAGAAACGAAAAGCCCGAATTGGAAAATGCACTGCTTTCTCCCGAGGCATTCATCTCTCTGTCCCGCGCCGTGACTGTAAAAAGATGGATGACAGGACAGAGCTCGCCGCCGCCGGGGAGTCGGAATCCAAAACTCTTAGCGTTTGAGGAGTTTGGGAAAGGCAGGGCACCAGACACACCGCTGGAAAAAAAGCTTTGACAGCAATCGGTCATTATAGCTGTCTCAAGCCCTGGCAAAAAAAAGAAAAATCCAATTTCAGCAATATAGTCATAAGGCCGGGTCTATTTTTCTCTCTGGCCACATTAGTTACAGTAAGCCAAAGGGTACTGAACAACTTTCTCCACAAAACTTCCCATACTTGTAACACTATGACAGGTTACAAGACTTCTTATTTAACATATCAAGGAGCCAAGCAGAAATAGAAGTGTGAGTACTGCGTCTTTTTACTTTGTCGTCTTTGATAGAGCAAGTATTCCGTCTTTCACCTGTCAGCTTAGGCGACGATATTCCCCCAACGTTAAAAGGTGTCATTTTCAAAAGTTTGAATGCAGCACTTAATGCCTGTCTCGAGAACATCGCTGCATTCTATTATTTAGCCTGCTTTGTAGGGCTGGAAGACTAATCGCAATCAAACCGATTTCGCAATTTCAATGGACGCAGTTCGCAAATCACAAAGGCTGCAATTTTTTGAAGTTATTATATATTTCAGTCTTTTTGTCAACTCTTCAGGACACATTTAAAATTTGAACAGAATCCTATTATTAAAACATAAATAGCAAATCCCAGTTGCAAGGCTTGTGAGAAAAATAACAATTCAGTGTTTTTCCTTTCCGTACTGCCCTGCTGCTTTGACTGCAGGTGTATGGATGTCGTAGTGTCTAAATTGTCCTGGGTTGATCTTTGAAACGAGGATTACCAGGCAGTGTCTCCGGGGCTTGTTTGCAGGTCTAGGGCGTCTGTGCGCAACATTGAGAAGTTATTTACTCTGTCTGCTGAAAAATGTATCAGTGGAGTAGTTTAAACAAGGCCAAGTGAGATGTTCTATCTAGTATATATATAAGCAGGTTCACCGATAAGGCCTGGCAGGAGCGATGCGTAGAAGTCATCTGGGTAAATAACAGGTGGGATAGCTAGATCTAAGATTGTGGGTAAGAATGGTTCGATTTGAAATGTTTGTGTTTGTATTAGAACTAATGGTGAAGGTGAATCTAGACGACTGCAGTTAGGAATTCATAACCATAAAATCTTGTTTACGATAATAATAATTGTAGAGATTTTTGCTAAGTTAAGTTACAGTCATCTTACACTTGTTTGAAATTTTGAAGACTGGCAGTGTTATTAATTATTAATACTTATGGTAATAGTCAGCTGAAACTAGGGGTAAGGGTTCATTATCGTGACAAACACTGACACTATTTGGCAAATGCTCACATTTTTATACAGCTCTTTTTCACCTTCATGAACTCAAAGTGCTTTACATCAATGAACCACTCACCTGTTCCTACACACACTCATACATCAGTGGACGCAGACACTGGGGGCAAGGTGGGTTTAGTGGCTTGCCCAAGGACACAACAACAGAATTCATCTGTGGATTCTGGAATTGCACCTGTAACCTGTGGGTTGGTGTTTCTGACTGCTCTACCAATTATGTTTATTTTGAAAGTGGGATTCAAACCACCAACTTTTGGATTAGTGGACAAACACTCAAATGAGTTACTGTCACCCAGTTTGGTATCTTCATTCGTCAGTTACTTGCTTATGTGTATTACAGTGTTTTGACCCTTTGGTACTAATGGAAAAAAACAGTTTTTTGTCCTCTACTGAAATAAGAAGCCTCATACTTACACTGAAGCAGTTATGAAAACAGGTACGTGATATTAACTAAAATGTGCCTCTAAGTTGTTTCTCAATATGAATATGACCGCTTACATTCTTTTAAATATTTTTAGTTTCAAGTCATAGCTTTTTTCTTATTATAGATGAAAAAAATAACTGTATTTGAACTTGGTGCTTCACGCTGTGTGTTTAAAGCACTCTCCTGACCACTCAGAACACACATTTTTTAAAGTAGCACCTTTATGCACTATGGAGATCACAGCGGCAAGCTTGTCCCTGACTTAACACCCTGCCTTTCATTCCGCCTTCAAGGACCTGACTTCAATCCAAGGCCAGAACATGCTCCAAGGACAGCCCCACGCGACTCTCTCTAAACCTGGCCAAATGTATTCATCAGCTTTTAAACAAGAGACGTCCTATCTGCTAACAAAGTCCCGTTTGATACCCGTTCCTCTGCGCATCCTCCTCTCTGCTCCTCTTCACATCTGATATTCTCCCTGGCCTACCTCTCCAGTTCAGTCAATATCCATCTGGGCGAGTGGCGGCGTCGGAGAGAAGTTGCTCTTGCAGATCAAATGGTCGGAAATCAAGATGCCTCCTCAGCATGTTCCCCGGCTGGTGACTTTGAAGGAGATTGGGCCTCTCGCTGAGCTCACAGAAGCACCTCCGATTTCTCCCAAAACAACAAGCCCGCGGCATGATTGCGTCCAATACAGTGACAATGCGGCAGGTTGGCTCAGTAGAAGGCACGGTTTGGTTATGTAAGAAAAACTAGTCCTCACTTCCCCCTCCTGCTGCGACCGACTGTCTCCAGAAACTCACCGGAACTACTTTAACTGCCGCCCCTGCCGCCTGTGTCCCACCACTTTTCACACCATAGTTGTTTTTGTGTCACTCTATGTACTATTTACACAGCACAATGGGCGTATAGGAATACAGAGCGTTTGGGTTGTTTTATTGACAGCAAACACTTGTTTTCAGACAAATCTTTAGAGGACATTTCTCTTTCTGATATGTTCTCCTGGTAGACTTTTTGTTTTTATTTGCGTTTAAGAGAGATTTTCACAGGGAAAATCTCTCTTAAGGGTAGAGATGAATGATATTGCATAACATTAATATGTTTTATATACACATATTCTCAATTGTGTTATATCAAAGCAGAACTATTTATACTTGTTAAAATCTACTATACTTGTTATACTTGTTTTCTGTTTTCATTTATCCTCTCAAATTTGTATTTGAAGTGATTCATGCATGTTGTGCAATCTTTAATTGCTTATTTTCAAGACTCCATCACCTTCACTTGCATGCGCCCACTGCTCTGTACTTCGTTCTGCAATTTTATTATTTTAATCGAAGATACACCTTAGGATATGGCGGTGGCGCATAGTCATTTTGGTACAAATGAAAAAAAAAAAGCTGCTAGTAAGCTCTTTATTTATAGTTATATGTTGTGATCACTGATGATGCTTACGGCGATGTCTGCTCCCACTGGACACTGTAGTTTTCTAACTCAGTGGACTCATAAAAAACTAGAAAACTTTAACTTAGAATAAGTTTCTTTAAATTAATATTGAGATTTACAATGTGCACAATATAGCACAATATAATGATCCATGGGTTTGGTACATTATTACTATCTAGCAGTTTGTGTTCTTTAAATGACACATAAAATTTATGCTAATAGTGATGAATAAATTGAAATCTTGTACATAATTTATTAATAGACTAACAAAAATTTTTTGCATTTTAAAGTTTTTGGTTTGGCTTTTTCTGACTTTTCGTGGAAGTCCTTGAAAGGTAGAGACCCTTCTGTTGCTACATTGAAAATGAATGTGGATATATTTTGAAGGTTGAAAGTTGAAAATAACAAGTTAATTCTTGGAGAAATTGTTCCCTATTAGCAGCCACAAAATTATGCTTTCAGGAATCAATATAATTTCTAATAAACTAAAGTGCAGTGTGCAAATTTGGCTGTGGTACTTCATGAAATTCAAGAAAGGAAGTCATCTGGACAAGGTTTTCAGCAGAATATGTGCTCAATTTTTATTCAGCTTCTCTTCCCCTGTAATATTGCTGAATTTCAGATGCCACAATGCTATTTTACGCTTTTTAACCATACTCTTTACAACCTCAACATCTCCCTGTAAAACACAAGATGAAAACAAAGCAGCTAGCAAAACAAACCAGTTTCTTACAACTTTTTGTTGTCATGTAAACGGGCCCATGAACTTGTAGTGTTTTTGACCAGCTGTCTGCGTCACTCCTCCTGCTGGTCTCTTCAATACAGTAGCTGTTTGTGCGGCGCGTTAATGAACATCTCCCCCAAGGAAACACGGTGAAGCCACGGGGGTTCCTGGGTATCGACTAAAATGACTTTGTCTGCTTTCCATTGGTGTACTGTTTATACAAAATCCACCATGGCATTGAGCGCTTTAAAAGAAGTGAAAAAAATAGTGCCCGTTATGCTGTTGATTTTTCGGCTTGCCTGAGATTCATCCGTCCCTGCTCCCCAGTGGTCCTTTGTACCTAAGTGGCTTGATTGTTTCCGTGTTCCTATTTGTTTATGCGTTTCGCCAGCCCACATGCTTTCTTTTCTTTGTGTGTTTTATAGCCATGCACCTTTTCGGCCTCAACTGGCAGCTTCGGGAGTTGGACAACCAGCCGGCGTTTGAGAACGGAGGAGCGGGGAAGACGGGAGGGCCGACTCAGACGAGCATTGTGACGGCTCTGGCTGTGGATAATGGTGAGGAAACAAAGGCACTGCACTCATTAGCATGTTCAGACCTTACAGGAGTACAAGTGGATTTATTGTTATAACACATTAACACATCTCAGAGGAAATATAAGACATGGTTTGGGAAAGTAGAAACGCCATTGCAGTTACCTTGTAAAAAGAGTGTTGGTTGTTGCTACTGTCGGGCTGTATATGAATAGAATTCTGATTGAAATTGAGATTTAGGAGTTTTTGAAAGGTACTCACCTCTTCACAGATGCAACCTGTAACTTCACAGATCTGACCCTGGTGGTGTCATTTGCTTGTCTCCATGGAGATAGATGTGTAAAGCCATACAGTGGAACATTCCAGACAACACCCCTACCCTCACTTCTTTTTTTTTTTTTTTTTTCAAGACATTGTTTATTTGGTTTCTATTTTTTTTATTAAAAACACATGCATCTTCACAGATGCAACCTCTAACTTCACAGATCTGACCCTGATGGTGTCATCTGCTTCTCTCCATAGAGATAGATCTGTAAAGCCATACAGTGGAACATTCCAGGCAATGTAATAACACCACTGCCCTCACTTCTATTTTTTTTTTTTTTTTCACAATATATTGTTTATTTGGTTTCCATGTTTTCAATTAAAACACACACAAACACTACAAGTGCACATATGTACAAAAAATAAATAAACAAATAAACACATACAGCCTGTACAGTAATGTGTAGAGAGTTGAAGAGAGAAATCAGTCCTTTGAAGTTTGACGTCGAGTCCTCTGTTTAATATGATCTATAAAAAGTCCTCAAATTTTCGTAAATTTATCTCGCTGGTCCAACAGATTGTACTGAATCTCTTGGAAACAGGGAGGTGCTGTGGTCTTCCATTCCCTCAGAATAGTCCTCTTTGCGATAATCAGTCCAAACATAATGGTTTGAAGTGCCTGGGAGTGTGTCAATGTTTGATCTGAATACCCACCCTCACTTCTTCACTTCACTTTTTAACTTCATTTCTGGTCATATCACGCAGCCTTAGTTCCTTCTCTCCACAGATCTGACCTGTAACTTGCCCAAGTGGTGTTATTTGCTTGTCTCAATGGAGATGAATATTTCAGGCAATGTAATATCATCCCCATCCCCAGTCTGGAAAAATAAAATTGTATTTGATTGATCTGTAGAGAAAAACATGATTCACTTAACCCTAGTTCCTACTCCTTGATGTGTTTTCGAACATGCAGACCTGTTCATTTATTTTTTATGAAGTAACACATTATGTCCATGTCTTAGGATGAAGGTTCAATGAGGATAACAGTCAGCCAGTACGATGGGTTTGTAAAAACACTTGGTTGTTCCTACTAGAGCAGTGCAATGAATAGAATTTTTATTAAATTGGAGATTAGATAGAGTTTTGAAAAGTTGCTTGTCTCCTAACAGATCTGCAACTTTCACTAGTGGCATCATCTGCGTGTCTCCATGGAAATAGATGCGTTTAATGCCATATATTCTGGGCAACACAAATAACACCCACACCAATATTTTATAAGAAAAAATAAAATTGTGTTTGATCAATACGAGGAGAAAAACATGATTCACTTTTTGCCGTATTGCCCAGCCCTTGTTCCTACTCCATGAAATGATTCAGAGACCAGCTCATTTATTATTTATTAAGTAACAAATTTCATCCATTTCTAAGGATGTAGAGTCAAAATGGAAAACACTGATTCACAGTCAAGAAGTTTTTCCACATGATTTTTACCACACTACTAGTCTATTCTGTTTTACTCAGTCACTTGAATAAAAGTCTCTTGTCCCTTGCTGGTTCAATTTTGTAGCATTCTGTAAAAAAAAATATTCTAGGTAAAACCAAACAAAGCACTGACAAACGTATCAGCATTTGAATGTTCTCCATTTGTAAACCGTCATTGTCACCAAACCCAGTGCTAATTCGAGCATTACCCCACCAGTGGTCTGAGTCTGAACACATGTTGTATCAGTGAAGAAAAGACTGATCTGTGAGAGTTTGTCTGTAATGAGAATCCAGCTGCTGTTCAGAGCAGGAGGACGATCTGTTTTTGTAAATGAGCCCTTTCTTATTTGAATCAACACCAAACAAAAACAGCTGCTTCTGCTGTTAGCGTGGATTCAAAACATCCATTGTGTGCACTGCATTAAACATGAGCACAGCCAACTTTTAGTGAGATTTATCTTTTTAGATTTTAAAGTTTTAAATACTCTGAACCGGTGAACTTTAATAAAAATATAGTTCTTCTGTAAAATATTTTAAAAGCAACAACTGTCACGTAACTAATTAACAAAGTTTATAAGTGTCGCAGGAAAAGAAAGAAAATACCTCCTAAAACTTTATTATACCATTTTGCAGTATGTATTGTAGTGTATTATCTCCACACACCAGATTAACCAAATAAAAAAATATTTAGAATTAACTGTGAAACTAATTCAATATGTGATTAGCTGCAATAATCAAGGAGAGGTTTGGAATCTGGAAGACAGTGGCAGTAATTACCATATTTTTTGGACTTTAAGTCGCTCCAGCCAAAAAATGTGTAATAAACAAAAAAAAAATAAATAAATAATACAAGTCGCACCAGACTATAAGTTGCACTTTTAGGGGGAATATGTTTTATAAAATCAGAGACCAGGAACCGACATTTCATCTTGAAAAACAAGTTATAGTAATAACAATAGAAAAGAGAACAACAGGCTGTTAACGTCACATATGAACAGTTCTTCAGAAAACTATAACATAAACAACAGAACACAACAAGTTGACCAAACTCTCCATCTCACTTCAAATCACTAAACCCTAAAACCTAAAACCTTGGTGTCACTTCTGAGCAACTCTGCGACCTCCAGAGGTAAACTGTTACTTCCTCTTCTGCTTAGCTGTTGTCAGACTTGGCATTGGTTCCAGTTAGAATTATTTCAGCCTTTCTGAATCCTGACAGGATGGTTTCGGTTGTCACTGAAATCAGTTAAATTTAAAATTTTCAGTGGTACAAAAATAATGGTGTGATCGACTGACATGATCCAGACAGGACAGAGGCTCTTTCTGCAGGAGACATGTGCAGGAGCAATAGTTGTAGCAGATACTGACACACAAGCCTAGAGCGCCCTCTCATATCTGTCAGTGTGAAAATTGTAATATATAAGTCGCAGGAAACACCCAATCCATTAAAAAAAGTGCAACTTGCGACCATGTTGTAAAAATATAATACCTGGAGATGTGTTTTGTTTTATTCCTTGGACATACTATGCATTACTTGCATTGTAAACATGCTCTTGAACACCTTTGCTTTTGTATTTCATGTTTCGGAACAATACTTATGTTTAGAAAATGGCAGCAGGGCATTGAACCATGAAACAAATAAAAACTAGTCATTTAAGCTATGTTATAATATGACCCTTCAGTTGCAATGAACCAGCATGGTGATCATTTATGGAACTGCAAAGCCAGGTATGTTTTTGATAAGCTAACACCCTTACAACATCGAAAATACATTTTGCATGATATGTGTCCTCTAAAGATGCTCTATGAAAATAAATAATTGATACATATAATCCTAAATTAATTTCTTCAATCCATTAGTTCTGACAAGACCAAAGTAAAGCTCCAAGGATCCTTTAAGCTCTAAAACACTAGTTAATTAAATCACACAAAAGTTCAAACCATTATTAAAAATGACAGATTGGCACAGCCCCACATTTAGTCTTCTGAATGACAAAAAACGTAGCTCAACACATTCTGAATATTAATTAACTGATTCTGGCTTATAAGGTTGAACAATATTGGAAACAAAATATCAAATTACAATCTTCTCTTTTCTCAATTGTGATTTGGGTTGCAAAATTTGTTCCAAAATTTCCAGTTTTCACACCACGCGCATTTCAAACGTGTCCAGGAGCATTCACTTTCGAAAGAAGACTGGAATATTAACTCGTAAACTAATAAAAGAATCCTGTGCATTTCACCAGTCTAAATGGTTAGCAGGATTTCAGACCCACAATGCAATTTTGATGTAATTATAACTTTAATCTCGCAGCCCTATTTGTTTGATTAGCGCGGTAAAAATATAATCTTGGACTGTTTTGTATTCACCACCTGCTTCTCGCTTTACAACAGCAGCCACCAAATGAATCTCCAATGCAGAACTGACACACAACATAAACAAAACTGGGCTAGATTTAAATGCAGTCCTTCTTTTATGCATGTACCTGTCTACAGAGTCGCTCTAAAGGCAGCTTCCAAATCATTTCCTAAACACAAGAACACAAGGTCAAAGCTTTTGAGCTGTTTTCAAGATGCGTGGTCTGGGTGGCGTTGAAGTGTCTCTTCTCGCAGTAGACATTTAAAAATAGTCTTCCAGTCATTTTAACATTTTATTGGACAACTTGTGAGATCCTGAATGCAATCTTAAAATATTATACCATTTGGCAGAAAGCTAAATTCTGTAAATAGATTTCAAGCCAGTATATAAATAAGTTAGATGCATTGAACAGCAGAAACACACGCATTGCAGTGAAAGATTATAATGAAGGATTTGCTGACGTTGATGAAAAGAGTGGTGAAAAGAACATGAAGAGGCTGAGGGGGCTGACGGTTCTGCTGCTGCCGCGGTGAAGACACATATATAGCACATACAGCAGGCTGTGATTTGCTGCAGCCACATACGGTTTTCAGTCGTAAGCCCCAGTTCCAGTATGCTATGTTCAAATAGCTGTGCCAATTTGAAACATTTTAGGATCACATTAGCATATTTTCAAAAGCAGAGCACACAGAAAGCCCAGAGCAGCAGAGCACTACCACTGGCTGAGACCCGACCTGTAATGCACTGCTCCAGTTCAAATGCTATTCAAAAGAAATGGGACAGACAATATTTGTTTAGTCTATCTGAAAAGTAAATATATGAGCAGAATAGTTTTGTGCATGTTGTATATGGCACTTTATTGAATAACATCCCTTATGCTCAGATTTTAATTAAAATTCACTACAATAAAAATAATTCACCATTCATATTGTACATAAATGGAGAATGATGGAATGAATGGAAAGAAAAAACTGTCTCAATAAAAAAACTGTCTCAATAAAAAAGGCAATATCAGACTTTTATGCAATTATGCAATATCTTTTCAACTATTTGTCTCTCTATCTATCTGTCTATCTATTTATCTATCTTTCTATCCATCTATGTGTCTGTCTGTCCATCTAGACTACCTAAATCTTTGAATAAAACATATTTTCTTATAATGTCCAATCCAAAATGATGGAGGAACTTGCTTAGTTATACTTTTCTAGTGCCACCTATTTGTCTCCATGGAGGTGTTATTGCTTTGCTTAGAACAATGTGGCCACACCGGCTCATCAAAGTCTGATCCCGTCAGATCTCAGAAGCGCCAGTCACAAAAAAAAGAAAAGAAACTGTTGTTGTATCCATAGGCAAGGCACATCACTCACATTGCCTAGTATGAAAGTGGTGTGTGCCAGAGTGATGGTGGTGGTCGGAGGGACCGATGGCACAGATTGGCATGGCAGCTGCGCTTTCCATCAGTCTGTCCCAGGGCAGCTCTGGCTACAATAGAAGCTTACCACCCCCAAGTATGGAGTGAATGAATAATGCTGAATAATGCTCTGTAAAGCATCTTTGTGACATACGTCTGCGAAAAACACAATAAGAATGGATATTTCTTCAACAGTAAACACCCCTAATGAAATAAATGCTAGAAAGATCAATATAACGCTATTTTATTTTCCAGGCAAATAAATAGCATCTGAAGAATAGCAGGTCACCATGATTTAAAGGTGCACTATCATTAAAGGGACAGTTTGGAATTTTGGACGTAGAACCTCATTTCCTAGTGAGCCAGTGTGTTGTAGACATGTGGAGACACTTTTTGAAATATTCCATCCAGTTCTTGTATTTGCAGAGGTCGCTGATGCTAGGCTAGTGCATGTCAATGGCCATAGTTATCCTGCCTCTAAAAACAGTCTTACCCACTCCACAAAACACCCGAAACAAATCTGTTATTACACCAGACTGTTGATGTAAATGTCTGTGTTGATAGAATAATGTTTGAAATAAAACTAACTTTGCTTCGCATGAATTGGCGCATGTTGAGGGACTATTTTCTCATATATCAGTCCGCCGCTGCCAAGCTTTCTATCAGGAAGTACAACTCGCTGCTGCTGCTGAGATATAAATCCTTCAAATACAAGGACTGGATGGAATATTTAAAAAAGTGTCTCCACACATCTCCAACACTCTGGCTCACTAGGAAATGAGGTCCCATGTCCAAAATTCCAAACTGTCCCTTTAATGATAGTGCACCTTTAAATCATGCTTAGTCATATTATTGTGAGGCAAACCTATTTACAGGGAGGGCATCTTGTCTCAAAACTCTAAAAAAAAGATAGGAGAAATTCATCAGAAAATAAAGTGTGGACCCGCTCAAGATTCTCTGTCACTCTCAAACTTGTATAAGAATGTCAGAAATGTGCCTGTACAGTGTTCATATTTGTGTCCTCCTGTAACTCCTCAGGACATGGGCAGTGGAACTAAAAATGGAAGCTACCGCGTTGAACTGTACATGCTGCCTGTACCCACTGCTGAGAGAGAATTACTCCGCTGCATCATCCTCCTCTAAGAGAAAAGTTATTGCCTCTGAAAATTAAACAGTTCCATCTTTTCTTGAGCAGAGATTTAGCAGCGCGAAGCTTGAAAACACTTTTCCGATTTGTCTTCTTAACAATAGAATCTGTTCTGGTAATAGGGTATTTGCCCGTTTGCCAGTTTTTCATTTGGATCACATTAAAAACCACCATCTTCCCATCTCTGAGCAACATTTACGGACATCATTCTCCAAATTGTTTTGATTTGTCGCCATTTTCTTTCTGCAAGGCCACTACATCTGACAGATTCCATTTAGACCTTATCTGATATGAGGCCTTACAAGTCACCGGGAAAAGAAAAATATGTTAGCGTTGGAGTTTTATATAAAAAGCCAATTATATCTGATCTTATTTCTTTTAAAGCCTGCGTCAGAGGACAGTGGGGAGCCATTATTTTAATCCTGTAGAGTCTGGCCAACGCTCATTTAGCCCAGATATGACTATGGTGTTGTTAAATCTCTGCTGGAATATCGTCTGCAATCTCAGCATGGCGCCGAAAAGATAGAACGTAACATTTACTACAACCAAAAGATCAAAGTAGCGCACACAAGCAGGAGTCATACTTTAGCTGTCTGAAAATTTTATCCACAGAGATAATGAAGGTTTTGGGACTCGTTTGAGTTGGCTAATTCGTGACATATCAGAGTAGAGTTGTCAAAAGTTAAGTTGTATTGAGAATCGATACTAAATCTAGTTTTATATCAGTCTGGTCACCTCTCCCTCCATTATGCCTCGAGCAAAAACACCTCTGTGGACATTTGTTTATTTCAGGGATGCATTTGAAACTAAAGGAGCTCACTGGTCATCTATCTTTTACAACCTCACCTCAGACTTCAGTGCTTTGCTCATTGATTCTGCAAAAATCCAGTGTTTTTCAGTCCTTTGCGATACTCTTTTTACCTTCTTATTTCCTCGTAAGCAGCCGTATTTGTTTCGACAAGAACCGGCTATAGGTTTCCCTGATTGGCTAAGGAGATTCAATCAATCAGGCGTACATCTTTATAAAATATTTGGACTCATATAAGACCACATGGCATAATAAAGAAAGTACTAAACCAGGGCGGGCATGTGCTTTTGTCTGTTGGCAGGACGCGGCGGCGTGATGCACCAGGAAAACAACTCCATTGACACGGGGCAGGTGGAGGTGGGGAAGAGGGCGGGTCAGAGCCTTCCCCCGGGCGTGTTCTGGCGCTCACAGCTCAACATAGAACAACCACGCTTCATAAAGTTCAACATCTCAGTGCAGAAGAACGCCCTGATCGGAGTGTACGGACGGAAGGGCCTGGCACCATCCCACACACAGGTAAACAACGGGAGATTTGCTGCTTGAGGATTTCCACACTCGTTTATATTAATTTCGTGGAGACTGATCCAAACCTTATTCATAGTACTGCTTATGCCTAACCTAAGCACTAACCAAAACCTATTTTAACCCATATTTGAACTTTAAACCCTGCTAATAATATAGGATTTATATCATGGGGACCTGATTTTTGACCCCATAAAGGCAGCAGGTCTGTATAATGTGAAGTGTCTGTCGAGATTTTAATCCACACAAAGTGATACAGTAGATGTTACTTGCCCAATTTGTACACACAGTGAAGGGGGGTACACATAGTAAAAAATCTCATATTATTATGGGTTTTTATAGAATATTCAGGGTTCCCACAGTAATGGAAATCCTGGAAAAGTCATGGAAATTGAAAATGTCATTTTCCAGGCCTTTAAAAGTCATGGAATTTTGTAAATTCAATGAAAGTTTTGGAAAAGGCATGGAATTTTTGTATCTCTGTCACTCAACGACAGCGTTCTGTTAGGTTATCGTTAGGCTATTATGATTTTTTCCGAAAGTATGAGCCTTAAATGTGAACGTATGTTTAAAAGAGACGACAATAAATGCACTGACAGTATTTTGAATGTTAAAAACTATAATACCAAACCATAAGGTGAGTGGAAAGGGTTAACATATCATATTTATCCCTAAAAGTATGATCAGCTCTGCACATGTTGGGGGCCGTAAAGTCATGGAAAATTAACTTTAAGTCATGAAAAAATCGTGGAAAAGTTTTGAAATTTTGTCAGTGAAAAAGAGTGGAAACCCTGAATATTGGCGCATTTCTGCTGCTGAGTCAAAGATGCATTGTTGTTTGCAGTGGACGACATTGACCACAATATCTTTGGTCTGTTTTTATGCAACCCGCATGGAGAAATTACTGTTATTAAAGTCTTCAACATGTCAATAATGATTGCACCAGAGACACACCAGGGAGTCTTCAGAAGTTGCGATGCAGCTTGAAAGCTAATCTCCTTTACATAATAGTGGGTTCAATACACAGGCTGGACTAACCTCTACAGCCAGACTCCTCGCTGTGTCAGCAAGTAGTCTGGAAACCATATAATTACAATAAAGTCAAACAAACATATTGATAATCTGCTCATTTTCAACAGAAGTGAACAACCTCACAGTAGCCACAGGATCTCGACCAATAAGGCAGTCTGCTTCAGTGTGATGCATCGCACAAGCCATGCACCACTGCAGATAAACACGACTGCACAGTTCTGTTTGTCCAGACAGGAGCGCCAGGGGAAGTGGGGTATCTGCACGGAACAGGACAGCCCACTTAGATTGTGTGAGCACGCGGTCACACTCAAAATTCAGATTATGTGTGAAAGTTGTGCTTTGTGTTAGCCCAAACAAACAGGCCATTGAGCTCGGTGTACATCATGGTACATCATAGCACACGAGTTACACCAGGTCCCATTTGCAAAAAGGAAATCAAAACAGTTAAAGGTGCTGTACTTTTTAAAACTAAATGTATAAAAATATGAAAACAGAGCTAGCCTATTTTGCATGGTTTGCATTAGTCTAGTTATTCCTCATTTACGTTATGCATTCTGAACATCCATATTATTCACCATGATGAGTTTATAAGAGCAGCTGAGAACTGAGCTTGAGCGTGAGTTTTGAGTAAATATATAAACGAACTGAAAACGTTACAACGGGTAGGTGTCATAAGCTTGTTTCTGCCTATTCCTTTTCACTGTCTTGTTTTACTTTAGCCTTTGTGAAATGTCTGAATGAATAAATACAATTTTTAATAAAGTTTTTGTCATGGTAATGCTAACAACAGTTAAACAATAAAACTTTCTAATAAGAGGTAGACAGTTCAAAGCTTGCTCAAAGGCATGGGAAAAAAATGGGTACAGGGTCTTTAATACTGAAGTTACTGACCTGTAGTTATTCCCCTGTGAATGTGACCAAAACACGAAGAGTGACAGTCCCAGTTTTCTTACAGTCGTGTTCTAAAGCTGTATGTGCACTTCTGAATCGAGACCTATTTGTTCTGTGGAGACTTAAGCTTCTTTTCTGCTCCTTCTCATGTTGTTGCTCTTTTGAACGTGACATGTTCACTGTATGAGCAGTCATCTGCCACAGCTGGGCTTAATGAATTATGCAAAAAGTGACATTTCATTTCAAAAACGTGACTCATTTGTTCAGAGAAAAAAAAGCAAACCCAAAATTGGCATTTTATTTAGCTACAAATGAACGTCAAAAGTAATGTCAACACGCATTTTATGTACTGATCTAATTAAATGAGCATGCATTTTAGTATTCATTGCCTTTTTCTGTTTCTGTGTGGCACCTGACCAAAACAGAACTAGTTCATTTTAAAGGATTTGCACTGGTCCAAAGTTATTCCTCACTTATGCATTCTTTGCATCCTAATTATTCACTGTGTTGAGGTTCTAAGTGCTTTGCACAAGAGACCAGTGCAGAGTTTTGTCATGTCAATGAAGCTAACAGCAACTATTATGCTAATGTACACTTCCTGCGCAATAACTTTATGCTTTATAATTAGATGCAGACAGTACACAGCAGACGTCTTTTCTTCTTTTGACCTTAAGAGCTGCTCACAATATATTTGCACTGAAGCAAGACTAATTTTGCTCAACTGCATGAGGGAAAAAAGCAGGTACAGGCTTTTCACTTTAAAAAATGAACAAAATAACAAATGACAAATAGGATCTTACACAGATATTTTACCTAATTATTGGTACACTTTTCTGTTTTTGTTCGCATGGTCATTTCTGTTGTTTTATTTCTGTTACAAGCTAACAATTCTTTTACCTGGCTGATAGTGTTTACTCAAGGCTCTGCTTAGTAGAAAAGTGTTCCAAATGTACTCTTCCTCAATATTACCGCGCTCCAGTGTTACAAGAACTGGCATTACATCTAAATAGAGAAGCTGCAAAAAACATACTGATGTAGTTTTTGCTTTTGTAGAACCATAAACACAATCCAAAATGCATTATTACTTGTTACAACATAGCCATTAGCTCCCCAAAATAAACTGTCCCTTGTCCCCTGATGGAACCCAACTACTTTGAAAAGAGCTTCACAAATCCACTCTCCCTTCCACTCAATAAATTGTTGCAGAAATGTCTAAAAAGCTTTTCTACAATATGAGATTTTATTTGATCAAACAGTAACATTGGCACTGATTTTTAGATGGACTTTCGTGTACAAACTGTTTGCTTTCACTACTTTTCACCAAACATAAAGGCGCTGCACCTGATTTTCACCATCTTAAAAGTGTGGGAGAAAAAAGATGTAGTTAATTTGAAACTATTTGTAGTCTACCATTAATAGCATCAACATGATTCACCGTGATGAGTTTATCAGCACTTTTCCTAGCTCTTAGAGACCAGTTTTGCCATGATGGTAAATATCATGACACAACTAGCATGCTGACTCCTACTCCCTGATTATCGGACAATCAAATGCTTTCTAATTAGCACGTAGAAGACGTATTTTGACCTCAAGAGCTGCTTATGCAATATATCTGAACTAGAGCAAGACAAATTTGCTCAAATACATGTGAATAAATCTGGTACATCACCTTTTAAGGGCCCACATTGCGCTGTTTTCTGATCTCCCTCGTCACAATCATACTTAAAGTTGTTTTGTTTCATTAACACGTGCTTAACACACAAAAGCTGCAAGTGGCTGAGTTGTTCTCTAAAATGAAAAACAGTCTGGTCCACCGTCATGTGGTAATAATAATAATAATAATAAGGCAAGGCAAGTTTATTTGTATAGCACAAGTCATACACAAAGTAATTCAAAGTGCTTTACAGAATAAGAAATACATTAAAATTATAATAAAAACAAATCAAGACATAAATAATCATCATAAAATTAAAAAGTGAGAGAGACATTAAATTAGAGAGAAAAAAGTGGAATGAAAAATGAAAACCTTTCAGTCATATGCAGCTAAACAGAACCGTTTTGAGCCTGGATTTAAACGGCGTCAAAGTAAAGGCCTGTCTCACATCTTCAGGAAGACTGTTCCAGGTTTTAGCTGCATGAATATGAAACGCTGACTTCCCGTGTTTAGTGCCAGATAATAATGCATCAGTTTTATACAGTGCTTTTCTGGACACTCAAAGACACTTTACAGATCATTATTCATTTACTCCACACTCGGTGATGGTAAAATACTGCTGCCAATCTATGCAGTCGGCCCCTCCTCTACCACTATCACTCACGGACACACCACATTCATACTAGGCAATGTAGGTGAAGTGTCTTGCCTAAGGACACAAAGACAGTTTTTGTGACTGGCACCCTCCTGTGGCACCTGATTTTCACAGCGGTCTCCCATCCAAGTACTAACCAGGCCCGGCCTTGCTCAACTTCTGAGATCTGACGGGATTAGGCTTTGGCAAGTCTTTTGAAGGATTTCAGCCTTGGAATTGTCAATTTCTACTGAACTAAAGGTAAAAGGTAGCTTCATGACATCATAATGTGGAACAGAGCATTTTGAGCTTTGGAGATGTAGAGTGATTAATAATAAAGGGTTACTCAAACATGTGTGAATGAAACAAAGCACAACTCCAGGTTTGTTTTTGAGGAGGTAACAACATTCTGACATGCTTAAATCTCACAAGAGTCAACTTTCTGTAGTATAGATTTAAAATTTGTGAAAAAACAAAACGCGATTGGACCTATTTGATGGTAGATAATAATGTTTTTCAAGAAATAGACTCTGTTTTTTGTTACTTGGTTTGACGTGGACAACATTCACATTCATTGATTTTGTGCCATTTGCAAATTGCAATGTTTCTAAAATGTCTGTGTCACTTGAATGGCGTTTGTGGGCATGTGGACTGTCCAAAGTGTGGCGCGCTGATGGAAGCACTCAGACATGCCTTATTTTCCAGCACACTTGACTGTGAAAGCTCTTAGCCTCACCTTCTTGACATTCTCTGCTTGTAAAGATGGGCTTCATTCAAGAGGAGACAGTTAGGGACACTTTGTGAGGGTACAAAGTCCTAAGTGAGTGACACAGTGCCGGGCAGGGTGCACTTCAGGGTTTTCAGCAGTGTTATGCAAAATTTGTATTATAATATGAATGGTATGCATTTATGATCTTAAGACGAACCTTTTCGGTGAGTACATCATTTTAGTATTTTTGTTAGCATGGTGGATATTCTTACTATTGCTTCAACAGCTAACTTAAATTTACTTTTTGCTATAGTGCATACATCGCCAGCTTGTCTCTATGGCGATGGTGTTGCATTACCTTGAATGTTCCTCAGTATAGCATTAAACTTATATCTTGCATGTGTTAAATAACAGATAAAAATTAATATAAATAAATAAATAAAATAAATGTACCTTGAAAAATATCCTCACCTGTCACTTGGCCTGTTAGTGCCACCCGCTTGTCTCCATTAATTCACACTTTTTTCATGTTTTGGGTGTTTCCTGCGACTTATACTGTGTGGCTTATATATTAAAATTTTCACACTGACAGCCGTGAAAGGGCACTTTAGGCTTGTGTGTCAGTATCTGCTGCTCCTATTACTCCTGTACCACTGTCACTTGGCTCTACTGTGCATGTCTCCTGCAGAAAGAGCCTCTGTCCTGTGTGTATCATGTCAGTCGATCGCACCATTACTTCTATACCACTGAAAATTTAAAACTCAAACAAATTTATAAAGACAACTGAGAAGACTGAACACAAATGCCCTCAAAAAGAAAATCATATTTTGCAGATTACAAGATGCAAGTAGTGAAATATGCAGCTGAAAATGATAATTGAGCAGTAGAAAGAAAGTTTGGAGTGAGCGAGAAACTTGTGACACCAGGAGGGTGCAACATACAACTTTCCTGGAAGTCACTGGATGGATAGACAAAGCCTGGATTTCAGTGACAACCAAAACTATCCTGTCGGGATTCAGAAAGGCCGGAGTAATTCTAACTGGAACTGATGCTGAGTCTGATGACAGCAGCGCAGAAGAGGAAATGGTTAGTTTAGTTCCAGAGGTCGCAGAGTTGCTCAAAAGTGACACCGAGGATGAAGAATTCAATGGATTTAGTGATTTGGAGTGAGATACAGAGTTTGGTAAACTTGTTCTGTTGTTTATGTTATAGTTATCTGAAGAACTGTTCATATGTGACGTGAACAGTCTGTTGTTCTCTGTTCTATTGTAACTGTAACTTGCTTTTCAAGATAAAATGTCTTTTACAAAATATATTTCCCCCAAAAAGTGCTACTTATAGTCTAGTGCGACTTATGTTTTTTTCTTCATTATGCATTTTTTGGCTGCTGCAACTTATACTCCTGAACGATTTATAGTCCAAAAAATACGGTATGTATGTACTTTCCAGGCAAAGCAATAACGTCTCCATGGAAACTACCAGGTTGTAGCTTATAAAAGTAGCATAGTATTTGTGCAGTATTTCGCTTTGAGTGCACTTTTTACTCCACTGGCAGATGACAAGAACAAATATTCTCTACTGTCACATATTATACCTTAGTTTTGCTGTTTATTCATCATCAATCCAAATAGAACACTTCAAAATATGAACAAGATGGATCCATTTTACTCAGGACTATTTTGTTAGCAAAAAATAAAACAAACATTCACAGGACTCACTGGAGTAAGGGAGTGGCTGTGCACTTTCAACACAAAGAGAGGAGGTAAAATCAAAGTGAAAGGTTGACTAATTAACAACACTACTTTTGTGTCCGAGCCAATTGCGGCATGGACACTCAAGCTTGTCAATGCCAGACACGTTGCCCGTTGTGACCTGCTCTAAATGAGATTCTCTTCAGGTACTGGAGGGGGAGGTGGGGAAGGAGGGGGGCTGCCGATCGATGCATTTACTTAACTGAGCATGAAAGACGCCAATAAGAGATATTGACTACTCATCGCCTTCGCTTTTCAGTAGACAAGACAACATTTAAGTGAAACAGCCTCTCTAGTCTTTCTCAAACGCACTTCCTCCATTTTCTGTCGAGTGTCCAACAGCTTTGGACAAACTAACTTTTTCCTCATCTCTGCTTGGAGATGTTCTTTGTCTCCACAGATCTGATCTGTATCTTGCCCTAGTGGGTTTGATTGATTGAATAAACGTAATTGTCCTCGAGAGGCAATTTGTCTTGGACAGGGGGCTACAGAAATACACCAGACAAAACATTAAAGGATACATACAAGACAATAATTAAACACACTCTACAACATTTAAAAGAGACAACATTGCAAGCAAAAGCAATAAAGCAGGCAACATGACCTCCACCAGAAAGGTTACATTGTGCATCTTAAAAATTATATTTTTTCTTGTTTTGAGTAATTTTGACTTGTTTTTAGTTTGCATGATTTATATACAATTCTTATTGTTTCAATATTGTTGTAATAAGTGTATTATTTTTATTTTTAAGTGTATAAGTGTATAAACTACTTTCTCAACTGTCATAATTTAGCACACATTACACTTTAACCTTGTTTTTTGCTGTTTATTTATCATTAATCAAATAGAGTTTTTCCATTAAATATATTTGCTGAACATTTGAAAACAAAATGTAAAAATGGAGCTCACCAGAAGTGAACTTATCTTAAAAAAGGGCCTCAGACAAAACAACCAGAGGCAGTGCTACCATTAGGCAAAAGTAGGCGGCTGCTTAGGGCCCCCAAACCTGGAGGGGCCCCCAACCAATTTACTCTCAGTGCCACTAATGGCCGAGGCCTCAGAGCAATTAGATTTTCTCTCAGTATGACATTAAATGAGAGTAGTTTACTTTTAAGCAATAATCATATGAGAAATAATAATAATTATATGTAATGGATGTAAACAAAAATTTAACAAGCAAAAAAATAAAACTACTTTCAGTTCTAGTTATCGAGTAGGCGACCTAACTAAATAAGACCATAATTCAAATAAACAGATGTGTGTGTCTCAAAAACAATGGGGAAAAACAGACAATAAATATATTTTTTTTTTAAAACAGAAAAATGGCGCATTATAGTGAGGGCCCCAAACTCAAGTTCACATGGGGCTAATTGCTAACTCCACCACTGACAACAACAATAAAATGCATCAACACAATTTACAATTTAATCTCAAAAAGTATAATCCCATATCTAATATCACCATACAGGTCCCATCATAAAGAGCTGCCTTTACAAATACATTTTTCTTGTCTCTACTCTTTGGAGATGTTTTGTGTCCGATGCTTGGCAATCCTCTGAATCTTACCAAATATTTCGCAGGCTCCGAGCGTCCCCTCCACCCTCTCCTCTCTGCAGTCTGTTATTGGGCCTTATTGTTGGATGGAGATGAGTCGGGCTCCTTCACAGCAGCTAATCGTGATGTGTGCAGTTGGCCAGCAGGGTTGGAGCTTGTGGAGTGACCCGTTTTATTGCTTCTTCCCTGGGCCAAGAACACAAAGGAGTGCACTTCCGCTAGGTTAATATCCCGCCCGCTGGTTTAAATAACACTGTTGACTTGGCCTGGCCCTTCCCTAATGTGAGCTTTCCTGATGTTAGCACTTCTGTTCAAAAGGTTTCCTGGATCTGTGTTACAATTCAACACAACTTCATCTTGATTTAATGGGTTTTCTGAACTTGTAGTGCTTTTTTTCCCAACTATTTCTGTGATTTTTAATCACAGATTAACAACTGGATAAAAAACATAAATTCAATTTTCCAAAAATAATGTGATCTAGACTAGTAGGAATCCCAGAGCTTATATGAGTATCGACCTATATAGAATTTTCATATGTTATATCCATGGTGTTAATATTGATAGAAGAGCAATTACGGTAATGATGTGGCTATGTTTACACAACTGTATCAAATCAAAAAAGACCACATTATATGCTAGATAACTTTTATGAACGTGAAACATTCATTTATTTAAATTTTTTTATTAATGATGATTTGAATGGTTACGTGCAGACTTAGCAGCCTCTTGCTCTCCCAATCGACGTCTCCGCATTACATAGAAACGTAATTTCGATTCCTCTGTATGTCTAGTACATGTGAAGAAATTGACAATAAAGCTAACTTTAACTTTCATTTGTGAACTTTTCTACAACTATATCTGTAGGACTTGCAAGATTTTTATTTTTTTTTACACACAAATACATATTGGTAATGGAAAATGCTCAACAGAAAGCATTTATTGGATAACAATTTCGGCTGAAAAAAATATATATTTAGGGTTAGGGTTAATTTATTCTCAGTGATCTGACTTTGTGTAATAGCAAAATGCAGTTTAAATTCTCCACTTATGTTCTTCCTTCTATCCGTGCTTTTAGACTGAATGCATGGAATTAGAATAGTTTAGAAACAATTCAATAAAATGTTTATAATTTAAAAAGTTGCACCACAAGTTTGAATATAAAACTGTATTAATCCACAGGGGAAATTAGTTGGCCACAGTTGCTTGGCTGAGCTCAAAACACAATTATACCAAGATAATAAATGATTTGCATTGTAAGAACAAACATTATTTATTGAGCGATTGGTGCCAACAAGCTATCATCTTGTCATAAGCTGGCAAATTAGCTAGAAAACACCATGTGGGTGCCGTAATTTTTCATATGTAATTGTGATATAATAACAGAAAACTTCATTAATCAGTGCTCATGCTCAAGTTGTGCTTATGTGGGTAATTTGTGGTAAGAATGTTCACACATCAGCTTGCTTTTAAGAATGCCAAACTGCACCACTTTAACAAACACCATAAACAAATGCCATATCACTAGAATTTTTTTTTTTTTTTTTTTTGTCATTTCTCTTAAAAAAAAAAAAAAAAGGGTAGGTCTAAATTTAATTATTCCCTTGTATCTGAGCAAACTTTGTCCTGCCGCTTTACAGACATATTGTATAAGCAGCTCAAAATCCACTGTGTACTGCCTGCATCTCATAATAATATCTGGATCTAATAAAATATCTAATATATAAATAAAGTGGTTTATTGTCTGATAATCATGAGGTGCGCTTTAGCATGTTAGTTGTTGTTAACTAACATTCTGTTGTAGATTAATTTGTGAATTTTACTAAAAACCAGGGTTAGCCTGATTCATCAGCCGTCAGTCTGACCTCGCAGCATTAGGATTCGCTCGACGGTAGGCGGGTACTTTTTTTTATTTAACCAATTGCTGATATTTGGTCGTGATGTATGTAATGCGCCACTAACGGGGTTAACTGGTATATTAAGCTTTTCCCAAATCCCGTAGGAAGAAGGACAATAACATTTTTCCCCTTGATAAAATTAATTCTCTTTGTTCTGGCTTTAAATTCTCAATCTTGGGTATTGTTGCCAACACAGAATATATATATATATATATATATATATATATATATATATATATATATATATATGGCTCTTCGCTGATTGGCTGGTGCCCACACTCGCACTTCGTTTCACTTTTTTCTGAACACCGATTCCTGACCTAATCTCTGGAGAGAAAAGTCACTGAAATGAAATTGAGCGGAGGCACTAGGTGGTGCAAACCTGGCTAACTCAGGATTCCCACGATCATGGAAATCCTGGAAAAGTCATGGAAATTGAAAATGTCATTTTCCAGGCGTGGAAAAGTCATGGAATTCTGTAAATTCAATGAAAGTTTTGGAAAAGTTATGAAATTTTAGTATCTCTTTCATGCAACTACAGCGTTCTGTGACTGATTAAGGCTATGATTATTTCCATACGTATTCGCCTTTTGTTTAAAAGAGACGACAATAAATGCACTGACAGGATTTTGAATGTTAAAAAACTATAATACCAAACCATAAGATGAGGGGAAAGGGTTAACATTTCATATTTAGCCCTAAAATATGCTCAATTCGACACATGTAGGCTGCTGTAAAGTCATGAAAAATTCACTTTAGGTCATGACAGAAATCACAGAAAAGTTTTGAAATTTGTCAGTGAAAAAGAGTGGGAACCCTGACAACTTGACTATAATATTAGGCCTTTCTACTGGTGGTTTTCAGATTGTACTTCCAGATGGGGTTCAAGGGCCAGATTTCCCCGTAGGTTAAGATAAATTCACAGATGTTTAAGCTGATTATTTCTATTAGTGACTAGACCCATTAACAACAAAACACTAAAATATCATCAATCCTTTCCTGCTCTTAAGATGTGCTAAAGTTGGCTAATGGTGGTAGGAACGCTCCACTGTCTGCACATAGGTCTGGGCTCTCCCTGGGCTTTTCTGGCGGCTCTGTGCCCTTGAATCGGTGCATTGTTGATATGTTTACATGTCCTGGAGTGTACTTTCTGGCTTCATGGCTGATTGGTGCGAGAATACCATTACAGCGTGCCCTCAGAGCTCCCGGTCCGCAGGGATAAGGATACTGAGGCGAAAATGAGTTTCCAAAACAAGAGCTGCTTCACCACAAGAATTTAAAGTACTGCACTGTAGGGTTGTTTAGATTCAACTTATAAACTTACAAGGTGGGTTATGTTAGGAGTAGAATGTTTCGTAATCTTTTTCTTTGACAAGTAAGTTATCGTTTCTCCCAAGCAAATAGGCAACATTCAAATAGAGAAAAATTGCCTCTGAAAATGTGACTAATGATGAAAAATTTGAACCGTTGCCATAGCAATAACTATTTTAAACAAATTATCCTAAATTGTCATTGATGAAAAGTCCTCATTTTGCTAAACTATGAATATACAGTTGAAAACATTTTGATTAAACATTAAGTAACATCTTAAAACAGAGGAGCACTCATTTCCTAACATTTTCTTTTTTATATCTAATAGAATGTAATAAAAATATCAACACCATTGTACCTAAAGGGGCTACTTTTCACAGCAAGTACCACCTCATCTAATGCAGGTCTTAAGTGGGTTAAACCATGTCTAAACTAGAACAATTTCCAATATCTACTAAGTGAATGAACCCTTTGTGGGTAATCTTATTTTAAGGAGCCAAAATAACAACATAAAAATAGTAGAATAATTTAAGCATATGTGTGTTGTGTGTGGAGCCACGTATAAAAATAGGACCAAACATTGTTATGGAGGACTAAATAAGGCCAAAATGGTGAATAAAGTTTAACAAAATCCTGCTTAATGCTCCACTTACCTCTAGAGAAAGGTTGCATACCACAGTTTGAAAATCTCTGGCACTAATGACTCACAAAGTCCACCAAGTGTATGCAGTTTTTCCTTTATCCTTATGTTTTGGTATATTTTATTTGAATGTAGTCCACTGAAAACATTAGTCCAGTCCAACTACATTTTTGGATGAATCATTTTGAAGTGTACCTTTGCAGTGCAGAGCGGCTCCCGGTGAAACAAAGGCCGGCTGTGTCCAGTTCCCCGGCAGGTACACGCTGGCTGAACTTTCCTCTGTAGCCAGCTGCCATCTTTGTTTGTGTGCAGTTTGACAGGCACAGCTCTGCAGGGTCACTGTGGAGCTCTGTGCTGTAAACAGCTGCTGCTGCAAGGCGAGAGCAAGCCAAGGTAATGTGCACGCCCTCCAGCAACAATACGCTGTAAAAAGCTTTGAAACGCTTGCTAAGGCGCAGATGTGAGGAGAATTTGATCTGCAAGCACTCATGTTATAGGCAGACGACATCAGATGAGATTGATGAAGTTGTTTTATAGGGAGTTCAATATGGAAACATTATTTGGGCATATTGTATGTAGTTTGTCTATGCCGTGATGAGTTTAGGGTTTGAAATGTCTACTCAATGGCTTCTGCTGTGTATTAGGACATGAAAGTAAGCACAATGTATACTTGAAGATTCATCATATGTGTCCAAATCAGTTCCAATGCACCAAAGCTTATAATGAACATAAAACATAAAGTAATTTATGTACTTCAGTAAAGGAATTCTGACACATATCTATAATTTTAATGACATAATTCTCATGTTCAAGTCATTGTTTCCCAAAGACTGGATCACAAGTGTTTATTTTTGGGGTTGCCTTGTCACCATCTGCATGTCGGTCTGCAATATTCATTTCTACAGGCTATTTTATTCCAGTATTGCTGGTTCAATTGAATGTTGAAAAGAAAAAGAAATGGGCTAGATTTGAATGTCCAAATAGACGACTTATGGATCCTTTTATTGCTGATTCAGTTACTGTTTTTCATTGTTTAAAACTTGAGTACTACTAATTGTTCAGAGAGACACAATCACTCAGTCAACAATAAATATCCTAATTAATGTTCAATAATGGTCAAATCCACCTTTATTTTGTGATTTACAGATAATGTCTATTGACTTGTGTCACAAAGGTTTGGAAAACACTGGTCTAAGTCATCTCTGCTGACCAATACAGTGTTACATTCAAAATTGACCTTTTTGTCACATTAAATTCACACCTGTTCTTACTGTTCATTTTTGTCATATTCACATGATATGTGTACATTTAGTTGATGCTCATGAATTATCCTTTATCTTTAACTATCGCCAAGTTTTGGTGCAATAATATTATGCTTACAAAAATTTTAAAAATACATTAGTAGACAAAAAAAAAAAAAAAAAAAACAACATATTCCTTATCCAACTAGAAGTGTTTTAATGTGGATGTTTATTAATACAGCATATCCAGTGGTGGCAAAATGACAAAGCATATTGTTTGGATGGATAATTACGCACTCCATTCCTTATAAACCTTTCTTTGTTTTGTTTTGTTTTTGCTGTGACTAATTGAGGTGGAGTGGCTACAACTGGGACACTGCAGTATATGGCGATCATTTTGAGACATTTTGAGAAATTGTATCGTTTTTGTCCCAATAGCGCTGATTTCCATTGCACGTGAAAACCCTTTAATCCTGAGTTTGTAATTGTGGCGTGTATGGTAAAAGTGAGTCTTGCGCAAACACATTTAAATCACAGTTAAGAGAGCGTGCTGCTGCCAGTGAGTGCATCCACTCTACACAACGATGCAGTGGGGATCAGTACATCTGCTCCTGTGTCTGTCTGAGGCCTCGTGTTGGGGAGGCTGTTTTGTTATAGGCCCTCTGCTCCAGGCACACACAGGCTCACACACAGGCACAGACACACACACAGGCTCACACACAAGCTCATATACAGGATCACACACAGGCACAGACACACACACACAGGCACAGACACACACACAGGCACAGACACACACACAGGCTCACACACAGGCACAGACACACACACAGGCTCACACACAAGCTCATATACAGGATCACACACACACATACACTCACACAGGCTCCTACACAGGCTCAGGTGTGGAGCAGGTGCACTAACAACGCTCACTATAGTCACGGTTTATCATCTTTATGCTCTTTGGTTAGTTACAAGAAGTGATACAACCTTTCAAACTACCCTGTTCGCAGTTGTTAAAAATAGATGGGTCAGGATTGAACGTGGAAAAGTTAACGTTACCCGTTAGATTGAATGTGAAAAACTCTGTGTTACTGTTAGTGTTAGATGTGTCAAACAGAAAAAGAACCGTGGGACAAGTCGATAAGCTGCTGGGGCATGACTGGTAAATATATTTATCACACTAGAGCGTTCAATACCTATGAAGGAACTCTATATTTTACTTCTAGAAACCTCTGTTGGTTTAACATCAGTCTAAAATGTCAAGCTCTTGGATTTGGATATGAACTTGAATTTAAAATTTAAATTCAGGGTGGAAATTAGCTCTGCACAATGAAGCTGTTCATTCTTATTATTCTCTGACTTAAAATACTGTACATAATTTAAAAGAGTATAGTTTTTTCCTCACATAGATTGTAGCCATTATGTTACAAATGTAGTATTACAGCGACAATGTAGGCATCATACATGCATATTTGCATGAACCAGTGGCTCACGCTAACCAAACATGACACAGTCTGACTCTGAACATACATCTTCTGTTCACCATGGGGACTTTTCACACCAAACACAGCAAAGGATTAGCTACCAAGGATATCTCAGCACTAGTAAGCAAAACAAATGTTATATGTAACAAAAATGTCATATGTCAAATGACATATTTTAGTAAACTTTTGTTTGAGACTGAGGGGTGAGGATATACCAATGTGTCTGTGGGCATTAGGCACAAAAATTAAACATCTCTATCTCTTTCCGGGTGAATCAGGTCTTTTTTGCATTTGGAGAAGTATTAAAGTAGCCTGATTCATCAGCCGGTTTCACTTCGTAGAAACTGTCTGACCTCGCAGTGTTTAGAATTTGTTCACTCAACAGTAGGCGGGTACTTTTTATCATGTAACCAATTGCTGCTATTTGGTAGTCACGTATGTAATGTGCCGCTAATGGGGCTAACTGGTATATTAAGCTTTTCAAAAATCCCGTAGGAAGAAGGGCAATAACATCTTTCCCCTTGATGAAATTCACCAAACATTCTCTTGTCTCTCTTATTCTGACTTTAAATCCTCGATCTCAGGAATCATTAACAACACTGAATATATGGCTTTTCGCTGATTGGCTGGTGTCCAAACTTGCACTTTCAGGGTTTTTACAAACCGTCTATTGTATTTTGATTCCTGACCTAGTTGCTGGAGAGAAATGAAATTGACCGGAGGCACTAGGTGATGCCAGTCTGGCTAGTATTAAAGTCCACATCATTCTCAACTTAAAACTTAAGAACTTAAAAAATGTAACAAACTCAACAGAGACTGATAACAAAGTTTGTGTATGTCATTACTCTTGCCTGACACATGCCAAGATCTGCTATGAAATAAACCTTCTCATACTTGTTACTTTCATATGCTTTCCTGTATCTGTATACTGCCCCAGCAATACACACTCCTTCACTTTTTATGTAAAACAAGATGTCATTGTTAGTTGTGACATGACTGCCAATTTTTTTCTATTTCCTAAACTTGAGACTTGTATTGAAATTTCATGCAGGTATCCAAACATTTAAATATATGCATTTACACAGTGTTATCCAAGTTCATTTACAAGATTACACAGCGCGCACCGCCCAAGTGCGTCTGCCATCACAGTTAACATTATCTATTTTTTGAAACATTTTAGAGAAATTGCCCCAGAGCCATATCGGCTTCATCAGCATACAAACAGCTCTCCAAACAGCGTCTACAAGTCAAATAACTGACAGTGAAAAATCAACATTTATCATAGTGCAATATTTACTGTGAACACAGACCTGCTCCGACAGAGGCTTGCATTAAGACTTCTCAGGAGTTCTGCTCTCATTACCTCTGAAATGAGTTTTGGAGTGGCATGTAAAGTGTTCAATACGCAGGAGAATAGAGAGTTGTACGGCTTTTCAGGTTTTACATTATTTTACTTAAAAATCTGTGTGCACAATGTAGTTTGTAAACACCCATCATACTTTGGGTCGGTGGCTCAAAACTAATCAATATATTCTGTCTTGATACGAAAGCCGGGAGGGCTCATAACAAACACAAACGCCGCAACAAATACAAACACAACAACACAAATGCAAACAACTCAACACAACAAAAAGCCTCAACTAGGGGTGTGACGATATCCAAGTCTCACGATACAATATCATCACGGTATGAACCTCACGGTACGATATTTATTGCGATATCTTGGGAAAGCTCACGATATGGTGGGGAGGCTCATGATTAGGGATGTAACAATGTCCAGATCTCTCGGTACAATATTTTCACGATATACATCTCACGGTACGACATATATTGTGATATTTTGTGTGGCTAAACAGCTAAAACTGTTAACATGCTACTTTTTCCTCTTAAAATGCCTTGACAAGACTAAATCCAAAGAACTAAGACATAAAAGTGCTTAGAACTGTTATTTCTTCTTGTAGTCTACACTGAAATGGAGCAAAGGATCATGGTCTATGTAGTTCCCTCTGTCTTTTTTAGCTATTGCTGCACCATAACTCTTAATTTAAGCAAAGAGACTTGTAATTCGATATATTGTGATGGTCCACGATATTATTGTATATTTACGATTTTTCGGTTATTATGACATCCCTAGCCTCAACACAACAAAAAGCCACGACAGAAGTGACCACGGGACTCTATTTTCCAATGGACCAACCAATGGTCAGGCAGTGACATCGATCCTGGCCACAAAACAATAAATTACTTTTACTTATGTTTCCAAGTTTGTTCACTTCTCCATTCCTTTACTTTTCACATTCTTGTTCTTCTTCAACTTTCCCATTCACTTCCCGCTTGACCCTTTAACGCTTCGCTTGGTCCGTCGGAAAATAGAGTCCCGCGATCACTTCTGTTCTGTCTTTTTTTTTGGTTTGTTGTGTCTTTTTGTCGTGTTGTCGCGTTTATATTTGTTCCGGAGTTTGCGTTTGTTATGAGTCCTCCTGGCTTCCGTACCTTGAGCATCCACCATCCACACCGCAAAATCCAGTCACATTTTAGCAGGTTGCATTTGACTCAGAATCAGCCAGTATTTCTACAGTTTGTATTATTGATTTATTTCAGGGACAGTGCATGCTAAAGCCACAGTATGTAACATTTTTGCATCTCAAAAGTTAATGTTGCCATCAAAAATCTAGAGCTAATCATACAAATAACTGGAATCTTCAATAATAAGTACCATAAGAGTTACTTAACCTCATCTCTATCTGTGTTTTCCAGTATGACTTTGTGGAGCTCCTAGACGGCAGCCGGCTCATCGCTAAAGAACATCGGTCTGCCAGCGAGCCGGATACAAGGGCACGACTGGAGCACCCGGTCAGCGTGCACCAGGCCGGCTTCATTCAATACATGGACTCAGGGGTGTGGCATCTGGCCTTTTATAACGACGGCAAGAGCTCGGAGGCTGTGTCCTACAACACCATCATCCAGGGTAAGACAGAGCCTAAATTAACTGTCAAGAACTGTTTAAACTTTATCTGACCTCAAAGACTGGAGGCTATGGTGTTATTTCGGATTAGTCAGACAGAAATTAATATAGCATCCCCCCAAAGTTTTAAGTCAGCGATTTGTAAAGCTCTTGTAAGTTTTTATGCATGCGTATTTTCTTGTAATTTGGCCGTAAAGATAAAGAGACAGGAAGGCAAATACCTAACTGCAGTCACATATAGCAATCTAGCAGAAGGGCAAATAAGACAAATGGCAATTCTAGACAAATACAGTCATTAGATGCTTAAGGAGCATATATTTAAATTATGGGAAAAAGTAGAGGAAGCTATGCTAAAGGCTTTAGTGAACAGCAGTAAAGTTTCTTACCACAAAAATATAAATATTTGCCTTGGGGTGCTGGTAGAGCGGCACACTGCACAAACAGACGATGTATAATATATGAGTTAAAGATACTTGGATTCAGAATATTTATTTTGAGTATCTTTGACTCATGTTGATTTATTTTGTAAGTGTGCATATGTCTTTACCTGTTTCTGACGGCTTTGTTTTTTGTTCTGTAAGGTTCGACTTTTCAGTCAAAAGCCCAATATTGTGCTAAATTTACTCTTGTGAGCTCTAAGTCATGTTATAGTTTTATTATCTCCTCAAAAACATACCAGGAGTTGTGTTTTGTTTGTTTTAGTCTGGCTACATCTCCAAAGGTCAAAATGCTCTTCTCCAGCTTGTGAAATCATATAGTGGGTAGGTTTCAAGTTAACATCTACCTTTTAATGTTTTGTTTCATAGAGATGGGCAACTCCAGGGCTGAAATTGTCCAAATGATTCTAGTGAAGGTGTATGGAGTTTAAAAACACAGTACAGCACTTCCTGTATTACCACATGTGAGAGAAGAATTCAAGAAACCCCTAAATATGCAGGGTTTATCAATGTCTCTAGCCGTATTTGACAAGTTAGTTTTGTGGTTTCACACTGCTAAAACAGCATGTTCACCAACATTAAGTAAGTAAGTAAATCTTTATTTATATAGCACTTTTCACAGACATTTTTGTCACAAAGACGCTTTACAGATCATTATTCAACATTACCCATTCACTCTATACCTGGCGATGGTAAGCTTCTATTGTAGCCACAGCTGCCCTGGGACAGGCTGACAGAGGCGTGGTTGCCATGCCAATCGGCGCCATCGGTCCCTTCAACCACCACCATCACTCACGCACACACCACTTTCATACTAGGCAATGTGGGTGAAGTGTCTTGCCTAAGGACACAATGACAGTTATTCCCTCTGGTGCCCCACTGTGTCACTTGATTTTCCCAGTGGTTTCCCATCCAAGTACTAACCAGGCCAGGCCTTGCTGAGCTTCAGAGATCTGACGGGATCAGGCTTTTACAAGCCAGTATGGCCACAGTGTTAGCTATACCAGTGTCCCCAACCTTTTTTGCGCCACGGACCGGTTTTATATCCTGTCCTGTTTTAGTCCTGGTGTTAGACCGGGTTTAGTCCTGGTTTTAGACCTGGTTTAGACCTGGTTTAGTCCAGGTTCTAGTTCTGTTTTACACCTGGTTTAGACCTGGTTTATTCCTGGTTTAGTCCTGGTTTTAGTTCTGTTTTAGTTCTGGTTTAGAGGCGTGGACCGGGAGACATACGGGAGGAGGGACAGTCCATGCGGTCTGTGATGTGTAAAAAAGACTTTATAATTTGATGCAGGCTGCACATAGTGGTCTCATATACAACATATGTTTTGCAATGTAGCCTAATCTACTGTACTGGGGCAAAAGATTTTACATGAAAATCAGGTTATCTCACTCCATTGACAAATTATTATTGAAACAAGACCAAAAGGTCTACACAGACTAACTAAATAAACAGTGAAAACAAGATTAGTAATCTGAAAAAGTTATTTTAAATGCAGTGTTGCTGTCTATGTTGTGTCTTTGTGGATTTAGTAAAGTATAGGAGCAGAAGCCAAAGAGGAGCGGAATTATTGTCTGGGAGAATGGACCAAGTTTGTTGACAGAGGAGTCCAAGGTGCAGGTGGGACTGCATCAAGGTCCGGCCCTGAGCACTGTCTTGTTTGCTTTGGTGATGCACCGCGTGACAGATAAGGCCAAACAGGAATCTCCATGCAATATCCAGACAGGAAGGACAGGCTAGAGCTGCCTCATAATTGAGTATTAGAAAGAGAAAGAAGAATGTAGAAGCAGTGTATAGACTCACATTATTACATACTAAACACTGTAATTGCTTTAGAGGTCAAACTTACTTAAATTGGCTAATTATACTGAAGTACGTTGGACTAGTACTAATTGCAATCATGCAAAAATTGCAGTTTGAATGTTCCCGGTTAGCAAATCACAATGACTGTTGCTAGTTAGTTTATATAATGTCTGTAGTAAGTAGACTGTGGACCTACTTGGCTGACTGAAGGATTACACACACAGTGATATAAGGACCTCTACAAAGAACAAAATGTCTTGCCTTCATACAGTCCTATTTAAAAAGAACATTAAAAACCTTTAGTAAAGAGTTCACCTCTCCAAAGATGCGAACAACTTAAAGGTGCACTATGTAACTTTTTGGTTGTAGCTTGATTTATCAGCTGGTTTCACTTTGTGGCAACTGTCTGACCTTGCAGCATTAGGATCCGTTCGCTCGATGGTAGGCGGATACTTTTTTATTTAACCAATCGCTGCTATACAGTCGTGATGTATGTAATGCGCTAAATCCAGTAGGAAGAAGGGCAATAATGTCTTTCCCCTTGATAAAATTCATCAAACATTCTCTTTGTTCCGGCTTTAAATCCTCGGTCTTGAGAATCGTTGCCAACACAGAATGTATGGCTTCGTCTACGTCCATCTCAACGCTTTATTTACTGTTGTGCTGTATCACAAAAGGGACCCAGTCACGGCTTCACAGCTCTTTGCTGATTGGCTGTTGCGTGGTCTACAACTTCTGGGGTGCTTGCAAACTGTCTAGTGCATTCCGATAACTGACCTAGTCGCTGGAGAAAAATAAAATTGAGAGGAGGCACTAGGTGGCGCCAGCCTGGCTAATAAGGCTGTGCAATTAATTGAATTTTGATTGCGAATTAGATTTACGTGTCAAACGATCTCCAAACTCATATAATTGAGTTGAAACGATAAAGCTTATTTATATATAAGAACATAAGTTTATTTTGGGAAAAATTTTGTGTAAATAAGTCTATTTATTTAGTTTTTTAAATGTAGAGGTTGTAGAACAGCTGGATATATATCTTGTTTTGGGTACATTTATGTCTTTCTATGCCTTATTTCAAGTTCGAAGAATATTTTATTCATTTTATCTTTTATACATCACAAAACTGCTCTAAGTTTCACATTTGTAGCCTGTATTTATTTTCAGTGTGAAAGTTTGGCGTAAATTATTAATAAGAAAGTGGGAGTTTTTTTGAGAAAGAAATGCTGAATAAATGCATTGTGTAACTAAAAAATAAAAACTTGAATAATCGTGGTTTCAGTATTGACCAAAATAATCATGATAATGATTTTTTTTTTTTTTTTTTTTTTTTCCGTAATCGAGCAGCCCTAGGGTCCATCACCTGCTTGTGATACTTTATGGATACATCATTGCTCTGCCTGGAATATTCCACAGTATGACATTAAACAACTGTACTTTACATTTGTCAAATTACAGTTGTTGTTTATAGCTCAATAGTACCTAGAAAAACAGACATTCTGAGTGTGAGCAGGGTCACCTTGGTCTAGTTTGGTCTCCATGAAAATAGAAAGGATTAATCCCATACTGTGAAACATGATAAAACAATAACATCTCCATGGAGAAAAGCATTTGAGGGACCCTCCACCAGAAAAGTTATACAAATGTGTTGCCTCAAGTGAACCTATAAAATTAAAACACTGATATTTAAACTGTCCAATTATAATCTGGAACATAATTCAGCCTAGTTAAATTAGAAGTTTACATAAATTCCCTAATTAAAGGAGGAATCGATTTTATGTTAGTTCACTTAAAGAAGGAGTATTTAACTTCGATGGGGTATTAATTGCTAACATATAACATATTTAGATCATCATTTTACCTTTTGTTAGTATGAAAATGCTAAAATAACATATTAAAAATGTTTAATTAGGTCCAGTTTAGTTTTTGGTGAGTTGCCAGAGGAGAATGCTAGATCTCTCAAACATCCATGGATGACATATAATGATCAGAGAACAATGTTATAACTCAGTAGAAATTTCCCAAAAAGTTTGTTTTACAATTCTCTGTAGGATAAGAAAAAAAGTTTGGAAACTATAGATGTGTCTATAGGTAACATGCAGTACATGCTCTTTCATCTTTGGATAGAATGAAAAAAAAAAAAAACCTTACTTCTATGACAGTGTAACAAACTCCAGCACATCAAACTTTTATGCCAAATCTGCAGAGAGTCTCCAAAATTGAAAGTGAGCTGATTTCATAAACAGTTTGTAACATAACATTCAGGCATCGAGGAACAAGGATGTGGTGGGAATAAATGTATTGAGTGTTTGTTAGAAAACTGCAGCTTCTCGAAGTGTGCGCCTGGCAGCAGATATAGTGGATTATTGTGCTGAGCGTCAGAACACAGCCCATACCGCTCATTGATCCCACTTTTCCTCTTCTCCATTGGTCAAAAGTCTGTGAAATTTCTCACACTTTAATGTTTTTTCCTTTCCTATTTCCTTTGGGGGGTTCCATTGATCCTGGCCTACAAATATGAAGCTATTGACGCGGGAGGCCAAAATTGCCCTAGCTCGATGAACATTCCGTACAAGCCACGCGATTCTCCAAAAAATAAAAAAAAAAGTTTAACTGCGCATTGAAAAAAATAGAACTAGCCAGTAGTAACTAGTTAAAATTATTTGAATTTAGAACATTTGCTCATTTATTGTTGGATCATTGTTGGACTTAGCCTTTTTTAGTCCTTATTCTCTATAGGATTTTTCAATGAGAGAAGTAAATTACACTTACCTAACTGGCCTTGTATTTTTTTAAGTTAAATATTGTAGGCAGAGGTGGGTATTCACAATTGGGATCTCAGTTGTTGTTTTATTGCTATGTTAAATTAGAATATCTAGTCTAGTGGTTTCTGAAGTGAGGGGCTTTAGAGGTGTTGCTGGAGGATCACCCAAAGGTTTTTCCACACAGTAAGCAAGAAAGAAAACAGAGTTTTAAATCAAGATATTTCTTATTTCTTTATGTTACTATAAAGCTCACAAGATTTTAACATATATATACATCTAATCTGAAACATTACCGTATTTTCCACATTATTAGGCGCTCTGTCATAGAATGGTCTATTTTCGAACTTTTTTCACATATAAACCGTACCGGACTTTAAACAAAACACAACAGTTCGATGGGTCAGTCGGACTTTGTTTGTCGCATTCACGGTGACTCTGGGCTTTGTTCAATTGTGGCGTAGGGAGGGTGCTGTCTGGGACCGCTGGATTGTTGGCGTGTTCACAGTGACTCAGTTGTTCAGTTGTGGATCGAATTGGCACATTGCACTCGCTTTTCGTTCCTCTGTTCCGTTCCTCATCCGTGTGGAGTGATGAGTGTGGCTGTGAGTGTGTTTTACTGCGCAGTCGCTGTCTGCTCCGTGTGTGTTTGCGTGCGCTGCGAATGGTGCGGCTTTGTTGTTTACTGAAGTTGTGCTGGGACCCCCGAGTGGATTTGTGTATAGGGCACCCTAGATTTTGGGAATTGCAGTCGTTTTTTGATGGGGTTGACTTAAGAGCGCGTCCTATGGTGCGGAAAATACGGTACACTTTCTTTTATATGTAGTGTAAACAGTTTATAAGGGCCCTGTGTGATCGTCACTTTGATGGGGGCCACTGCACAGGAGACACTGGAACTGCTGGTGTAGTCTATTGCCTATACACACACAAACACACACACAAAAAAACACGATTCATACAAAATGAAAAAAAGAACAAAAAAACCCCTCAATTCAATATTTTCCCTTAATCATTCAGACCTACCCCTAATTGTATATCATATAATAAATTAAACCTAATTCATCAAATCTTGACTAATATTCTGATATATTTCAACTCATTTTAATCACGTTCAGATATGACATTTTTACTGTAAGGGCGTTTTCCCCTTTATGAGCGATGGTCTGCTGAACAAAACTTTGCGATGTCTGCTTCGGATATGTCAGATTAACTTCAGCTCCGGGAGGATTGCTGCAGTAAACACTTGGCCTATTGCGTGGCTTTGGAGGGCAGTCATTCACAAGCTAAGGAGACAGGATCGCAGCCGAATGTGTCAAGGAAACGGAATTATTTGGTCTGGTTTCAAATGCTTGTGTGGTTTTTACTTAGCGAGGCTTAGCAGAGCGTCAGGGATGCTACGCAGGCTTAGACCTTAGTGGGACATGGACAAATAGTTGTAAATGTATGCCTGCGCAGATAAGGGGTGCTCAGAAAGCCCCGATTCTTGTCAGCAGGGAAAAGAAACTTGTCTCTAGTGCGTGCAGTATTTTTAAAGCGCACACTTGTCAGACCTTATGAAACAGGAGTTGTTGCATGTTGGGTCTAATGTGACAATGGGAGGTATTAATAGTTTGCTTTTCTCTGTCTTTTCGCAGAATCTGTCACCGAGTGCACTCACAACTGTTATGGGAACGGAGAGTGCGTCGCCGGATCATGTCACTGCTTTCCGGGATTCATAGGGCCGTACTGTTCCAGAGGTATATCCACGCTTTGTTAAAGGGATGTGAAAGTTTATCCATTTTAAAGTCAAATTAAAATCACTTTAGTTCTTTGTTTGCCAATACAGTTCCATCACAAACAGAGGAACACAACACGTCTGTCCGTAAAAGATAGATGGACAGATGCTTTATTGATCCTGAAGGAAATTCAAAGTTAGGTAGCAGCAACATAAAAATTATATATAAGTTAATAGTTTAATAGATAGCATTTGCAGTTTGAGTTAGTCTGGGATGTGTTGTATAGACAAAATCTCAAAATCAGATTTAAAAATTGTGTTAATATTTCTTCACACAATAATCATGCACAGTCATATAACATCCGTAGGCCAATATAAGCCTTTTGTGACTTGCATGTATGTAGCAGTACAACTTTAATCCACACTGAATATTGAAAACCTTCAAAAATATAAAATATCATTATAAAACTGACAAAATATAATTCTTCTCAAAAGTGTGAAAAACAGTAGTCCCAGGACATATGAACATTATTTTCCTGTCAACTTTCCTTGCACCTGACTCACTTTCCAGTGAACTGAAAACTCCTCACAGATGTTGTCTCTGGTGTCTTCTGAAAAGTTGCAACTAAAAAGCTATAAGGCAGCGCTGGAAAAAAAAAAAAAAAAGATTTGGTAAGTAGTAAAAATACAATTTTGCCTGAAAAAAGCATCAAGTATGCACACCTCAACTAACCAAAACAACTTAAAAAGAAGTCTTGAGCAGATCTTTGCAGAATTTAAACCATTTCCACTATACAGAGCATAGATTATTATTTTTAAAAATGTCACTGTTTATGCTCTGACAAAAGCTTCCTCTCCTTGTTTCGGCGCGGGCTCCTCTGCGCAGAAGGCCTGTCCCCGGGGTCCGTGGGTATGAGGAGGTTCAGATGGCACCAGCTGTCACACATGGATCTGTTTGGTGATCCGTTAACACATTTATACACAAGCCGTGCGCTCAAAGTCAACTCGCCGACAGGAAGCGAAAAGCTGTTATTTTTAGCACGTTTTAGCCCATCAATGAACCATGTGCCCATACATTCAGAGAACAAAACGGACACAACCGGCTGTAATTGCTATCACACACAGAGTTGACAGTGTTGTCTTGGGACTGGATTCTATGAGGCACAAAATAGAGAAATGGTGGTACAGTATTATAAGAGAATACGGTTGCTTTTCATAGGATAGACCACAAAAATTTGCAGCACAAAAAACAAATGTTCAAATGAAATACTAGGTTAAGGTTAAGGTTTGATTAAAGTACACACAACTTGTACTTTTGGCAGGGAAAAAAGTTATCACTAAGAAATGAATGACAGAATGAACCAACTTTCAAGGATAACAATAGATATATAAAATGCAGGGGGGGGAAAAAAAAACTTTGTATTAGATTTTTTTCCCCTTTTTCTGTGTTGTGTTTTCTGAAAATTGAAAAACAAATAATGTCTGACACATTTTGTTTATTTTATAGCCGCCTGTCCGATCCTGTGCAGCGGTAATGGCCAGTACACTAGGGGGCGCTGTCAGTGCTACAGCGGCTGGAAGGGCACAGAGTGTGACGTGCCCCTGTCCCAGTGCGTCGACCCTCTGTGCTCGGGCCACGGACTTTGTGTGTCCGGCAACTGTGTGTGCAACACCGGCCACAAGGGGATCAACTGTGACCAAGGTAACCACCATCACAAACGTAGTTAGAATAGAAAATAGGCATGGCTGCGATTTGGCTCCATTTACTCTGACTCTAATTTACTTTCTATTGAAAATCGGCGCTACTCTCTCTACTAACTGCTGCTGTCAGGCTTGTCATTCTGACCTAAAAATGTTCTTTTTAAACCACTAGTGTTTTTTTATTTTGCTCTTTTGTCTGTAAATCAAAGTATGAACTATAATAACACTTTGATTGACAGCTATTGAGCCTTTGCTGAGCGCCCTTTGCCAAACCAATGATACAAGCAGGAAATGGCAAGTGTCTTTAAGAACCTAGCTCCGGATTGACTCTTTGATTGTCATGAAACACGCACTCTGCTCCAAATTAGCCGCTATAACTTATGTTATTAGGTTCTTTATTCAGACCGAGTTTGTTTTCATACCAGACAGTTTCGACTGTTCATCAGTGGTCTTCCTCAGAGTGGTCAAGACTATAAACCAGGACAAGGGGATTTTTTACTCTCACACACCTGGGATACTGTCCTGAGGAAGTCGGACTGCAGATGGCGCTGTCATCCTGCCTCCACCGGTAGAAAGACAGTGCAAAAACCTTTTAAAATCAGCTGACCAGATGCGTCACAGCAGCATCACGTGACCACTCTGAGGAAGACCACTAGTAAGCGGTGACTCAGGTATGAAAACAAATTCTTGGTCTGAAAAAAGAACCTAATAACATAAATTATCAGAAGACCAAATGAACCTCATGGGACTAGCCGCTATAACTACAAGCCTTGATTAGCTTCAGTGGCTGGAGCCGAACAGTACTGTGTCCCTTAGTCCACTTTTAAATATACTGGCTATGATCACAACACACAAGTCCCAATGCACCAGAGCACAACATTCTGTTCTACCCTCAGGGGGACAGGCAGTCTAATGCTGAAACAATAGCGGTTTTCAACTCCACCAAGCGGATAATGCAGCCGATGTGGTATTGATACGTGTATATATTAGCTGTGCGTGTGAAGGTGGAACAGATTGTGTGAAAGTTCATTCAAACGCTTACAGATGAGGACACCTGTACAATCAATGAGTCAATAACACGGCTTTGTCTTTACTGAAAGCGCACAGAACACTTCCCCTCGGGATCTGCTGGCCCTCCCCCTCCACTTTACTATGTTTAACTTTATCGATCTGCACCATGACAAAAGGCAATTATCAGCTCACATTTGCATGCTCGGGTCAGCGGACTCCTATGTAAAGACTATTGAGCTCGCAGAATAAATATGTTGTGGTTTTCCTTTATGTGAAGTGATATGGTGGAAACACAAACAGGAGGAGGCCGCGTGTTTGATGAAGTGGCCCAGGTGAAGAATCAATACCATTTTCAGCAGATATGGAAATACAACAATCAGCTCCATAGGAAACTGCAAATGATGCCCTGTTAGTAATGGCTTGATTATGTTGTCCATAATTGGCAATTACTAACCTGGAGCAACAAGTGGGTCCAAATAGTTAATGGTAATTGATTCTATCTATCCCGACACTAATTGTGCTCCTTTTGTGGGGCCTGTAATGTGCATAATTATGCTGTCAGTATATTGCCATAGCCTATAATGTACTCCAGAGGAGGAGGTGCCACGTGGGTGGGAAATAACTACCAGTGTACAGGGAAAACTTACAGATAGATTTGTTTTTTGTCAAATATAGAACAGAGTTGTTTTGAAAGTATATAGATTGTTAGTAATTAGAAAGTACATACGGTACTTATTGGAGGAGCACTCTTTTTCTGCACAGGCATACCTGGTTGTACCACTACAGTCTTGCATTAATCACAATGACATTGATGGTCAGCCATTACAAAGGAAATTAAATTTTGTGGCATTAAATAAATCATCATCATTAAGTTCTCATACAATTTAGTACCAAGCTACCTGTTTGTTTGTTTTTTTACTTTTGGCCTATCATTTTATTTAGTCAGAATTGCCACGTCAATTCAATTTCCTTTTTGCAACAAACACACTAAACTAAATAAACGATAATGCCTTAAAGTTATATTGTCTTTTACAAGCTTGGCATAAGCCCACACTCTATGGCCTAGCTACTAAGTCAGGTTGCCAGTCTGCACAAATACTTCGTCCAACAACCACCAACGTATATGCCCTGGTGAGAGAGAGGATTGAACACTGGTCATTCGATAGTTGGTGGACTAACACTGAGCCATGGCTGACATTCTGCCTACATAGCTCAGAAAATAAAGTTGCTTTAAGGTTCAGGAAAAGGAAGAGTCTGAGTGCACTATAAGATGAAAACTCCACTCCACCTTTGCTGAGGTGAATGATAGGGTTGTGTAAAAGGATCGATAGACTGTAGTGGTGAAGCATTTATAGTTTACAGAGTTTATAGAGCTGCACTCCTGATGTGTGTGACTGTGGCTGTCTGCTGCAGCGGAGTGTTCCCTGCTCCCTCTTGTTCATGTCAGAGTATTTAAAGTGCTCTCATCTCTCCTCAGTGGACTGTGTGGACCCCACCTGCTCTGGGCACGGGGCCTGTCATCACGGGGAGTGCCACTGTAACCCGGGCTGGGGCGGAGTCAATTGTGAGATCCTGAAGAGCACGTGTCCTGAGCAGTGCTCCAGCCACGGCACCTTCAGCACAGAGACCGGCACGTGTGTGTGTGAGGCCAACTGGACCGGGGCTGACTGCTCTATAGGTGAGGACACACACTTTGATTTATTCTTAGCTTGTGGAAAAATAAATTTGTGTTACACCTGACTTCAATTTTTAAAGGAAATAGCTTGTTACGCATTTCAATGCCACAATAAAAATACATCCTTTTAACAAACAAATGTACAATCTTATACAGCGAGCTCCTTTTACCATCTCCATATTGAGATTGTGATACTAAATTTCTGAAATAGTTTGGGCTCCTCCTCTTGTCATTATGGTAACGTGTTTAAAGGGGACATTTGATACAAACACTGTGTATATTTCTGTATATTTCAAAAACATAAAAGGAATATTTTTGATTTATTCATAGTTGATGATAAATTTTAAAGCTACGTCATGTTGATAAAAGCCATTCTGCTAATTTGTCCACTGTCCTAAATCAAGTAATTTCTGTGTATGTAAAAAAAACAACAACAACAACATCTTGTTATTATTTTCAATTGTAAAGTGCAGTGAAAATGTTTCTGTAACTATTTTAAAAAATCCAGAAAACTGAAAAAATGCATTACACATCAGCTTAACAATATATCTTTTAGCTGTTCTCTTCTGTGCTTTTCAAAATGTTCACTTATTTTATTCCCCTTGGCAATTTTTTTGCATGGTTAAAAAAAAAATCTCTATTGACTTTATTTAAAAAAACAAACAAATCAGTCATGCTGCTGTGTAGTCATTTCCTGAGTCCACATCATGGAGCTTTTTATTAATCCTGTCACGTTTTACAGTGAGTTTCTCTTTAGGGCTCAGACATTTCTCATCCTCCCCCACGTGAAGCAAACAAATGGATTCATCTTGAGTCGCCCTGATTCATAATCTGAAGTTACTCCTGCCATGATGAATAGATACAAACTGACAGCACTTTTTCATCCCTGAGTTATGCGCCGCTTCCGTCAGCACTTTTATTTCCCCTAAGCTTCTCAGGGACTGTTTTTCAGCAACACCAAAATGCCTAATTAAATACTGGTCTGAAAGTCAATACATTTACAAAGCGTACTATGACTACGGTTATACGTGTGTGATTATAGTTCGATTATCGTCACTTGTTTCTTGTCAGGTCAAAAAGGTACGTTTGTAGAATCATAAGATCAGAATGTTCAGGGCGTGTGGGGATTAAGGATTAAATGCTAATCATTTTGGCAAATGCAAATATAATCACGTTTTTTCCTAATACATCAACAGGAATCCTTATTTTAAGAAATTGCTTTAGAACAGGCGTGTCCAAACTATGGCCCGGGGGCCAAATGTGGCCCTCAGACAAATTTTTCTTGGCCCTCAAGCTTCCAGGTGAATTGGCCCAAATTAACTGCATCAATTAAAAAATCTTTTTTTACTGCAAGTTTTTGAAAATCTACCTAGATAAAGCAAATATTTAATACTTAGTGTGTGGTTTTAAGGATCTTAGCATGAATAAAGACTGATAGCTCATTCTAATGTGTTAAACATGCACATATTTCAATTATTCACTGTACTGAGCATCAGTTTATGGCCCTCAATCAGCCCTCTGCTTGGTCTGTGTTTAGATATGTGGCCCTTGATGAAAAAAGTTTGGACACCCCTGCTTTAGAATATGTGATTTTCATAGGTTAAGTCAGTGCTTCTCAATTATTTCCTGTCAAGCCCCCCACATTTTGCGCCCCTCCACTCCACAGAACCACTACCAAACGTGGACAAATCGCACCCTCGCCGTCAGTAGCCTGCAGACGTTTTAGTCGCGTCTCCAAAGTGACTCCTGGGACAAACGCAGCATGTGTCCGTCCATATTCCGCGTTGTGCTCACCTGCGTCATGAGGCGGTCCACTCCCGTGTCCTCCTTGTCTTTAAAGATGATGTCCGTGTTATAGTTTGGGGCACTCGTGTCATCCAGCATGACAGACACCATGTCTAATGCTGCAGCAGTATCAGCTCCTCTGCTGTTTGTTATGCCACCTTATATGATCCTAACAGTGCTTGCTGGTTTACTGAAGTAGCATTCACAAAGCGGGATGATTGTTGGCAATATTCGGCACGTTTTTGCTGAAAAAACTGAAGCGGCTTATCAGCGTGATCAGGGTGTAATGTCTTTAAGCGACGCTGTCATTTATTTGGCTTCATGCTGTCTGCTGCCAACATTTTCAGACACAGGTATTTCCTTGTTTCACAGTGAAGCCGAGTGCATACAGTGAGCGCGATAGTGTTGAGCTTCTTTGCACTGAGTATACGCACAAATACTCCCTGCGCACACTCTGACAATGAGAACATCATTGCCAACTACTGTAGTGGATGTGCTATTACACTTTATTCTAGTACGACAAAAAAAATGCATATTCTCCAAGGTCACATGCCCCATTATGTGAGAAGAACTGGGTTAACTGGACCAAAAAAATGAAACACCTTGGTCAGTGGTGAAAGGTACATTGTTACTTCTCTGCCATCTGCCTGTTTCCATAAAGATGTTATTGGTTTGCCTGAAATGCCCCACAGTATAGCATTAAACCCTACCGTATATCTTGAAATACATGTGTAACGTGAGTGGGCTTGCCTCTCTACAGACGTGACCATCTGCTTTGTGTGGGGTGTTACACTGTGTGGCATTAAACTTGTCTCCACAAAGACAAGCAAGTGACACCACCCTCCATCAGAAATGTTACATAGTGCACCTTTAAGGGTTCACATTTGGAGTCTTCTGTAATAAGTAGCTTCACTTAAAGGTCCTATATTTCACAAAAATAAGATTTAAGCCATGTTATGATTTTGTTACCTCCTCAAAAATAGACCTGGAGTTGTGTTTTGCTGCTTTCACATATGTTTGAGTAATGCTGCATCTATTAACATATTCCACCTTGTGATGCCTTGAAGCTGTAGTTTTCAAGTTAACTACTACATTTTACCTTTAGTTTAACATGGATTCACTAACAAGAACCGCACCACAACTGGACGAGAGAACTGACACAGGCGGTGATGTCAAGATGGCCATATAAATAGGGCTTCTGGGTAATTAAAGGTTGATATAGGCTGTGGTTGGCTGTAAGAAGGCTGAGGCGTGGTCCAGCTCCTGAATCTCAGTCAGTCAGGTTAACTCCACTTGGCAATTCCAGGGCTGAAATTATCCAAATGATGAAGGTGAAAGTAGTTTAAAGTGGAGCATTTATTAACTGTATTACGACATGGCATCACAAGCTGGAACAGTGTTTTCCATTTGAGAGAAGGACACAACCTAAATATGCAGGATTAGTGTGTGTAATTAATGTGTGAATGAAACAAAACACAACCCCAAGTACGTTTGTGATTAGGGAACATTAGATATCTAAGTCTCACGATACGATATCGTCACAGTATGAACCTCATGGCCCAATATTTATTGCGATATCGTGGGAAAGCTCACGATATGGTGGGGAGGCTCACGATTAGGGATGTAACAATATCCAAATCTTTCAGTATGATATTTTCATGATGGACATCTCACAGTACAATATTTATTGCGATATTTTGTGGAGGCTAGCAACTGTCAATATGGTACTTTTTCCTCTTAAAATACCTTGGCAAGACTTCATCCAAAGAACTAAGACTTAAAAGTGCTTAGAGCTGTTATTTCTTCTTGTCTGCATTGAAATGGAGCAAAGGATCATGGTCTATGTAGTTCCCTCTGTCTTTTTTTTAACTATTGCTGCACCATATCTCTTAATTTAAGCAAAGAGGCTTGTAATTCGACATATTATATTGTGATGATCATTGATATTATTGTGAGAACTTTGATGACAGGGTAGCTGTGGGGTCTTTAAAGTCTTAAAAAGGTCTTAAATTTCATGTTTCTAAATTAAGGCCTTAAAAATTCTTAAATTATGTTGTCCAAGTCTTATTTTTTTCACAAAGATCTTAAATTTCATTAGCCTTTTTTTTTTTTTTTTTGTATACTTAACCGTGCTGCAGTGCACAAACAATACTTAGTTTGTCTTATTAGAATGTTATAAATGATTTTGGCCATTTTACAAGCAATTCATACTGCTATAAATGAGTTCTGAAGGAGATTTTATAATAAAAGTATTTTTTGCTATTTAAAGCAGTGAGTAATGGTCATTGTTAGAATTGAATGTGGTGTTTTTTGCTTGCATAATGGTGTGATGTTGGTCTTAATTTTAATTTAAGTGGTCTTAAAAAGGTCTTTAAAAAGTCTTAAATTTGGGGTAGTCAGACCTGGGGATACCCTGGATGATACGATATAACGATATTTTGGTTATTGTTACACCCCTAGGAAACATTATAACATAGATCAGAAAATAACATAATGCAGGCCCTTTAACAAATTATCAGCCTTTTCTTCAACACTGGAGTACGCTATTTATATGCAGCAGTACTCTAGATATTATCCATGTTATCCAGTTGTATTAGAGAGATTGGCACACCGCTGGCATGTGTATCTCATATGTACTTGTGGGAGATGACTCTGGTGTGGTGCCGGTCAGGTTGCATGTGCAGCTCACTTTGTCAGAGCAGAGTAACAGGATCCAGAGAAACCAGACCCAGTGTGAAGGAGAAGACGGGAGGAAATCTAAGGGAGCGTTCACTCAATTAGACATTATTAGAAAGCACGTCCAAGTCTTTAAAATTTCAATATGTGATGTAGAGGAGCACAATTTGGGAAAAAAAAATTGTTCTGTTTTGGCATCGAAAAAGGTAAAGAACTACTTAAAGCTGCACTGGTTGAGGGTCCGTCACCTGCTTGTTTCTTTTAGATGTCACTGCTCTGCCTGGAATGTTCCACAGTATGACATTAAACATCTCTACCTTACATTTATGCAATCACAGGTGTTTTTATAGCTCAAAAATTGCAAGAAAAACAAGCATTCTGACCATGAGTGGGGCTGCCTCTCCACAGATCTGACCTGTAACTTGGTCTGGTTTGGTCTCCATGAAGATAGGAAAGTTTAATGTCATACTGCGAAACATTCCAGACAAAGCAATGACATCTCCCTGAAGAAAAGCAATACAGTGCAGTTATAATTACATTTTCAAAATATTCATTGTGTAATAAAAAAGATCATGGAATACAGTTAGGCGATATAAAAGAGTAAAAGTATACTGTGCCACTATTTCATATTTTCCCCCACACAATATATTTTAAAAGCAGCACCTTGTGACAAAATCAGACCACTGTGCACTGTCTTCATCTAATAATAAAGTATTGTATTTATCGCAAAGCCAGAAGAAAGAGCCTTAAGCGTTGCCGAAAGGGTTTGTGAAAGCTACGAACTAGTTAGATAGATTGTCTTACATTTTCTTTTGCGGTTTGAATACAACTACATCATATTTTTTTATCTAATGTGAATAAAACAGAGATGTATGTTTATCCGAAATTGACTGTTGCGATCAGATGTGCGAGAAGTATGCAGCGCTGCTCTCATGTGAACACAATGTGCACATGATGGATGGGCTCTGGTGAGACTGTCATGTCAGCTGATGTGTTCAGCAGATGTCTGTTTGTCGAGTACAGGCTGTAGCTCTCCACGGTCATTTCATTTATCCTCCTCTGTGTATGCCGGCTCTGCTGCTGCTTGGCACACTGTAAAAACATGATGACTTACAATGACTTGAATTTTGAATGATAAAAATGAATTATTTTGTGGTATTACACATTTGTTGACTTGATTGACGTAGATTATTTGACCTGTTTCAATATACGTTATAGTTGTTTTAAAAAAAAATTAAAATGAATGCACTCTAATTTAAAGTTAGATTCCCGTAGAGTTATTACATTTTATAAAAGCAAAAATATAGATTAACATTCTGAATTTAAGTTATGAAAGCTGCACTATGCAACGTTTTTTGGGTGGGGTCAGACCACCAGCTAGTTTTCATTGAGATGTTTTTGGTCTGACCTGGATTGTTCCACAGTTGCAACATTTACATGAGAGCTTTAATTCTGAATCAAAATCATTTAATTCTGAATAAAAATGTATTACTTTAAAAATTACTTTAAAAAGGCCATGTAAACATAAACACATAAATCCTAATGAAAATGATTATTCAGAATTAAACTTAATTCCGAATTAAGTGTGTGGTTTATTCCGATTTTAAAGACGAATTAATTTATTCCTCGATCATGTAAACGTTTATTCTTCTTTATAACAGTGACTTTGTCTGCACCTGTAAATAGTTTATATAGTTTAATTGAAAATGTCTGAAAAACACAAGAGATAGCTCATTGCCTTAGATTATGAAAAGTGGGGGTGGGATTAAATACATTTTCTTCTTCCCACTCCTTTTTGGGCAAAAAACTTTTTTTTTTTTTTTTTTTTTTTTTTTTGGTCGTTTCTATTGTGATTTCACCTTTGTTATATGTTCCATTGTATAAGAATGTAAATCTTTACTTGCCCAAAATAAATACATAAAATCAAAATGATAAATTCTTTAAAATAATCCCGGTCATTCAGCGTATGCTCGTTGGGTCGCTCCACCAGTCCTGGCTTCGGACTTTCATCCACTGCTCTTTGGATTTGCGAGCGGGATGTGGGAGTGGGCTGAGGTAGAGCAGCCGTTGACGCAGATTGTCTTCTTCCTCCCTTCTCCAATACTCTTCCCTTCTCCTCCTTAGCCGACAGAAGTAAAGCATAATGAGAGAATTCTTGAGGTGCTGCTTCATTATCATCGGAACCACTGAAAAGATTTTGATCATGTTTGTGTCCATGGCGTAACAATAAAAAAGCCGGTAGCAGCTGAAGTGCGTGTTTTCTTCTGGTAGACAGAAATAGGTTTGTGTCTCTGTCCAATCAGAAGCCTTCCCGACCCCCAGACCTTAAGCCACAGGTGTCAAACATACAGCCCGGGGGGCCAGATGCGGCCCTCCAAGACCTTTAATCTGGCCCTCGGCTTATTTTCTACTAAAATATTTTCATTATATTTTCTATTAAAATCTTGTTAATTTTCTGTGGTGTTTATCAGAGCAGCGTTCCAGCGTCTCTGTACGTGGCCCCTCCCACCAGAGCAGCACAAATGAAGACTTGTCTCTTTCCAAACGCTCTTAAAGGACGATCGTTTTGACTGTTGACCGTGACACCCTCATCAGAAAAATGTCCAACATGAGAAAAGTGGAGCCGAGTGCAGGATTTTACAACAAAAATTGACTTATTCCTGTTTACATACAAGTTCATGTTAAAACATTGTGTTGAAATTGGATTTTTCTTAAAGTTTCAGTTTGTTCATAATATTATAATATTTTGTAAAAGAAAGAGTTCATCAATTAAAAAAAGATTTCTGTAATAAATTTGTGTTTCTCTGCACAAATATTTGAACTTATTGTTATTTTTGGGCTTTATATGACATGAGTTTTCTGATCCGGCCCCTTTGGATCAAAGTCGGTTGAATACGGCCCCCGGACCAAAATGAGTTTGACACCCCTGCCTTAAGCGTAATTAAATAAAGGTGATTTAACGTGTTTTCCATGTAAACCTCAATTCAGAATTATCATTTCCATCCAAACTTAAAGGAGAATATTTGAATTCTGAACTATTTAATTCAGGTACAAAAAGGAGACTTTCCATCTTTCTTTTTCTATAGTGCACAGGTAGGACACGTAGCCCCTCCCACCTGTCACTCGGACTGACACACTGCTGATGTATGCACTGCCTCCACTTTCTGAATAGACTCACAGAACACAAGGGGCATGCAAAGTCAAACAATTAAAAACAGCAGAGCTTCGCACGCGCTCCATTCTGAATGTGAATGAAAAGTGAGGCATACGGGGATTGGACGCTGCGCTAGACATGAGCGATGTGCTGACCTTTCGCCACAGCGGGGGCCTGTTGGACTGGTGAGCAAACACATAAGTCAGTGTTCACTTAGGAAACAAATAACGCCACGGTATTGGTATTGTTACAAGCGAGACACGCGGTTCACTTAACCAATATATGAAAATAAAGCGTACTACAATCGGGGTTGGTCATTAATCATACTTGAATCGAGGATGAGATTCTGTCATTCCAAATCATCGATGATCTGCTTGGGACTTTTTAAAGGCGCTGGAGCTGATTTTTGCGCTCTTAAAAACATGAATATTTTATTGGTTTTGTAGTGGTCCAAAGTTATTCCTCATTTACCTTATGCACTCCGAACATCCTAATTATTCACCATGATGAGTTTATCAGCCCACTGTGATGCTAACAACAACTAGCATGTTATTGCGCACTTCCTGAGTAGGCTATTGCACAATAAAACGTTTTATAATTAGACACAGACAGCGCACAGCTCACTTACTTGACCTCAAGAGCTGCTTATAAAGTATATCTGTTCTGGGGCAAGACAAATTGTGACCAAATACCTGTACAGGGATCAAGCCTAATTCTGAATAATAAACTATGTGTTCATTATGAATTAAGTCTTTCTTCATGCTTTATCAAGACTAATTAAGTTGTAGTTATTATGAAGTGTAACCAATGCTTTTACATGCACTTTATTTTATTTTTATTTGTTTATTTATTTCATTCATAAAGTATAAAAAGACATCAACAGCGTCACAACATCAAACACACAAGAAATTAATGAAAAGGAGCAGAAAGAAGAGTAATCTTATGTTATCTGCCCCTTTTTTCCTTTTCAAGACAATCCATCTTCACCGATGGTTACGAAACATTTCAAATCTGTACATTTCTACTGTAGACTTATTGTTTAATGCAGTTGTGAGCAATAAGTTTTTCCATGGGGCCACATGAGAAACAGAGAATATTGTGGAGGGCTGAGCCAGAACACTTAACTCAATTCTGCATAATATGAATTGTATTTGTTTATAAAAAGCAGTAAATATCATTGTTTTGACGAGCTGGTAAGACTGGTAAGAGTTTATGTTATGACTAAGCAATGAAAAAGTGAGGCTGCCTTACAAAAAATGTAATTTAGAACAACGCCTCTAAAATAAAAACAATGCACCTTTAGTCCATGCATGAAGTAAAATTATAAAATATGTTTATTTTGTAATTCCAAATGATCTTAAACAGGGCGGTCAGAGTCAACCAAAGGGTCGTATATGGCCAGGAGCTGTACAATGCCCAGATCTGGTCTAATGTATTGTTCTTGGATAAACTATTTGTGCTATTTTTTGCTTAATTTGACTAATTATATCTTAAGGATGACTCAACAATACTGAATACATCTGAATGCCATTATTACTTGGTTTTATTCAATTACTTGTAAGTAGACATACCGGTACTTTAAAGGACCCATATTACTTTATTTTTTGATCTATGTTATAATGTTTCCTCATCAAAAACACACCTGGAGTTTTGCTTTGCTTCATTCACACATGTTTAACACACAGTTCTTCTCAAACAGTAAACACTCTGTTCCACCTTGTGATGTCATGTGGTAAAAGAGGAAATACTGTGCTGTACTTTTTTTTTTTTTTTGTCAAAACACCTTCACTAGAGTCATTTGGATAATTTCAGCCCTGGAATTGCCAATAATAGATAAAGGGCAGCTGTTAACTTGAAAACTTCCACTGCGTGACATCATAAGGTGTGACAGAACAGTTTGAGCTTTGGAGACGTGGACAGACTAATAATAAAGAGTTACTCAAACATGTGTGAATGAAATAAAAAACAACTCCAGGTATGTTTTTTATCAGGCAGCATCATTCTAATAGAGTCACTTTGTCGTAATATAAGACATTTAAGAAAGAAATAACTTCTATCATTAAAATAACAGCTTAAAATTTTCTCCTCCGATCATAGTAATTACGCTCTGAGAAAGTTTAAAATTGTACAGAATAAAAGTGTAGTGAAACAGAGTTGAGAAACTCTAAAACACACTTAGCCAATTAGTTGCTAAAGACCATGAAAAAAACAATGTTAGTAGTGCTCTTTAGTGCTTCCACAAACCTGTCAAATTTATATTTTCTCTCAACTTGTGGAGTTTTCGCACCTTGGCAAACATGTGGGCGACTCCTCTTAATTAATGCTGCAGCTCTTCTTCAATTAAATAAACTTTAATTAACAAGCGTGTAGCATGGATCGACCGCCCACCCGCCCATCCAGCTCTCCCAGCCCAAGTCCGGGGCATGTTAAAGGCAGATAAACACTTTTGCACTAATGAAAAATTGATTGCATAGATTCTTTGGGAAGGAGGGGTCTCTCTTTGGAACAGACGGACTCCCCTCCAGAGGCACGCTTAATATTCTACAGTGTTGACTTGACTTAATCACAAGCATCCAAGGTCTTGCAATCGAAGAAAAAGTGTGCAAACAGCCTTTTAAAGAGATGGGAGTGGACAGAGGAGTACATGGCACAGCTTTAAAAGGCCATACGCGTGAGAAGATCTGGTTCTGAATTTCGTATCCGTTTGTTTTTTACACAACTTTCAAACTGCAGTACATCTAACTAGTTTGTAACTTTTCACAAACACTGTGGAACATCACCAGTACCCATTCACATGTGTTTTTTTTTTTTTTTTTGGCTTTTGAACAGCTTTTTTCAGAATACAAAATGAAACCACTGTCCATTCTAGCAGCGTTTTGTCTCAAAGTGCAGTAGGTAAAATATATAATTATTTACCTGGGTAGCCAAAACCATATACTTTGGTAATACTCTATGATTTAAGATGGGCATGGTTGACAAATGGATTAGGCATAATTTGTTTGTGGCGGAAGGAAGGCAGAGGACTGAGAAACGGCGCTGATTTCTGCAGAATCAACACAAAACAAGTCACTAAACTCTTATTTATTTCAGGTAAAAGAAGTTATGCATTTTGTTCTGAATTTCTGAGAGATGTCTAATGCATTTGAGAGACAGGCGCTACAAAAGGCTGTGGTTGGACTGTCCCAAGTATTACAGTTTGACACGCTCTGATTCCAGATCCTTCTGCATTAAAATAGAATGTAAGAGAGACTGGATGATCAGGAAACGACTTTGATTTTGTCGCATAGTGCTGCTTTTACAATATACTCAGTGGGGGAAAACCGAAATTTACTCATGAACAAGTAATGAGATCTATGTTATTAGGTTCTTTTTACGGACCAAGAGTTTGTTTTCATACCTGACAGTTTCGACTGCTCACTAGAAGTCTTCACGTCACATGATGTTGCTGTGAGGTCTCCGGTCAGCTGATTTAAACAGGTTTTGGCGCTGTCTTCCTACCGGAGGAAGCAGGAAGACAGCGCCATCTGCAGTTCGACTTCCTCAGGACAGTATCCCAGGTGTGTGAAAGTAAAAAAGCCCCCTCGTCCCAGTTTATAGTCCTGTGAGCACGTGTTTTGATTGCCTCTTTAATCCAGTGATGATGTTTCCTCTGTCCCAGTCCATAATGTGGTTCTCTTTTACAGTGGTCAGAGATGGCCGATTTGAGTTGTTCCTGTTCTGCTTTGTGTTTTGTTGCTCGTGTGCGTGTGTTTTTACTCCCACACACCTGGTATACTGTCCTGAGGAAGTCGGACTGCAGATGGCGCTGTCCTCCTGCCTCCTCCAGTAGGAAGACAGCGCCAATACCTGTATAAATCAGCTGAACGGACTCGTCACAGCAACATCGTGTGATGTGAAGACCACAAGTGAGCAGTCAAAACTGTCAGGCATGAAAACAAACTCTTGGTCTGAAAAAAGAACCTAATAAGATAAATTATCGGACCACCAAATGAACCTCATTGGACAAGTAATGAGATCTTTGTAGTGGTAAGCTATATATAGAGCTGCCGTGACATGGACTGCCATAAACTCCCAACCACGCCCTCATCACTCACTTATACACGATATTTACTAGGTCAAAGTGAAAGTGTCTTACCCAAGGAGACAATGACAGTATGCACTTTGTTTAGGCTGGAATCGAACTGTGAGTAGGCAAATGTTACAAGCACTGAGGCACTATTGCCCTAAAAGCATTTTCAACAGTAGCAGTGTGTTTATACAAATCCATGCAAGAAAAATATGACTTGTTTTTTTATGTATAAAGATTATTTACTGTTGTGGTCTCGTAAGTACAAATACTTCTAAGCGTCTGAAAATAATAATAGAATAAGACAATCCCCCTCTGACAAAGTTAACCTTGCTTTGCTATTGCCGTGATAAACACCAAGGTTGTTAGCAGCGTTGTCTCACAGCCAGAACAGGTTCAATATTCACTCTGGATGCAAACGCCAGGCCATTTGCATACTGTCTTTGTGCCCGCATAGATAGGGATGTCAATTTACCCTTCCAGCGAGCCCTGAGAGCCCTTTGTACTTAAACCAAAATATGTTACAACCAACTTCTGAGTAGTTTAGAAAGAGGACTCTGATCTTACTGAATGTGAATACAGTTCTATTATTTGTCTGTCTGTTATTATTGGGTGTACAAAATTATAATAAAATAATGGACCAAACTGTAGAGATCATTCTGTCTTGCATTCATGGCGAGTACAGTTTCGACTATCACAAAGACAATACGTGTTATAATTGATACAGTATATTGCACGTGATATTCTAATATGTATATGCTTTTTTGTTTTGTTTAACGTGATAATTTTAATTTTAGTATTTCTGTGCTTTACCGTGTTTCTTTGTTAAACAACTACCTACGCATTATGTTTATAAAATAGACTTAATAAATCATATCTGTCCGTATCCCAACTGTATTCCATAACTGTATTCTGCTGTTTCAGTGTATAAAGTAATATTGTGTTTCTTGAGACATGTTATGTGCAACTTCCATGGAAATAGAAAGAAAAGATCAACTTTGGACATTCTCCATGCCTTATACACTTTATATACATACATATACACATATTTTATCCCATATTATGTTATATTATAGCCAAAGGAACATTATTTCCATGGAGACCAACAAAGTCATTTTCAGTTTTTAGCTCAATAAAAACATCCCCAAAAAAAAGCTTTCATGTTAGTCTATTTTTTGGGTAAAAGGTTACACTGTGGTGCTTTAAATAACCCACCCACATTAAACACAGAACACTCTTTGGTTTGCGGTGGAAAAAAGTTAGTTTAAAATAGCCTTTGTTTAATGTTGATGTAAGTTTTCTCAATATGATTCACCGTTTTTTAACTTTACTGCACTATTTGCTTTGACTGTTTTAATATGTGTCCTGTAAAACATCTTTGAGTGTCCTGAAAAGATATTTAAAATGTATTATTTATTATTATTATTATTATTGTATTTTATTTAATTTTATTTATTTATTTTTTGCATTGAGCTACATAAAAGTTACTCTACTGTTCTAATCTGAACCATTTTGCGCTGCTTAGTGAAGCCAAGAATTCCAAATGAACTATTCAGTAGTATTTCTCCCTCACATAATTATCAAAAACCCTCTCCTGTAGTCTGCGCCTCTACCATGCAAACCCCTATGGCTTGTTTTGCATTAGCTGTACCTTGATACTGACTGATTATCTTCACCACCCGTGGATCCGTTGAATATTCTTTTGGAACATGCGTGCGTGCGTTCTTCTGAAGCTACCTTCTTAGAGACAACACGCTGATCAGATGTGCTGGAGAGGCCGGACATAAGACCCTCTTCAGATCTATTGCCCCGCTTCACTCTGCCAAAATGCTAATCAGCTTTATGTAACTCTTCACTCTACTTGTGAGCTGGATAAACTGAGGAACGTAAGGGCGCACCCACACGAGGTCTTTAGAACCACGCCATGCTCAGGCACGATTGTGTTGTGTTCTACGGCTCGCACTCACACCTGCGCAACCCAGCCGAGCCACAGCCAATGACGTCGACACAGTGCTGTTTGTTTACATGTTGCGCAGTAGTGCTATCGCTTTAGAGGAGAAAAAAGTCCAGCAACATGAAATATCTCGTAAAACAATCCAACAGATATGAGTCCTCCTCCCTCCTCCCCTAAATATCAGTCTTCTGCTGGTATTTAGCCTTAGCCTTAGAAGTAAAGTAAGGGATTACTTTTTTAAAGAAGTAACGAGTAACAAGCAAACACTACTTTTTTAAAATAACTTTCCCAGCACTGATTATCACTGCAGTACTAATAATAATGCATTGGATTTATACAGGACCATTCAAGACACCTAAGGAGCTTTACAGTGCATTTTTCATTCGCTCCATACTCAGTGGCTTAAGCTACTACTGAAGCCATAGCTGCCCTGGCTGCCAATCATCAATGCCATCATCACTCACACACACCACATTCATATGGGCAATGTGGGTAAAGTGACATGATTGGGTTTGAGGGACCACAGTAGCTTGATATAATACAGTAGTGCAATACTCCCACAATGTTATTTTATTATTTTTTTTTCCTAAAGATTAAAGTAACGAAGTTAACTGTAACTGATTAATCTCAACTAATCGATTATTAACATGGTTGTCAGCAAATTGTTTTCTGAAATCATGCCATGTGTTGAGAGACAAGGTTTTATGATGCAGACAGAGCTGTAATTACCCTCAAATGGCACAGAAGACATGTAAAACTAACTAAATTAATTAAAATATGATTAATCTAATTGTAATCATTTTTGATATTGTGTAATCACAATATACAATACCAGTATAAAACTTTTATTTGTGGTTTAACTACTGTAACTTTCAGTAGCTGTCTGAAGGACCCACTGGGCATGAAAAAAATATTTAAAAAATCCACTGCCCGTGATTGGTACCAAACATTTTTGTTTTACCAGGAAAACATTAACTTTTTTTTTTCCCCCAAAATTACAGAAGAACCTTTTAACAGTGCCCAGCCCAACAACTCTACTGATATACAGGTGGCTTCATCCCTGCAAAGCTTTAACACTGCTCCCTCTTTCTAATGGCAGGTCCTTGTTTATTGTAAGCTTTAGTAAAGATGAATTGTAGTCTGGCAGCAGCAGTGACAATGATACTGTGCGATTGTTTGCACAGAAAAAAATATAGCTTATTATTTCAGCGCAATTATAAGAAAAATACAACAATACGTAAGAGTGAAGCTTTGTTACTATTTTGGATATGCCTGGTTGGCCTGCTTGTCTGATGAGATAATTAAAGTTGTTAAGAACGTTGTGCCAAAACAGATGAACAGATGCAGATAATACACATCGAACAAACAGATTTAGTGTTTCCCATGGTGCGTGTTGAGTGAATGTGTGACTTAGTGGATCTATAGAGTAGGGCTGGGAAATCAAATCAAATCTGGGAGGAAGAAACTGGGCTATATTTCTGTTAAAGGACCGTATGCAAGATTTTGATTTTAAATTTCATAAACCTGACCTATCTGTGTCCCCAGATATGTTGAGATCAAATACAGCTCCTCTGGTTCTCCAAATGGTGATCCAATAAGGAAGCAGAATGCACCTCACATGAATCTCACTTAGTTTCAACGCTGAAATCCATGGTTTAAAGCTAAAATGCTCCTCTCTCATCTGAATGGTCAGTACCTAAACCCCAGCATTTGCAGCCAATTCTGAATCAGTGGCAGTGCAGCCTCTACAGCTCAGTAAGTGAATTCTGGAGGTTCTGAGCTTTCACATGAAGCATGGCCTGTGCATATACTGATAATGAAAAAAAAGAAAAAAAGAGAAAATAGAAAATATAAATAAAATCTGTCTAATCAATCAATCCAATCAATGTCAGAAAAAAATAATAATAATAATAAAAAAAATATATATATATATATATATATATATATATATATATTTTTTTTTTTTTTTTTTTTTTTTTTTTTTAACCATATTGCACTACATAAACATGGCTTTGGAATCAGACCCCATAGTCCAGGGGTCTCCATCCTTTTTTCTCTGGTGAGCTACCCTTAATACAAAATGAAAATGCCAAAGAGCTCCTCATTTTAGCGGCCTCAAAAAAACTGAGGTGAAGCATAAGTCTTGGGGTACAGTTAGATGTCTGTAAAACATAAACCATTGTCCATTTATTAGTGCACAAAGTTTGCCTTCAAAATTATACATTTACAATGATAATAGTCATATAATAAAGGATTTTTTTGTAATTGAGCACAGTGGTATAATTCTGAAAGCCCTTGGTGTGCTACTTGGAAGGAGGTGGAGAGCTACTGGTTGCTCCCGAGCTACAGGTTGGAGAACTGTGCCATAGTATATTTTGTATACCAAATAAATATCTCAGGATTTTAGATTATCCCAACATCTTTGCAACATCATTATTTTGCAATCCATCAGAAAGCTAAATGGACTGTAAGACTAACTGAGGCTTAAACAAGTGAACTGATTAATCTCAACTAATCGATTATTAAAATGGCTGTCAGCTAATTGTTTTCTGAAACCATGCCATGCAGACAGAGCAGTAATTACCCCCAAATGGCACAGAAAACATGTAAAATGTATGTTTGTTTAAATGAACAATCAATTTTGCTGCATATTGTAAATATACACTGTGTAGATGTTCTGTAGTGGCATTTCTTTAGGTCCATCTTAGTCGAATTTATTAAAAATCTAACAGGCTTTTCACGATCTAAACAACGTATTGATTAATCTAAAGAATGATCTCCAGATTAATCAAAATAATTGTTAGTTGCAGCTCCAGAAATATCACATTACACCATATGGAAAGAGTCCACTATGTTTCTGATGTTTTTCAATATTTTAGGGGGTATTTTTTTAATTAACAAAGATGCTCTGTTTGTTTTTTCTCATACAACAGAAACACGTTTGCTGATAAAAGTAATTTCTCAGCAAATGTTAGATCTTTTCTGCATCCATGTCAATATCTTTTCATGATTCACGAAGGGCGTCCAATCAACTGTGAATATAAAACAGACCAGAGCGTGTGTTTGCTAACTAACCATATGGCGGCTCTGCTCAATAAGCAATCTTCCATGTAATATTAACAATGTTTGCACAACCATGTCTGTTATCCAGCCAGACTTTACAACAAATCGCTGTACAATAAAAAAAATAATACTGCTACAAGTGTTGTTTACTGTTAAACTTTCTGGCCTTTCATATCCACGGGAGACACTGCTTCTCAACAAAGATCCAAGCAATTGTGGCTCCTTTCATATCCATCTTACAGAATAGAGAAACGCAGCATCAACAACAAGGCTTTTCACAGACTACAAAGCCTCTGCCCCCGCAGTTCTGTTTGGCTGTGAGTGGGGGAGTGCGGGGGCGTGGGTGTGGCACTGCCTCCCCTGGTGGATAAAGTATGTCACTACATTGTTTGACACGTACTTTGACTATTAAACGGTATTCAGTGTTTCACCTATGTTTACGTGAAAACGATTTGGTATTTACAATGTTGACTTGGGCATAATCATAATCATTAGGGATGTGAAAAAAATATTGAAATATCGATATATCTTATTGTTTAAAGTGATGATACAGTATTGACATCATGGGCTGCTGTATTGATATATCACCAACAGTATTTTTTGGTATATTTTACTAAATTATTTTGTTACAGCACTACAGTTTTGTTGCTTGTTTAGAGCAGGGGTCACCGAACTTTTTTCTCTGGGGACCACATTATCTCTCCTGACAGTAATGGGGGTCCGGGGTTGGGTAGGCGGTATAACAGAATTGTAAGACCCTGACGATGCAGATTATATTCTTTGAAAACAGCCACACTTTCTTTGCATATCAGGCAAACTGCAGGTCCTTACACTGAACAAAAATAATCGGTCGTCCACTGTTTTTCGGCTCTCTCTGTCAAGTTTTCGTATTTTAACACTCGGCATTTTGCTGTCCTTAACAGCACTACAGAACTCTGCACATGCGTTGACTGAAACTGTTTGACCTCGAGCTTGTCAAGAGATGAAAATTTGGAAGCAAACGTAAATGCATCCTATAATAATTTAAATATAAATATAAATACTTCATATAAATATAATTTTTATTGAAAAAATCTACAAAATATAAGATGCAGACGTGTTATTATTTGCCATGACAACTTTTGAGGATTGAATAATAGGATCAGCTCAAGTGGTGGGGGGCAGAGGGGCTCAGGAGCTGGGGGGCAGGTTAAACCTTGCATCGCATGTTGAGGGACTATTTTCTCATATATCACTCGGCCACTGCCATGCTTTCTATCAGGAAGTACAATTCACTGCTGCTGCTCCACTGCAAATCCTTCAAATGCAAGATTGGTTTTACTTCTAAAATTATTCTATCAACACAGACATTCACATCGTCAGTCTGACGTAATAATAGATTTGTTTCGGGTGTTTTGTGGAGTGGGTAAGACTGTTTTTAGCAGCAGGATAACTATGGCCATTGACATGCTCTAGCCGAGCACCAGCGACCTCTGCAAATGCAAGGACTGGATGGAATATTTAAAAAAGTGTCTCCACATGTCTCCAACACTCTGGCTCACTTGGAAATGAGGTTCTACGTCCAAAATTCCCGACTGTCCCTTTAATTACAAAAACAATGGACATGGTGGCCTGTCCATATACTGACAATGAGACAAACTTGTATGTGCCTTCTATAAGCAGGTTGTAAGATTACTAAACTGCACTACAGCAGTGTAACATTTTGACTTTTTTACTGTGCTTTATGTAGTTCAATTTTTAGTTTCACTTACAGTTAAAACCAAAAAATGTAACGATAGCAGGACGCATAATCCATTTTAACCAACAACGTTATATAACATCATATCTTTCCCTGAGCGTTTTAGTGCTGGGCCGATTGACAGGCAGGTTAACCAGAGAAGATAACAACTTATTTCTCATCAGAGCAATCTTGATTCACTTGACACTTAAAAACATTTTTACAGAACTGTATCAAAACCCAGGTGTGCATTATCTTAGGAGACGAGTTTTAAAGTTTGTTTTTTTTTTGTTTTATTTCAAATGTCAGATGTCAAATAGATAAATGCTTTTAAAATGGCAAATGGATTAGAAAAATCTCAGAGAAAACTGAGCAGCGGCACCTACTCAACAGGTGACTCAGATGTGCGGTAAACGTTGTTAATCAGAGGTGAGAAGGTTGGCTCTTATGGGAGGAGATGTCTTCCACATTTGAATGACACACTGCAGCTATAAATGGCTGTAATTGGCTCATCTTACCTGAAAAATGATTAGATGTGAGAAAGACACATTATGAAGAACATAGGAGGCGTATGAAATTGTAGCTGAAACAATGCTATGCAAACCAAATAAGTCTGACCTTTATCTGATTTCTGGAGTTATCAAGTTATTTAAATGTCATGTAAACAGTTACATCTGATGTGAATAATCTTATTTCTTTGTAATTGTTCACATGTAAATGTTCCCACTGATGTATCTTCTATCAGTATCCTCCTACATTAAACTTCGGCTTCTAACTAGTTAGACATCTGTATAAAGTCCAAAGAAGAGTACCAGTAAGACAATGTAAATCCATCTTAACCATTCAAAAATAGTGATCTTAAAGGTGTACTACCTGCTTGTTTCTGTTGAAATGCTAGGGCTATACCTGGAATGTTCCACAGTATGGCATTAAAACTATTTATATTTTGCATATTCAACTACACACTAATCGAGACCACAGTGTCCTGAGACCGAAACAAGACTGAGACCTCTGAGGGTCAAGACTGAGACAAGACCAAGACCTTTTAAGCCCAAGACCGAGACAAGACCAAAACCACAGCCCATCAACACCAAATCAAGACCCTCACCCACAGTTTGAGAACCCCTCCTTTAATTAATATAATTTCCACTGGTACTTTACAGAAAACTGTAAAGAAAGTGAAGAAAGTGGATAGGATTTTTAAACCTGTTTTGTCAAGTTCCTAACTGGAATTAGACTACAAGTCTGTGACTAGACCAAGTCTAAGCACCTTCAAGACCGAGGCCAGTCTCGAGACCAAGATGAGTTTCAAGTATTACAACACTAGTATTTACTGCCCCAACATACCTGGAACAACAGGCATTCTCACTGCGAATGAAGTCACATCTCCACTGATCTGACTTTTAACTTTCCATATTTCCATGGAGTCATAGAGGTGACATGCAACCTCCAGAAAGTTACATACTGTGCGCCTTTAACTAATGTAGATTTTAGTTTTCTCAGTTAGAGTAATGTTTGTGTAAACCCAGCACAACCCCATGCTTTTGCTCATTTCAGAGGTGTGCGTGGTGGACTGCGGCCCCCATGGCTCGTGCATAGGAGGGGTGTGCCAGTGCGAGGAGGGCTGGGCGGGGCCGGAGTGTGAGCAGAGGGACTGTCACCCGCGCTGCATCGACCACGGGGTGTGCCGCGAGGGCAAGTGTGACTGCCACCAGGGCTGGACCGGAGAGCACTGTACCATTGGTGAGAACATAAGACCGACACACTGTCAACTCCAAACACTGTGTTAATGCTGCGCTTCAGAAGACATCACAATCTATGGTTTTTAGAACTATGAAAATTTAAATGATTAAAATGTCAATAGTGATTAACAATTCAAAACTGAATATTTTACAAACAAGATACTTAAACTCATGAAAAGGTTGCATTCACATTACATTTGAACATTTTAGAATCTCTATAGTTTTACATTGAGCTGAAGAAACAATCAGCCTTTACTTAGATTAGTTGTCCTGGTTTATGTTTAATATTTTTGCAATTACTGGGGCTATTCATATGAATCAAAAACTGGCACAAAAACAAAATTATATCTTCAGAAAGAGGTGTCATTATTATTGTTGTCAACTGAAGTGACTTTAAAACATGCAATTAAAATGGCATCTTTGTGTTTCTGTTGTTAAGAATCGACTTTTGTGAATCTTTCTTTCAGTAACAGTAAATCTCTCGTAGACGAGCTGTGACACCAGACATCAGATTTTAGAACGTGAATGCAAGCTGTTGGCCTGCAGTGATTAATTGCAATAATAACAATATTTACATAAATCATAAGTCATGAAAAATAGTCATCTTGACAAATGATACAACAGCAAAATATGTAGCTTGAACAGGGTTTGAACCATCAAACAACCAATAATTAGACATTATGATGAGAAGTTGTGATGTCTTCTGAAACTTGTCCATAGTCAGAAATTGTCCTTATTTATATTATTTATAGTATTAAATTAATTTTCAAGAAAAGCAAGCATAGGTATTGCAATAATGATCAGTAAATAAGGCTACTCAGTGAGAAAGATACCCACAAAGTAATGTAATGATGTTTTATGCTCCAAAAATATGTTTTCATTTTGAAGTTGTCCAAATTGTTTCTCTCTTTTCTGTCTCATGTCTGTTCTACTTTACAGGTAATGCAAAACTGAAAGAAGCATAAGCCAAAAACACTGTAAAAGCACTTTAAATTCACATTTCTTTTTAAGGACTGGGCCAGAGTGAAGTAAACCTTACATTAACCTTTTTTGTTTTCCTAAAATGCACTGTGACAGCTTTAATACAACATACAGAAAATAGCGCTTCCAACAGCCATAACAGGAGTAATTGCTTGCGGTGCTTTCTAGTTTACCACTTAGCTACTGACGCAAGCAAACATTTTATATTGCAATCTAATTAGTTTTGTTTTTGCCACTTTGTCTGAAGCATTAAACTAATATACACTGAATGTGGCATAAAACTAGACATCTACACTAGAGTACAGATTGTAATCCCTTGGTATATTTAGTGGCAGTTACTTGTACTTGTTAGGTGCGTATCATTACTTACACCAATAATTCCTTGGCACTTCCTTGATGCTATGCAGTGATTACTGTTAAAGCCACAGTATGTAACTTTTTGCTAAAAGCAGACAAAAATAAAAGCAGTTTTTAAATTGTATTGCACTGAAAAACATAGAAAAACATGCATCTTTACTGTCAGCAGGCTTGCATCTTTATAAACCGGACTGCTCCTGTCTTATGCCATACATCAATGTTTCCCAATTTTTTTTTCTGGGAACCCATATTTTAAAAGTGACAAACCTTCGCGGCCCAGGTCAATAGACATTATTCGTAAATCATAAAATAAAAGTGGATTTGACCATTATTGAACATTAATAAGGATGTTTTATTGTTGACTGAGTGATCATGTCTATCTGAACAATTAGTATTACTCAAGTTTTAAGCAATGAAAAACAGTCATCCATAAGTCGCCTATTTGGACATTAAGTGTAGCCCATTTCTTTTTTTCTATTCAACATTCGAGTGAACCAGCAATATTGGAACAAAATAGTCAATAAAATAATTACAAAAAGATTAGAAATTATACAAAACATGTCAACATTTCTAATGAGATAGGTGGGCCTGTCTGCATTTTTGTAGCACATTCCAGTCCGGCGTGCAGGAGTGTCGTGACCTAGGCCTTGGGGAACAATGATGTAGATAAGATGCCAGCTCCAGAAAGTTACATACTGTATCTTTAAGTAAAGTTTGTGGAAGGAAAAACTATTTAAATGACTAAATGTCTAAAGGAGTTGCTGCTTTATGTATCTAATTATAACTGTCACTGAAAGTACAAATTACCATAGTGATAATATCTAGGATTTAGCATAGTAAGTACCTTTTACAAATGTGTAATATAAATAAATGTAACAGGTATGCATTTTCAGATTGCACAAAATATATACCACCAGTTAGACATAGTTCTTCAGGGTGAATACGTTTTGTGTTAACTTGTAAATAGCAAGATTACATAATTATTAAAGAAGCCAGCAAAACATGAGGAAAGTTTTAATGAAAAAAGTTCTAAATACAAGATTTGTGATGAACCTTTTTGTTTCTTGTTTTTAATGACAAGTTTGGACCTATTCATGAAGTCACAAATGAGGTTCTAAATTGTAGTACCCAACAAAAACAAATTGCAAAAGCGCAGTAGTCCGAATCCCCATAACATTTTCTGTGTTCTCTTGCAGCTCCAGCCTCTCCTCTCTTCTCCTCCTTTTCTCTCTCCCCCTCTTCTCTCCGTTTAGATATTCCACCTCTCTGCCTGCCGAAGTGACGCTCCGGTATTAGCCAGTCAAGGGCAGGCATTTAGGGAGCGGAGGAGGAATATCATTGCGGCGAAATGGCACGGCTCGAGCGGCCATTAACGAGCGTAACGAGTTCGGGGGGTGTCACTTCCCATTGACCTCTGACCCCTCAGCCCTCCCCACGCCCCCTCTGTGCCCTCCCTCCGCTTCTGTCATAGGTCCCGTAGTTTAACCCGCCGTCAAATCCCATTCCCCAAGTGTCGCATGTGCCCAGCGGTGACGCCACGTCCCTCCCGAGAGAAGCGCGGATCTCCAAACCGCCAGAGCTAATGATGTATTTACAGGTCCTATCATCCGAGTGTGGCTGGGGGTCACTTCATCCCTCTCTCCTCTCCTCCTTTTCGCTCTTTCTCCGCTCTTGTTTCAAACTCCCTACAGCCGAGGAGCTCTGTGTAGGCCTGTCACGATAATTACTATACCTTCTCAGTTCAGTAAATGATATATTGTGTACTTTTTCTTTGTATTAGTGGGGACCTTTCTGAAAAAACTTCTGCACTGCAAGAAGATTTGGTTGAATAAATAACTATTATGACTTATTATAGATATAAACCAACCACTGAAGTGTTTCATTCTGCTATTTATTTATTCCCAGATATTTAGTTACACTCCGAAACGTCTCTGTGATATTGCATAGGGATGAACCGTATATCAGTGCAAATATTTATGTCAGGTTTATGTAATGCACTGGGACAATTTTTTGGAAACAGATGAAGTTTAAGAAGAGGTTGTATACACAATCATCATAGAAATTATATATTATATCTATCTATTTATTTATTTATTTTTGGGTCTGGCTATTGATTTTACCCTATCAATTTTGTTTATTTACAATATTTTTGAGGGGGATAATTCTGCTATTTATTGAGTCATACATTTAATTTGTGTCATTTATTGTCTATTACTATTTTCTTCTGCAATATATCGCACTTCAAAATGTGTTATCGTGACAGGCCTAACTCTGTGAATAGTCCACCTTTTTCCTGCAGGAACCAGGGGCCTATTTCAGTCTCCCGCAGTCTGCCTTTGGCACAAAGCGGATCTTAATCACATTACATGGACGCAGAGTGAATGGAGGACTTCCTTGGACATTCTTTTGTGGCACGCACCTAGATCCTGTTTGAAATGCAAGGCTTACACCACTGTCAGGCTTTTCTCAGCTGCGCTACCGCTGTTTGATTTGTACGCCGCTCCGAGATGTGCAAAACAAACGTGCACTGCAAAAAGGGATGTCTAGATGAGGGAAAATTGCTTCATTTGAGCAGTTGTGTTTGAGTTATACTTGATGGACCTAGATTGCTGTAATTGCCTTGTAATTGTCAAAGATGTTTCTGACAATATAATGCATTTTTTTTAAAGATAAATGTTATGAAATTAGATAAATCCTACGTCATTTAAGCCAACTAAATTAAGTCGGAACTATTCAAACTGCTATTTTGAATTTAATTAATCATTTTAATTAAGACTATTATATTACTTAAGACTTTAGATATTCACTTTTTGCAGTGTACACGCAGCAAACAAACAGTTACAGAACCTAAAATTTATATTACATAATACATTTGTACAAAACAACACATTTAAATTGATAAAAATTTATACCAAGAACCAAGAAAATTATATAATTTTTTTTCTCCTCGCTGAAATCAATAATAGTTTCATGGAGGAGAAATAAGTATTACAGCACATAATACAAAATTTAAATACCAAAACATATTGATTAAACAAATATATTTTAAAGGTGCACTTCTAATTGTGTGGATGGTCTGCCGCCTGCTTATCTCCATGATGTTAATGCTTTGCCTGAAATAATCCACAGTATGGTACTAAATTTATCTATGCTGTGTAAATACCTCGAAAAACACGAGTCAGTCACCTCAGATCTGACCGGTCACCTGCTTGACGTAATGTGCAAGATTAATTGTAATATGTATTGATGTTTTTGTGCAAAGCAGTAACATCCAAGGAGACAAACAGGTATCTGATCCTCTACTAGAAAAGTTACACGGTGAACCTTTAACTTGAAGCGGTAGGCTAACAGAAAAGTCACAATGTCAAATTAGGACAAGTAATGATGCATTCAGTCAAAGTAATTACATTTCTAACTGCTTGGATTAGTCTTCACATTCCGATGCGCTCCCATTAGATTGAAGGAGGAGTGGACAGACAGACACTACACTTAGCATGGGGCCAGCACAAGTGTTACAACACTGGGGTATCAAGAGAAACAGTGCTTTTCTCTTAGTGTTAGCCTGTTAGCTTTGTGCTTTTCTAAGTACAGCAGATGGAGGGTGTTAACAGGGAAGATTCCACTCCACCACTGACGCAGGCTCATGTTATGTCTCCTTGATGCCACCGTATCTCATTTTATTGGCTGTAAAATGTGTTATTCACTAGACATTATTATTGATATTTTAAGTTCATACTTTCACTATGTTTATACAACTATATAATCTCATAAACAACATTTTTATAAGCAAATGGCAGGGTTCCCACTCTTTTTCAATGACAACATTTTCAAACTTCTCCATGACTTTTTCATGACCTGAAGTGAATTTTCCATGACTGTACAGCACCTTACATGTGTAGAATTGGTTATACCTTTAGGGCTAAATATGAAATGTTAACCCTTTCCACTCACCTTATGGTTTGGTATTATAGTTTAACATTCAAAATATTGTCACTGCATTTATTGGTGTCTCTTTTAAACAAAAGGTGCGTACGTTCGGAAATAATCATAAAAGCCTAATGATAACTTAACAGAACACTGTAAAGATACTAAAATTCCTTGACCTTTCCAGTCCTGGAAGATGACATTTTCAATTTCCATGACCGTGGGAACCCTGAAATGGCTAGACATGTACGTGGAATTTTATTATCTAAAATTTTTAGACTTAAAGCCATAGGATGAAGTGTTTCAACTGAAAAATTGACTAATATAAAAGCATGTTCTTTTTTTTGTTTGTTTGTTTTTGGTTGTGTTTATTACATTGAAAAATAGAAAAACATGAGTCCTTACTGTGAGCGAGCTTGTATTTCCACAAACTTGACTCTGACTTGGCCTGGAGGAGGGCTTCTTCTTGTTTGTTTCCATGGCAATGTGGTTAATTTGGCTGTAATCTTCTACACCATTGACTTCTCTATAAAACATCTATCTCTCTGGAGAATATTTAAAAGTATGGTGTTACCTTTCTATTTCCATGCAGGTGATACACCTCCTTCAGAAAATTCTATACTGTACCTTTTTTAAATGAGAAACAACATTCACATGACCTTTTCCTTAATGTTGTTTATCCACAAGGGAAGTTACCTAACACATTATATAATAACAAAGAGGAAAAGAAAATGGTAATATATTTTATGCTCCTCCATCAAATATGTTGAGCCTACGCTGCAATATTATTGACACAAAGTTGGCCCAAATATTAAGAAAAAAATGGAAAAAAACATTCACAAATGACTTGCAATGTGTTACATTTGTATAAAGCGACAGACAATCACTCACCAACCACACTGAAAGATGAAAACAAACCATTCCTCACTAGTAATAACATTGCTAACTGTAATATTTTCCCCAATTGCCAAAAAATGAATTCGACACATCTTTTGAATTGCTTCCCACTGTACCCTTAATTAGCTTCTCTTATTTCCAGCGCGTGAATCCCTGTGCAGTCTGTCTCTTTTGTCTTCCCTCACAAACAGAATCTCTCCTTGTTGTTTCCATTTGCCTAACACCTCCTTGTATCTCCCATGTCTTATGCCTGTCTGCCTCCCATCTCTCTCTCTCTCTCTCCCCGGCTCCCTTTCGGCTTACATGTATAGCCCTGGATTCCCGAGTATCAGGTAAAAAACACTATTCGTTTTGCTTGAGAATGTTTTGTCTTGATCCGACATTTATTACAGGAATGCACTGATCCATGTTCTCTCTCCCGTGCTTTTACGCCAGTTTCGCAGCTCAGATTAAATGTAGTCCATGTTTATTAAAATCAAACAGTTGCACAAAGGCAGTCCCAGTATGTGCCGGTGTGTGTGTGCGGGCTTCGTGAGTCCAAGAAAATTGCGTATTCTGCTTCTTCTTGGTGCAGATGTGCGGGCTGTAGTGGATTCAGGAGTTGGTGAATGTAGAAGTAGTGTTCATCAACTTGCACTCTGAAATATATTTATTGAGGGTTTGATTAAATTGCTATCTGATCTGTCAAGTTGGATTTAAACCTGGAGTTTCACACTGGCGGTCGATACACGGCGTGAGTAAAGGTTGGAGCGTAAATTTTAGGTATGTATCCCAATGCAGTGATTCTTAGTGAGGTTTCGAATGGAGACGTACTTAAACTTGCTGCCAAAAGTACTGCCTAGGATAATTTGGGCCCGTTCAGCAAGAGATCTGAGGGCTGCCATTGGCCCCTGAGTTAAATCCTTAGACGAGGTGGTTGTGGGATCCAAAACGGTCGTCTCACAGCTTTAAAAAGCATAACATATGTCAATGGCAGTTCACAAAGACAAGAATTCATACAATTTAAGTCAAAAATGCAAACCTACGGGTAGTGGTTTTGCCCACCAGGTTGGCTCTTCCGGTTTGTGTCCAGAATCCATGTATCATTCGCTCATTCTTTTTTCAAAATAAAACCAAAAATAAGAAAACAAAAAAAAATATTATTTTCTTCATTATTTGTCTCCAAAACCAAAATTTAAAAATGGATAATGCTTCGTTTTCTTAGTTTTCGATTTTGTGTTTAAATGAATAATGAAAAAACAGATAATGGTTGTTTCCCGTTTCCATGGCTTAAACTGCATTGCCAGACTGAGCCAGGCCTGAACCAGGACTGAACCAGGACTAAACCAGGTCTAAAACAGGACTAAACAGGACTAAACCAGGACTGAATGTCGGGACTGGCTCGGAGGTGCGCCCGTGTAGATTGTTGGGTGGTCAGGCCTAAAACCGGACTAACAAAGACCGGGACCACACTGGGACTGAGACTGGGACCAGATCGGGACCAAACCAAGACTGAGACGGGGACCAGACTGGGACCAGACCGGGACTGAGACCGGGACTGAGACCAGGACCAGACTGGGACTGAGACCAGAACTACTTTTTTTTTCAAATTTTGGTTTTGGAGACAAGTAATGAAAAAAAAAAAAAAAGTTGATTTTTTCGTTTTCCTATTTTTGGTTTTATATTGAAAAATGAATGAACGAATGATACACTGATTTGTCTATTGGCAAGACTCTTCACTCACCTCGACTCCAGTGTCAATATACATTCATGTTAGATAATGTAATTTTTCTGAGTATGAGTAATATCAAGATAACTTCTCTCAAACTAGTTCTTCAGTGCAGAATCAAATCGCTCAAAGTGACAGAAACTTTACACATCCAGTTTGAGAAGATGAGAAGGTATAGGAAACTAAAGCCAAGACCTTATCGCGCTTGTACGCCCATGTGATTCTGTGAAGGCTCAGCATGGGCTCTACTGGATCAGTGCATCCCTGCATTATTCTGAAGGTACCACAAACTGCAAGTAGTCAGACGCAAGCGGGTGAGCTCTAAACGCCTCTCTCTAATCTCAGCCACATCCTGTCACTCACGCTTAGCAGTAGGACCTGTCGTACACACGCGCAGACCTACATCGTCTCCGGAGCTTTAACTGTCTTCTACCTCCACTTCAGGACAAGTAATACTCTTTTAAACCATGTCGGCAGGTGCATTAGCTTTGACGGCAGCAGACCTTTCTTCCACTTATTTTTTTTGTTCTCCCTGTAAGTCAATGTGTTTGTCAGTCTTAGCACCGCAAGAGATAAGTAATTTTCTTTTCCAAATGTTTCCCTTCCCGCGATTGTGTAAAAGGAGCAGTCAAGATAGGATATAAAGGTAAATCGAACCACTATACTATACTATACACCCAAGGGAGATTGTCACCAACAATCCCCCCCTGCTCTCTGTCTCCCTAGCACGGCGTTTATACACTTGTCCGTCCCAGTCGCCCATGATGTTGTTCCCCTGTCTGAATCCTCTGTGTCTGCCAGATTAAACGCCCCCTACTGGTGTGGTTTAGTCGTTGTTTTTGCGGCTCCCTGTCTTCACCCTCCACTATACAAGGAATGCCAACCCAGCAGCGATTGCTCTGTTCTTTGTAAATGTATAAACTCGAGAACCCCCTTTTCCCTATTTACATACAGACTTCCCTGGTCCTTTGATGTTACTTCACATGAGTGCTTCCTATATACGTGCGCCGTCCAGGCTATGTATAGAACTAAACGTGTTCTCTGGTGAAAAGGCTATATGTCCTTGAAGGCACACTGTGGGAGAATTGCATTAACACTAGAAAGGGCCTGCCATGATCAGAGCGGCGGTTTATTACAGTGGATGTTACAGCAAAACTTTAAAATAAGGCAAAGAAAGGCAGACCAGCCCACTGTCGATGTACGTAGAGATTTGTTGAATGTAAATTGTGCTCATGCATGACAGATTTAGCCATTTTTTTTTCTTTTAGTTCACAATAGTACGCAATAAGCATAGCATTCTTCAGCCTTCTAGTATTTAATAAAGATGGGGCAGGTACAGTTGTGTAAACATAGCTTTTGATATGATAATGTAAATTTGTGGATTTATAATGACTCCAGTGTTTCCTCTTAGCGTGGCGTTTTTGATATTTGAATGACTGGTGGGAGGGAAAGGACGACTCTGTTATGCACAACTGTATTTACTTCACAAATATTGTTATTAAGATAATATACACTACTGTCAAATGTTTTAGAACCCCACACTTTTTCCTGTTTTTGATGGAAAATTATTCAGTTTATTATGTCATTGCACTCTGAAGTGAAAGCGAAGAAAAAGAAATCATGGAATCAATTTACAGACCAAAATGTATTCTAAACTTTTGATTCATGATATATAGCCACCTTTGGCAGATATAAGAGCTGAACTCATTCTTCTTTCTACAATAGAAATCAAATATTCTTCAGAAAGTTCTTCCCAAGTCTGTTGCAGAAGTTCCCATAAATGTGTGGCACTTGTAGGTTGCTTCACCCTTCTGTTCAGTTCATCCCAAACCAGTTCAGTGGGTTTTAAAGTCTGGAGACCTCTGGCTGTTCAGTATTTACGTTTGTACCCATTTCAAGCTCTTCATTGGACTTGCACGACTTGAATTGCAATTACGGTGTTCTAAAACTTTTGACCGGAAGTGTACACGCTCGCTGTGTCATTATCTAGCCCCAGTTAATGCCACATTGCTTTGATTAATCTTACATATGTTTTCTGTAAGATATGTAACTCAGTCCTACCCCCTACAGACTATGAAACCACAACAGTCATAAGCATTTCATGAGCAGAATCCAATTATTGCTTTTTGAGCTGATAACTTAGAAATCAGTAATTAGATGTGCAACAACCTGTATAAACAATAGGATGCTTTTAAGATTAGATCAAACTTTCAGACCAGCTTTAAATTCTTCATAGTGTGCCTTTAGGACTTGATGCAGATATGGCACCATTTGTAATGCATAAAACTGATCACATTACTATCAGCGTGTACTTTTCTCCTTGCGCACCTGAAACTCATGTGAAACAACAACACCCGCTCCCTCACCCCTCACCCCCGTCAGAGCTGTACTGTATGTCCTCCTATCATCTCTAATTGTCCCCCTCTGAAAGCCCCTCCACTTATGTCTCCCTCCCTTTCCTTTTCCCCTCTATCTCCTCATGTTGATTCCTTCCACTTCCACGTCCTCCTGTTTGACACGTACATGATGTGTTGACAGACGGCTGCCCGGGGCTGTGCAACAACAACGGGAGGTGCGTCCTGGATCAGAATGTGTGGCACTGCATCTGTCAGTCCGGGTGGAGAGGCCTGGGCTGCGACGTGGCTACTGAGACGCTCTGCTCTGACGGCAAGGATAACGAGGGAGGTGAGAAGGAGAGAGAGAGACACTATGTTTACATGCTCACCAGGAAATCCGGATAACTGGCCAAGATTGACTGAAATCAGATGTTCAAAATGCATGAACTACAATTGTGGTTCAGATCTCCCACATTTCAGTTACACACCCAGAGAATGCTGTCACAATGTTTACATCATACACATTATAAAGAACTGGACTAAGGGAGTGACGTCACCCATTATGTTCAGCTCCAGTCAAATCGAGCTTATTGAGGGTAGCAAGCCGAGTTCCATATTAAGAATAGGAATTAATTTATGGACAAAATAGCAAAATAAAAACACCAGGATTGTTTAAAGTTGGTTAATATGAACTAGGGCCCGACCGATGTATCAGTTGGCCAATATTATCAGATGATATGGGCACCTGGAAACATCTTGCTCATATGGGCTGATATTTCACACGGGCATGTTATACATCGTTATAAAGCTTAGACTCTCTACATTATGTTCATTTAATCCAATTTACAGACAGATAAATGTCCTTATATGTGGCTCCGCATCACTATTTATTTGCGGTGTAATTTGTCTGTGTCTCTGGCCGTACTTTCCCTGAACACTCCCCCAGAGTCACGTCACTCACGTGTGCTTGTTTACACCCGCAGCCATAAATCCATGTGCGCCACACTTAGATTATATTCTTTTTATGGACAATCAGTTTGAGTCTGGATTAAAAGGACATTTATTAGTGCAGACTTGTGGTCTGAGAGGATCCTGTGTGAGTGATGAGTGTTGGAATTGTCGATTTTGAAGCTAGTTTTGGTTAGCTGCTTTAGCTCCCACACATGAACAGCTTGTTTTCCCTTTTATTGGCCTATTGTAAAGTGACTATATTGGCCGTATATATGTTACTGGACCAGCATTGATATGTAAATGAGCTGTGAATAGAATTGTGAACGATCGACATTTACACATATAATTAATTACAGTGGCTAATAACGGTAGTTTACTTTCTTTACAGGATAGAATGTCAAGGAAAAATGCCATTAGGCCGACCTACTGTCTGTAAATATGAAGTAAAGAGGCAGAATAACAATAAATGTAACCTAAATAAACCTAATTTAAAATCCACAAGAGACAAACCTAAGTTTTTTAAACAATTCAAGATTTACAGTGAATTTTTACATCACTAAATATATCGTTGATTATTTCGGCTATCGGCAGCTCCAACTCCCATTTTGTCGGTATTATATCGGCCACAACAAAATCCATATCGGTTGCTCCCTAATGTGAACATTTTAAGACCAAAATGAGGAGACTGACAGCAGAAGTTGCGGAGAGAGGGGCGATGTTTTTTTTTTCTATAGAAAGGGAATTGGAGTCGGAGTCGATGAAGCTGGAAGCAAATTCTGGAAGAAATTCGAAAGTGGTAAACAATCAAATTCACATTACTTTTGCTCCATGTCAGACCACTCCTGGCCCAGTCTACATGTAGGTTGTAGGTTATACCAAATATGTGCCAGCCAAGTGGGTTTAGTAATTTAGCATTTACAGTAAAACTTTTCAACTATAATTGCAAATAAAGACCGATATCATTTCAGGCATGCTAGAAACTGGGTCACTCTACTGCATAAATAAACACTTTGAAGCCCTGGTACTGTTTCACAGGTTAGCTTTAATTTTTACGTATCAGACCAAAACACTGAAACAACGTGGTCCTCTGCAGTGTAGAGACTGTAGTTTAACGTAGCTGAACTGCGTGCCTTGTTTTCCCGGTCGAGAGAGTAGCTTTAGTGTCTTTATTACATAAAACCAGCGGAGGCAATCTGTTTGGCGGCTGCAGCATGTATATATTCATACTCCGCTAATGACACGGCATAGATTTCTTGTTATGGTGTTTGTGGCTTCCGGGGCTTTCTTTTTCTTCTCCTTCCGCATAATAACCTCACTACGTTACTGGATAGTCGTCCCTGATTGGTTTACGTGGCGCGTCTGACGGCAAAAGTTAAGCTATTTCAACTTCTGGCATCTGACGCATCTGACGCCAGATGCTCAAGATGCGTAGCAACGACACCAGATTCTTGCTGCACTGACACCTGAAGACGCGCCACATAGACTTTGCATGCAAACTAGACGTCTTGACGCACCTTTCTGATCATAGCTTTAGAGATGTGTTTGGATGTTTACTGACTTATTTTAAATCATTTTTATAAGCAACAAATTTTTATTGCTAATACTAAATTACTAGACTCCTCTTAAAACCCATTTCCTTCTTTGTAGACTTGGACAACAGTGGTTTGACAGGTTTAGAGGCACAGACTCGCTCAGATTTCACTGTGCATGTAAATGTATTGAGAGAGAGTGAGTGAGAGAGAGAGAACGCTGGCTACAAATAGGTCCTCTTAGCCTTTTCTGCCGCACAACGCTTAGCTCTGGAAAAAAGAAGGGAAATGGGCTTTGATGTGGCTCCTCCGTGACAGCGCAAACAAACAAAACAAATCAATCATACATAATACATCAGTAGGAAGGATATTCAAATGTGGCCGCAGCAGATTGTTAAACAGCATGCACCGGAATGTACTGGAGATCAATTATAAAGCACTTAAAGCTGCACGGGATGTGAGCTTTTTGTTCAAGGGCTGCTAGCGCCATTTCAAAGTTCACTCGAGGTCAAACAGTTAACGTAAATAGGTATTACCATTAAGGTTGTCAATATTACATCATTAATTGAAATTATTTAAGTCACAATATAATAATTAGAACTTTAAATGAATGATAATCTTGACAGTTTTAGAAGCATTTATTCTCAAATAACTTTATATATGGTATACTATGTAAGGTGGGTTCACTACTTACTTGTCTCCATGGAGTTGTTTCATTTGTGTCTGGAATGTGCCACAGCAAAGCATTAAACTGTTGCTGGGCAGTTTTTATTGCTTTCGAAGTGGTTGCCTTTCCACAGATCTTACTTGTGATTTGGTGTGGAGGTGTCACCTGACTATTGAAAGAGATAAGTTTAAAGGTGCGTTTGTTTATCCATCAGACTCAGAGATCCGAGGACGTTGTCTAGCGACACGCACTGACACAACCCTTTTCCTCGGATGGCGGAACTCGGAAGAGCTCTGAGGAGACCGAGCAAAGATTCCGAGATAGAATGATAGAAAGATAGAAAGATGGCTGTGCCCAGTGTCACTTGTAGTATGAACTGTTTTCATTGTGTTTGGAGCTTTGGTGGTTTAAATAATGATTTCAGTCACTCGTATTACTGCTTATGTATGACTGCCTATGGGTGTGTTAGTAATACTGCAATATCTTATTGCAGGCATGTTCAAACTATGGCCCGGGGGCTAAATGCGGCCCTCAGACAAATTTTTCTTGGCCCTCAGACTTCCAGGTGAATTGGCCCAAATTACCTTGCATCAATAAAAAAAAAAATTACTGCAAGTTTTTTTTTTAAATCTACCTTAATAAAACGAATATTTAATATTTAGTGTGTGGTTTTAAGGATCTTAGCATGAATAAAGACCGGTGGTTCATTCTAACGTGTTAAACACACACATTTAAATTATTCACTGTATTGAGCAGCAGTCTGTGGCCCTCGATCAGCCCTCTGCTTCGTCTGTGTTTAGATATGTGGCCCTTGATGAAAAATGTTTGGACACCCCTGCCTTACTGGGTCCATATCACAGCCTGTGGGTGTCATCATGTGACACCAACACTTTCACTTCACTAATATACTGAATTATACTACTTATACTGAATTCTTCCTTGAGGTTGTGGAGTTGAAGCACAGACTTATTTTGGAGTGTCTGGTACTCGACCAATGCCAAAACAACAGCATATTTCCGGTTAGTGTCCATGTTTTTCACCGAGTTGGACTAAAGAAACAAAATAAAACGGGTGAAGCGTGGACATGACATCATAGCCGAGATCCAAGTGGCAGACGGATGGATAAACAAACGCAACATAATGCTACTGTAGAATATTGTAGAACATTTAAAGCAATAACATCTTCATGGAGACAGACGTTTGATTTTTAATCTGGCTGTTTATGTCACATTAACTATGTTTACATAAAGCTGGTCACAGACTAGAGTAATGGTGATCTATTAGACACTGCGAATGAAAGCAATTTAAGAATTGTGTTCCTGGTGTCACAAATTATGAATAATCATTTAATTGTGATGTTTCTCCTCATAATAATTGTAACACTAATTATTATAATTAATAATAATTAATATGTTTGTGCCTAAACATTAATTTCTGTTTAAAATGTCAGTAATGTAATTCTTTATTGTATAGTAGTTTTAAATGGAAACACAATACAATGCAGTGTTTCACTTTAAAAAACAAACAAAAAACAGTCTAAAACAGTTGGCTGTTTTCATTTTCATTTATTCTGGACAATGCATATTAATGAACATCTGCAACAGTCGCAGTTGTAAATATGTCAAATTAGAGCAAACGTGCTAGTATCCATCTGTCGTCCCGAGACATTTAACAAAGATTGACGATAAATAAATAATCAAATCAAATAAACAACCTGGTACCTCTTAAGAAATGTGACCAAAACAGCAGGAAATAGGTCTGTACTACTTAACAAGACAACTAAGTAGATCTACAACTAACAGCACTCAAGAAGTACTAATAGATATTTAAACAAAAAACAGAAAAATGAATGTGTTTAACGTATAGATAAAATGACTGTGGAAGATATTGTGAAGTTGGAAGGACATTCTGGAGGAGATCAGCTCTCAGGCTTTGCTGCAAACTTGCTGCAAAACCTTATCTATCTTTATGGACACAAGCAACAACATCAGGGCAATTTACAGATCAGATCTGTGGAGAGGCAATCCCACTCACAAGAAGAATACACCAAGGTATTTTAGCAACGAAGGACTAAGATAGATACAGTATGTTTAATGTCATCATCAGAAAGTTGCACTACTTGACTTATCTTAACATTTATCTTTGTTAAAATAAATGTAATCAAGGCAAGTTGGCAAATCACAACTACTCACTAAAAAGGACATCTGATAGTTTTTACTGAACTCGGTGATATGATGATTTTGGGACACTTCTACTTTGCTGAGCCAGTGAAAAAGCCATCTTACGGAATAAATGTGGTATATTTGACATTATTAGGAGCTTGAAGCCTTGAGCATTATGATAATCTTTGGCCCTTGATACACTTTTCATTTAGCGGAGTAGCCCTTGGTCAAATCAGGTCTGACACCTGGAGCTGCAGTCATCTTAAGAGCCGTGCCTTCAGCTCCCATTAGTGCTGCCTTGTACCGTTGGGGACCGCTGGCTCTGGACCTGGAGCTCTCAGGCTCAATCAGTGATACAGATACATGATAGAGTGTGCCACGGCGTGGGCTCACTGTCTCCTGTTGATTTAGTGAAGAAAAAATGCCCTTGAAATACCTTCAATATAAGTTCTTTTTAAACATGACTTTACCTGACAAAAGAGGATGACTATGACGCCGGGGGTTAAGTGTGGTTAAGCCTTAAACCTAGTGGGGGGTCCATCACCTGCTGGTCTTCAAGGATACATTATTGCTTTGCCTGTAAAGTTTCACAGTAAAGTCATTTCCATGGAGACACGTGAGCAGGGCCGTCTCTCATAACATTTGAACTGTAACTTAGCCTGGTGGTGTCACTTGCTTGTCTCCACATTTCATTTTTGGGTTTATTTAGTATTGCGTAACATAACAAATTCAACAAACTGAATTAGAACTTTTATTGCTTCCTCTGTAAAAAGCAAACAAACATCGAAACTCCAAATAATAAGACGGCGAGACAGTATTTATATTTGGTTCTTTGTCCTCTGTAGTTACCAGTCAAAGCTTGTGCCCCTGTGTCAGCTCTGTCCTGTCCCCTACTCTCCAGATGGACTGGTGGACTGCATGGACCCGGACTGCTGCTCTCAGATGGCCTGTCAGGGTCAGAGCTACTGCCGCGGCTCCCCTGACCCCGCCGTCATGGCCGCCCAGCTCCAGAACTCCGCCTCCCTGCCCACCTCCAAGGGCTTCTTCGAGCGCGTGAGCTTCCTGATTGGCCCCGGCGGCAGTCACGTCATCACCTCGGATAACCCCTTCAATAGCAGGTAAGCGGGGAGAAGTGACAGGAGCTTAATTATGGCGGCGGCGCTGGATGTTTGCTGTCTCATTACCAGTGGGAAAGAGGCACCTGTGTTTGTGCGTCCTCTTCAGAACGTCACAAGAATCACTTTGTCTTTGGGAGAAGAGTAGACAAGTGCATGCACAGGGCCCCAGCAGCTAATAAACAGGGGATCAACTGCCTGCTAAATCACTTCAATCTCCAAACATTAAACCAAAGATGCATTTTCATTGCACAAGAAAATTTAGTCTTATAGTTAAGACTTTAGTTAATAATTTAAAGGACTTTTTTTCCATGTTTCGAGCAAATCACGTCTTGCTCCAGTAGCTATTTTGTATAAGCAGCTCTTGAGGTCAAAATATGTCTGCTGCATGCTCTAATTAGAAAGTGTTTTATTTATTATTGTTGATGGTCAATAATCAGGATGTGTGTGTGTTAGCATGCTTTACCGTCTCAGCAGATTTCTGCGCTGGTCTCTGAGAGAAAAAGCGAATGAATACTGAATGCTCTGAATGCATAAGGTAAATGAGGAATGACTTTGGTCCAGTACCACTGCAGACTGTTTCAAATGAACTATTTCTGTTTTTCACTTTTTTAATCAAAGGTGTATTGAAGCAGATTTTGCATTGGAGGATTATTCAGTGTTTTACAGCCATATCACAGCGATTTGATTAGCACAGTGTTTTTAAATAGGCCCATATGTGAAATGACATGGTTCAAGGTAGAGCACTTGCATTTGTCAAAGAAAATACGCTTATACAGAGACTGCTTTAGTTCAGAATTTAATTTAACATGTAGGATTAACATTCAGAAATGTCTGTGTCCATAAGTTTCAGGGTGATGAAAAACTACTCAGTGGACAGTACATTTTTGGTTAATCTGATCATCTTTTACTGACCAATATTTAATGCTCCATCCATCCATTTTCTTCTGCTTATCCGGGGGGGCAGCAGTCTAAGCAGGGACTCCCAGACTTCCTTCACCCCAGATATTTAATGTTTGATTTTCCAATTCTTTCTGTTAATGAAATCAACAATTTTGTGATTTGGGTCTCTACAGAATTATAAAAGAATGATGAAGGCCTAGTGCCGAAACATTGCACCTTTTGTCCTAACAAATCTCACATTTTGCAAGTAAGACAGTGTGCGGGATTTTTCTCTATGGGCTCTACAAAATTAAAATGAATTGAAATAAACAATAATATATTCTAGTTTTTGAATAGTAAACAGCACTTAAAATTACATTTATAACTGAGAAAAATTACTAAAACCAACAAATTCACAAATACTAAACACTCCCTCCAACCAACTGACAAATTTAGTTGATTGCAAAAATGACATTTGATTTTTGAACTGTAATTGTCTGTCTGCTATATTGCATTTTAACTCCCACTCTTCACCCAAACTCTGAATACACAGTATGAATAAATCAATGGTTATACTCCATCATCACCTCGTGCTCTCCACATCTGCTCGGAGCCATCAGAGCGCCGTTTGTTTTGCCGTTGATGGAGAGAGGAGTGATTGCCGGCTGTGTGCACAGGGTTTGGGGAATATTTCCTCCAATAGTTTAAAGTAATCCCGATGTAAATAGCGTGCTTTAGTGAAAATATAGAATGAGGCAGTCCCACCCCAGCCCGCTCCTCCATAATCCCCTGCTCATTGTCTTCAGCTTACTGTCGATTTCATGTCTGGCTCTGGCATTAGCTCCACGGCTCAGAATAGTCATTTGCCTTTTTATCTTTGTGTAGAAGTTAGTTTTATATTCAGAAACATGTTATAAGTCTCTGCAAACATGTGCAACTGTACTTTGGACTGAATTGATTAAGCCTTTTTAAGCCCGCTCGGTTTTCTATTTCCTCTATGGACTAGAAGTGTTCAGACTACCATTCATTGTTTCTAATTTCAGCATAATACATGTAGAGAAAAATGTCAGAGCACTCAGGCAGCCATTTTGACATAGTTGTCATAGTAACACAAGTGAAGACTGGCTGTATTTACATGCACTGATCTGAGTACATCTTGATAGTGGTGAAATCAAGTCCTCATTGCATCATTTAACGCGTAGTGCATATTTCATGCACCGTATACAGCCACAGGGATAAATAGTGCGTACTCTGGATAATTGTCTTGATAGATAGAGGATGTTGTCTTAATGGTGCACTGTGTGACGTTTCTGTGGGAGAGCCCAAAGCTTTCTTGTCTCCATGCAGATGTTATCACTTTGACTGAAATGTTCCATAGTATGAGTCTGTTTCAATCTCACAGAGACAAGCAGGTGATGCCACAAGGTTGTTTGTTTATTTATTTATTTATTTTACAGCACCCTTTAATTGAATAAATGCAAGATATATACGTTGTAATGCCATACAGTGGAACATTCTAGGCAAAGCAGAAACATCACTATGAAACGTGCAGGTGGCAGAGTGCAGCTTTGCAGTATATTTTAACAAATGCTTTATTTCTTACAGCCAACCTATACAGATTCCTTGATGAATGCCATCTTCTAAAATATTAAATCAAAGTGATACTGTTAAAAAGACACAAAAAGCACATGTGTTACCAGTCTAACTTTACATCACATGAAAGTTATGAACGTACTTGTGTAAAAAAGTCACCAAAGAAGGGTGAAACATTTATTTCGTAGACCCAAATCTATCAAAAGTTCTATTTCAGGTGTGTAGGCTGAATAAATCATAGACGCGGGGTGTATGTAAAAAAAGTAAAATAAAATATTGCGAGAAGCTAGCAAACCAGAAGCAAGATTACTTCTAAACTGCATCCATGTGATATCTGAGACGGGAACTGTTACAGGTCATTCTGCCACTCTTTTTTTCTTACCCTCTATGAAACCATTGTGTTCACGAAAAGAATAGGCAGCCCATTTCACGGTGCGCTCCCGTTTCTGAAGACGACGCTAAACTTGTCCCTTCTACACCGCCGAGAATAAAACACGTGTTGTGGTTATAGTTTGATTTTTCTTTTTCACTTCCATCTCCCCGTGGCCCGCCAGCCGTATCGCATGTCCGCACACGAGCTCCCCCATCGGGCTTCCTGATCTCTCCTCAGCCTACGACGGTGAAAAATGCATAAATTTGGTGATTCATTTTTGGCCTTCCAGCAGGTGGTGTGGCTCGGACTCGGCTAGCATCCGTCTGCCTCTTCAAAGATGAATAGACAGGCCCGGGTGAGAGGGGGAGAACTGCCAGTGCGCTCTTAAGTGGCCTTGTTTGGCGAGTGGGTAAATAAAGAATCGAAGAGGGCCGTGCCAAGCGTGTAAGAAGCTAAAGTTGTTGATCATTCCTGTCTCATATACGTAATGACCCGGAGATAAAGAGAGGCGAAATAGGACACCCCTGCCGCACCCGCTGACAAATGTGCAGGAGGTGCGTTTAAGATTCAAGCCCTGTGCTCCGTAAGCGGCCATGATTAAATGTTGATGGAGAAATATAGCCCTGTCGTCTCCTCTCAAACAAAGACCTCATTTAACATAAGAGACACTATAGCACGTATTTCTTCAGTATGGTGCTAGGTAACCTAAAGTGTTTTAGACTTGATTAGAATTCATGGAGAGGTATAAAGAACAGGATGCTCTCCAATAGTGGCCACATTTGGTACTTCTGCAAAAATGATATGGTATTTTCCCTTATGTTATAATAAAATAGTGAAAACAATAGTTAAAAAACTGATTATGACCTTCATCTAATTGTCAAGTCATTAACACGTTTTAAATTAGTCATGATGAAAAGTCAATTGAAAATTTTGTGTATCCAGTACCGTATTTTTTGGACCATAAGTCACGCTTTTTTCATGGTTTGGGTGGTTCTAAGACTCTGGTGCGACTTATGTATTAAAATGTTCACACACGAGAGGGCTCTCTAGGCTTGTGTGTCAGTATCTGCTGCTCCTGTTACTCCTGTACCACTGTCACTGTCACTGTGCATGTCTCCTGCAAAAAGAGCCTCTGTCCTGTCTGTATTATGTCAGTCAATCGCATTACTTCTGAACCACTGAAAATTTTTAATTAGTGACTTCAGTGACAACCAAAACCATCCTGTTGGGATTCAGAAAGGCCGGAATGATTCTAACTGGAACTGATGCTGAGTCTGACGACAGCTACGCAGAAAAGGAAGCGGCGCACCGTTTACCTCCAGAGGTCGCGGAATTGCTCCGAATTGCTCAGATGTGACAAGGATGAAGAATTCAGTGTCAGAATTAGTGATTTGGAGTGAGATGGAGAGTTTGGTAAACTTGTTCTGTTGTTTATGCTATAGTTATCTGAAGTTCATATGTTAAGTCTGTTGTTCTCTGTTCTATTGTTATTACTATAACTTGCCTTTCAAAATGAAATGTCGGTTCCTGGTCCTTTTATATACATTTATATTAATATATAAACATAAATATAATAAATTTCCCTCAAAAGTGCGACTTATAGTCCGATGCAACTTGATCTATGTTATATTGTTGTTCCCTCATCACAAACATACCTGGAGTTGTGTTTTGTTTCATTCATGTTTAACACACAAGCCCTGCATATTGAGGCAGAGCTTTTCTCTCAAACAGAAAACACTTTGCTCTACCTTGTGATGTCATGTGGTTATACAGGAAATGTCCCACTGTATTTTAGAAATCCATCCACCTTCAATAGAATCATTTGGATAAATTGCCAATCTCTACTGGACAAAAGGTAAAGTGGTAGCAGTTATCTAGAAAATTACAGCTTCATGACATCATAAGGTGGAACAGAGCATTTTGAGCTTTATAGATGTAGACAGTCTAATAAGGCAGTGTTACTCAAACATATGTGAATGAAACAAAGCATGTTTCTTATGAGGCAACAGCATTATAATATGGCCAAAAGTTGACAAGATTCAATTTTGTGTAAGGCCAAACCCTTGATCAGTGACAAATAATAAGTTAATGTAGGTCAATATCCAGAAAGTTCAGCGTGAATTTCCCATTTAGTGAAGCGTTATCGCAGTCGGCATAGTACAAAAGTTTTATTTTCTACGAAGGATTTGAAAATGCGAATATGGTACATATAAAAAGCTTTACCCGCAGGCCCTGTCGCTATTATAAATAATCATGCTTTTAGGCCATAATGTTACTATGTATGAGGCTTGCTTTGGTGTGATTCATAACGTCAGGTGTCGACTTGAGAACACTTTTGTGCACAGGAAACCGCGAAGGCAGCCCTGGAGGTGGACAACCTTTGGACCAGCGGCCGATCCATTAGCCAGCAGGGACATTGGGGTAGAGAGAGTGAATGAGTAATGCTCCTCCATGCAGGACTAACTACCACAGAGATGCCCCTAAGAAACCCATTTAACCCAGCCGCTCCACTGCCACTGCTCTTTGCTGGCTAACAGGGGAGCTATATTAGACCGCTGCCAGGTGAGAGAAAGACGTTTTGTTCAACCTTCAATTTCATCATTCAGACCAAGCAAATCTCCTACATATCTTGGACTTGGATAATTCGAACTTTAAATTCGTTTGAACTTATGACACTTCTCTCTAAAGTACAATTCCGTTTATGTCGAGGCGTGGTGATACTTTCTTTCTGAGGCTTTTCAAATTTGTTTCCCCTTTGAGTCGGGTTGCCTGCGGCGTTGGATTCTATTGTTGTGAATCCTCGACAAAGTGCGTCTCCTTGACACATCAGCCTTTTTTGCAGTTCTGCAGAGCTTTGCAATGGCTCTCATCAACTGTCAAACGAGTTCTGATGTGATTCCACTTGATGTGCCTTCTTTCTATTATTGCAGACATGTATTATGTTACAGTTATAGCTTTTCTTCAAGTTTTTACAGGGCTATTTTGCACTAACTTCTACTGTCAGAAATATTACAAATAAGTTGAACTGTGAGGCTTTGGTGTAAGTCCCAATATTAAATCAAAAAGTAGTGTAACACACATGTGACAAATTAAAGCAAAAATTAGTACATTTTGTGTATAGTATTTTGTGTATAGTATTGTGTATTTCCCACATAGCCGCAATTGGTGACAAAATCAGACTGCTGACTGAGACTGCACAATTAATATAATGTATAGTATAATATTTAAGGGTGATTTTTCTGATAAGCAAGAATCAAATTCTTTCACAGATAGAGCTCAACTACAGGGTTACCAGCTTTTACACAAAATAAGACAAGATATCCTGCCATTTGTGGAGGAAATTGTGGTACTTCAAAAACTGCAGCCTTTCCAATTTGCCTATTGCGTCCATTCAAATTGCAATTTTGATTTGATTGCAGAAAAGCATACTATCACTCTACAATCCAGAAGAAAGAGTCTTAGACCTGCAGTCCATCCCTGCTTTGCCATCGGACAAAGCTGAATTTCAAGCGTGTGAACACTTCTTTTGTCCCTTTAGGGTTTGAAAATGAGCTTTCCCCAGTTTTGATACTATGTGAAATCTTAAAGCTTGTGTGTGCCTCAATTGGTTTTCTGTTAAAGAAGAACACAAACAGACCCACATTGTGGGTATAAAACTATTTTTGAAACTTGCTTTTTGAGATGCACCTGTCTATGGTCCATAGTTTGTGAACTGCTATTTTGAAAATGAATCTGAATTATGGATGTCTCTTTGTGAGAGGATGGCAACGAAGGTGCATGATTGTTTGTCATGACCCCTGAAATGAAACGACAAGCTAAAGGGAGAATATGATAATTTATATGACCTTATTATTTCATAGATAAACCATAGATAAAAAGCCCTGCGTTTTTACCCAGGCTGATACAAAGCCCTCTATTTTGTGCGAGTTTTATTCCTCCCGGCATCATAAATTACATTGCCTTAAAAGCTAAACTTGGCTTTGTACGCCACGTCTTGTCTTTGCATAATAGCTTACATAACAGCATTTTTATTAGAAATGGGGCTCAAGCCTGAATTCAGCACATCCATTTATATTTCCTGGAGGAATAAAAAAAACTCTGCAATAAATGCGCAAGATGGTGCAAAAGATACTGTAGACGGCCCTGTGTTTCCTGTGGCTCATTTGGTTGAATTATGGGCTTTTAAATGGAGTAAATAGAGACAGAGAGGAGCTGTGTTAGGCAGATGTTTTCATGACTAACTGCTACTGACGAGAGCGCTTCTATACGTGGGTAAATTACAAGTCCGTGCTAGCGCTGCAGGCGAAGAGATGGCAGTTGGTAAAAAGTGGCACCACGTTGCTTTCCGGCAGCTGGCATTGTTTCTTTGTCTACTGTGTTACATTACTTTATAAACGGTTAAAAACTGTGTTGAGGTCAGGTCAGAACTTAGTGGTAGTTTTCTTTTTAAAGGTGTAGTTTGTAATTTTTCTGGTGTCCTTCTCCCCATGGAGATATTATTCTCAACTCCATTGATCCAAAGGCTGGGGGTTCAAATCCCGCTCTTGACGTGATTCCAGCTCCTGCACATGAATGCTGTTGTTGTGTCCTAGGGCAAGACACTTCACCTCCAGTGTCTGTGTAAACTGGTGTATGAATGTATGTGTGAATGGATGAGCGCTTGATGTTAAGTGCTTTGATTGCTTTGAAAGTGGAAAAGCACTGTATAAAAATGTGACCATTTACCATTTATTCAATTGCAGATATTTCTATATTTCATTCATACCTCTCTGAGAATGTCTGAACTGGTTAGTACTTGGATGGGAGACCGGCTGGGAATACCTGAGGCTGCAGTGGGGCAGCAGTGGCTCTAGTGTTGTTGTGTCCTTAGGCAAGATACTGCAAATTTCTCTAATCTGGCCAAGATTTTAAATCTTATATCAGGTTATTCATCTCGTTTTCAGGTTTATTATCTACTCACTAGTTCTGAGATTGCTTAATTCTAGTCCAGAGGTAGTTTATTTTTAAATAATTTGCTGCTGCATGGACAGATAATTTCACTATATTAAACACAACAGAATCCAAGTACTCCAAAGAAGTAAAAATAAGGAGGAATATAGTTAAAAGACCTTTATATGGCCAAAGCCAACATGTTTTGGCCAAACTGGTCTTCATCAGGGCTTAAGCTTAGGTCTTAGATAATTTCATTACTTTTACATCATTTTCTGATAGATTTAAGTGTTTATCTTTTAAATTTTGGCCAAGCTTTTTTGCCATGTACATTAAACAAACTCCAGTGAGTGAGTGATGGGTGGCGGTTGGAGGGGTTGATGGTGCAGATTTTCAAGACAACTGTGGCTACAATAGAAGCTTACCACCATATGGATATAGGTAAATGAATGATTCAATGGAAAGCACTTAGGGTGTTAAATGCCATACTTTGGAATATTCCAAGCAAATCTATAACATTTAACATGAGGTGACAAAACAAAAAAATAAAGTTCAACAAGTAAGTTTTCTGTTTTTATATCTTTCAAAAACTGTTATTCCCCAGAGAGTTGTACAGACCGCTGCCTCCCGTCTGAAATTATGACATCAAACTCGCAAACACCTTGATCACAGTCTCTTGTTTGTTTACCCTGTCTGTCTGTGTTTGCTTGTACGTGCAGCTTGGCATCCGTCATCAGGGGTCAGGTGCTCACAGGAGATGGGACGCCGCTGATCGGAGTCAACGTGTCCTTCCCTCACTACCCCGAGTACGGCTACACCATCACCCGCCAGGACGGCATGTAAGGCCCACACCACAGCCACTGCGCCTGTCAACAGGCATTAGCATGTGCAAACAAACAGGAGCCGTATGTACACCGGAGCTTGCCCCTGGGTTAATCCATGCACTTTACACTATCCATGAGCATCGATTGGAGTGGCACATGCTATATTTGGAAAAACTATACATCAGTTAGAAAATCCTAATTGCAAATATTGATTTTTGTTCAGTACTAAAAGATAAGTGTAACATGTCATAATCTTGGGCTACGCTCAGACTGTAGCCAAAAATGACCCAAATCCAATTTTTTCGCCCGTATGTGGCCTGTATCTGATCTTTTAATGACAGTCTGAACAATACAGATCCGATTTTTTCAAATGCGATCCAGGCCACTTGGATATGTGGTCCTAAAACCGATACATATCCAATCTTTGACATGCGACTTTAGTCTGAATGGCCAGATCACATTCATCAGGTTCGGAGTCTAATCAATGGAGGGAAAGCGAGGTTAGCGAGTTTATTAATATTTGGGGGGATCGCTGTATTCAGGCCAAATTGGAGGGGTCTTATTGGAACTGGGCGGTTTCTGAAATGATTGGCAAAGAAATGGCAGAGCACGGCTACAGACGGTCCTGGCTCCAATGTCAACAACAAATCAAGAGGCTGCGAGCCAAATACAAGGAGGCTAAAGTCTCAAACAAACAAGGCGGCCGTGGACTTGTCACCTGTCCATTTTACGAAGAACTGGTCCATATTTGGGGGACAAGCCCAGCATTTAGGCGACTTCCTTAAATACTCAGCACTCTCGCTGCGTGTGACATTGTCGTGTCATCCACTGCACATGCGGGACACTTTTGAGGTATTTAAAATTCACACTGGAGATCACATACAAGTTGCATTTAATTGTAAATGTGAACAACCTTGCAAAAAAAATGGATTTCTCAAAAAAATCTGATTTGAGCATTAAGCCCTGCAGTCTGAACGGAGCCTTAGAGTGAAATACTTTTATAAAATGTACAGAACAAGCCTAACCAGCCAGAACCACAAGCTTTTACAAAACTGTACAAGGAAAGTACATCTAAATAATAATAATAATAATAATACTTTCCATTAATATAGCACATTTCAAGACACCCAAAGCGCTTTACAATAACATCTAAAGCCATATCATGTCTTCCCGATTTCAGAGGGCATGATTGACAGGCGGATCTCAGGTAAAAGAAGTGATATATTTAGTTTTAAAGGGTACACACATTTTTGAGGAGAGTGTCTTCTGCTTTTGGGAGGCATGCAAGACAAATCATCCTTTGTAGTTGGATTGTCTCAAATTAGGATGAAGAATTTTCACTCACTATTGTCCAGTTCTTGGCTTTCTGAATTCGAACTGATTGTAGAAGAGACTTTGAAGGAAGGAAGCATTGTAGGACATCACTTTTGTTTGAGGTTGCTCTTAATAACAAGGCCATAAACTACTAAAAAATAAACCACATAACATATAAAGTGTAGAGTATATTGCCTAAGGGTTGCTTATGACTGACTCATACATTCTTATTATTTCAGAGTGACCATTTTGAAATGTTTTATTTACCACAGTTAGAAAGAACAAACATGCACGATCACATCAAGTCACAGCAAAGTATTCATTATGTTTCTGATTTGCGTTTTAGCTAATTACATTCTCCCAGCGTTTCCTGTGACATACTTTGTGTTGTAAAGAGCAGCAGGAGACTGAATGTCTAAAACAAAGCAAGTTAATTTACCACCGGTTATTATTATTATTAGTTTATTTAAATGGGACAAAACAGAGAGCACTGTTACATTTAAAATGATGAAATTAAATGAAAACTGATGCCAAGTCCATCGAGCCAAAGGCGAATTTGCAGACATGGTCCCTAACATAAATCAGGCAAAGGCAGTGAAGATGAACAGTAGGGCTGGGTATCATCAGAAGTTGCCAATATGGTACATACCTCAATACATAGGCCACGATATGATACATATCTCGATACAGTGAGCTTTTGATTCGATATGATATATTTCAAATCAATTCAATACAGTTCAATAAAAAATAAAGGCTAAATCATGGCTGTGATATTAAAAGTGTTTGTTAAACCACTTCTCAGCAAAGTTAATATGAAACACACCCATTTAAATCCTCAAAACAGTGAAAATGTCAAATGTGCTGCATAAAAGAGTTTCCTTCTTCTGAAAAAGCAACACTGTAACACTGTAACAAAATAATTAAGCAAAATATACCAAAAAATACTCTTGGTGATATATCGATACAGCAGCCCCCATATCGATACTGTTTCATCACATTTAACAATACAATATACCAATATTTTTGCACACCCTGATCAACAGTCAGTTATCCACACAAGTTTGTTCATGTGTCCATTGTAAGTAGTTTTGTACATAAATTGACACAGATCATAAATATCCTATCCTATCCACAAAGAAATCTCAAGACGTACCGAGCTGGAGGTGGCCAATCATAATCCCTGCAACAATAGTGCAATAAAATGCTGTACCATGATGTGACTACTGTAATAATATGATACAGAGAGTTAAGTTTGAGAAATGAATAGATCCCTCAATAGTAAATACCAGTTGCCCGCTGCCCTTACAATGCCCACTTACTCAGACAATGAATAATCTGCCCATCTAACAATGCAAGACTTGTACTGGTGCTTATCCCAAACAAAACAAATGAAAAGCACAGCACAATGTTCCCCAGAACAATTCCTCATGCAAATGTCAGCTTGGTGGAGAGGCTGTTTAAAATGCATTGAATCAGCACGGCTAGAATCAATCTGCCGCTGGTGTAGTAAAACATGGGATTACTGTCTGACCTTCTCCAGCTATTACTGTGCACGCCTCTTCAGTAATGGGAGCAAAAGTACAGAGCAGATGTACACATGTCATGTATTATACAAGAGCAGTTCATCTCAGGTGCAAGCTTCAATCCAGACATGTAAGGTGTTCAATCGGTACATGCAATTGTTATCATTTAGCACTTTAAAATACAACTCATTCATCAGTTCTTGGTGTAATTTTACTGCATGTTTATCATCAACCAATCAGAATTTTTGGGAAGTAATTATAGGTAAATGGGCGGAGATGGTGGTAGATGAAAACATTTTCTTTCTGAGCATTCAAGTCGCAAATGCAGGACAATACAGGATTACTCAAACGTGCATGAATCACTCATAATGTAACTCTGTAAACTAATGGTGAGGACAGACCGTTACAAAGTTAAAGCTCATACAAGTTGATTTTGTAATTGCAATTCATTTACTGTAGATGTAGTAATGTTAGCGGAATATAGCATCTTGCAGAAGTTACCAAAACCCAAAAGTCATGAACAGTAGTTGTGAAATATGTCAGCTTTCTGCAGTGTCCCAGAAAGAAACTCTTTAAATAGCAGGATAATAAAATATTAAAGAGTGTAGGTAAAAATGTTTTGGAGGTTGTGCTTATGCGCTGTCAGCATGGAAGAAGAGACAGAGGCAGTGCACAGCTGGGACGACTCTCCAAGCATGGGCCACATATTCAGGGATTAGCTGATTCTTTCTCGCCGATAGTCTTCCTGTAACACTAGTGAGGAGAGCGTGATAACTGGGCGGGGATCATCTCACTTGGTTAGCCAACAGATCGCTGGTAAGAAGGCTCAGTCACAGCTGCCCAGACAGAGAAGAGAAAGGAAAGAGAGCAGGCAAAATGATACTTGTTACATTTTTGGGACTAAAATCTGTATACACACTTAATTAATGTGGACCTGCTTTCCTCTTCGGGACAAAAAATAACGTAAATCCTTTTTTTATTATGACATCCAGGGCATTATTTAAAAACTTTACTATATTATATTACTGTCCCATCATCAAAATACATACCTGGAGTTGTATTTTGCATGTTTTTCACACTTCCATTAATCCCTTGATCCAAAGTTGTCTCTCAGAACTCAAAAATGCTCTGTTCATGTTTCCCCAAATTGTTGCGTCACAGATAAAAATCCAAACTTCTCCCGTTTTAAGCCCATAAACTATCATCATACTTGTTCAGTGCTGAAAGTGTTCAAAACAGATGCATGGCTCTATTAGCATAACAGATTCATTTGTTTTTTTTCTCATTGTTCAATCTTGTTAACAGCACAGCGAGCTCCAACGCCTTCATGCCTCATTGGAAACGAAATGGACTTTTTAAAGCCTGTTTCCCAAATGTTTAAGATATTTTAAGTTAGAAAATGTGAAACACTGATACCAAGGTGATCTTTAAGATACAGGTTGAAATAGATGATGATTGGGGTTTAGGTTAAAGGTCCTATATTGCGCAAAATTTACTTTATTGTGAGCTTTAAGCCATGTTAGAATGTTGTTACCTCTTAAAAACGAACCTGGAGTTGTCTTTTTTTCATTTATATGTTTTATATAATCCTCCATTTGTCACGTGGAAACAAAGGGAGGACCCAAAATGCAAGACTGCTTTAAAGTTCTTTAATAACAAACAAAAAATGCTCCAAAAAAATCCATAAATCCAAAAATCCAAAAATTGAAACTAAACTGCCGTGACAAAAGAGAAGACGAGACACTGGCAGTGACAATGACAAATACAATGGACCAACAAAGGGCAGAGGAGAACACAGGGTATAAATGCACAGACAATCAAACAATCAAGACGGGAAGTAAAGCTCAAAACTACAAGAAGACAGGAAAATTTCTAAGTAAAAGGCAAAAACAACCACTACAGAACAATGAACCATGACAGCATTAGTAGTCTATCCACATCTCCAAAGCTTAAAATGCTCTCTTCAACTTTGTGATGTCATGAAACTGTAGTTTTCAAGTTAACAGCTTACCTTTACCATTTGTTTGTATGCATATGGAGTTTAAAAACACAGTGGTGCACTTCCTGTACTATCAGATTACATTACAAGGTGTCAAATGTGTGAATGAAATAAAACACAACTCCAGGTAATATTTGTGATGATGAAACAACATTATGACAGCGCTTAGAAAATGGTGTAATATTTAAAGTTAGGCATAGGTCAGTGAAAATAAAGCAAACCAAACCAAAAAGCATGGAAGTCTAAAATGAGTGTGTGTCTGTGTGTGTCCATGCAGTGTCACCGCGCACATGCCGTACCCTCTGGTGCCACTTGTGCTGAATATATAGAGCAGCACTTCAAAGACTCGCCCTTCATTTCCAAAGCACAGACTTTTCCCTGAGTAATGGGCCACTAATTAAAAGCAGTTCACTGGTGAGAGCTGGCAGGACCGCAGACCAAATGTGACCAGAAAGCCTGCACACAGTACGCCCGCTTTAACTACGGTCATGCACGAGACACACAGAATAATAATGTGATAATAATAAACACTAGGGCTGTGCAGGAGGAGCACTTTACTTCTGACAGAACTCATTGGTCCAGAAGTCAATGTTTATTTTATCAGGCTTAAAACCATCATACATGATCAGACAAAGGGCTTAAAATACATTGTTTTAGACCATGAAGTGTGCAAGATTTACTCTGTATTTTGAGCTTAAAGGTGCACTATGCGACTTATCTTGTCTCTATTGACTTATTATTTATTGCTTTGCCTGGAATGTACTACAGCCTGGCTTTAAACTTACCAATTTATTGCTATAATATGAAAATATATTGTACAAAACATAATATATCCATGGAGACGAGCAGGTAGTAGAACCTCAACCAGAAATGTGACATCATACGCTTTTAAAGTAGAGCTAGACACTAGGGATGTAACAATAATGAAATATTGTGATATTGTATTGTCAAAAGTCTCACAATAATATCAAATTACAAGTACCTTTGCTTAAATACATGGTTTTATATTAGCAACAGATTATAAACTTAGGGAACTACATATCCCATGATTCATTTCAATGCAGACAACATGAAGCGAAATGTTTTATTTACTTGAATTCTTGGGATTATGATGGAAATAATTCACACCAAAATCTTGTCAAGGTATTTTAAAAGCAAAAAAGTCTCTTATCTACAATTATATTTGCCTCTCCAAAGTATCGCAGTAAATATCATACCGTGAGATGCATATCGTGTTCGTAATTCTTTATTTTTCCAGACTTTGTCCCTCTTCCCCCTCACTCTTTTCCTCCAGGTACTGTCCAAGTTAGCAAGTCTATTTGAAATGTGGTTTTAACCAGAGTTTAGGCGTTTAGTCACACTTACTCTTTATTCACTTGTGTTAAAAATAATAATAGTAAATTGGTTATTGGTGTTATCTTAAGGAAAATAGAACTTAATACTCACATCAGAATCAGTATTCTACCTGCATGACTATCCTTAATATTTGCTGTAGCTAAAAGAGAAATAGCTTTCTCAGCGCTGGCACATCTAATCTAGGTAAACATACAAACAAAGCCAGATTGCAGTTAGAAAAAATACAATAAGAATCCTCAAGTATGTGATCTGCATATATAGTACAGTACAGTGATGCATGTAGCAGTTGCCTAAGTGCACCGTCTCATACTGTGTTCAGGTTTGACCTTGTGGCCAATGGCGGCGCTTCCCTGACCCTGAGTTATGAGCGCGCTCCATTCCCCAGCGTGCAGAGGACAGTGTGGCTGCCCTGGAGCGTCTTTCATGTGATGGATACTGTGGTGATGAAGAGAGAGGCCAACGACATCCCCAGCTGTTACCTCACGGGTCTGCTCCGGCCGAACCCGCTCATCCTGGCCACGCCCCTGTCCACGCTGTACAAGACGTCAGAGGAGGACAGCCCTATCATCCCAGAGACACAGGTAGACTCCAGCACACGCTTCTATGCATCTGTGCCAATTGGTACGTTTATTTTAAAGGTGGCACCTGTCACTTTTTGTTGGAGATAGTCAAGCTTTGCCTAGAATTTTCCACAGTATGACACTAAAGTATTAGCCTGATTTATCAGTCAGTTTCACTTCATGGAAACAGTCTCACCTTGCAGCTTTAGAATTTGTTTCCTTGACGGTAGGAAGGAACGTCTTTCATTTAACCAATCACTGCTATTTGGTCGTGATGTATGTAATGTGCCACTATCGGGGCTAACTGGTATAAGCCTTTACCAAATCCGATAGAAAGAAGGGCAATAACGTCTTTCCCCTTGATAATTCACCAAACACTCTCTTTGTTCCGGCTTTAAATCTTTGATCTCGGGAATTGTTGCCAACACAGAATGTCTGTCTTCATCTACATCCATCTTGACCGCTTTGTTTACTGTTGTGTTGTACCACAAAAGGGACCCAGACAGAAGCTGGAGTTTGACGTCATGGCTTCACAGCTCTTCACTGATTGGCCGGTGTGTGGTCTACAACTTCCGGAGGTCTTGCAAACCGTCTAGTGTATTCTGATTCCTGACCTAGTCTCTGGAGAGAAATGAAATTGAGAGTAGGCACTAGGTGGCGCCGGCCTGGCTACTAAAGTAGAACTGTCATTGAAGAATGGGTTTTAAGGAAAATCATTTTACCACAATGTAACATTTCCTCTATGTTTTTAGGTTTTATCTATTATCTATGCTCCGTGTTAACAAGTAAGGCCACATCCCCTCTTTAAAGGTGTTTTATTGCTCAAAAAGACCTTGGACAAAAAAAAACGTTCTTACTGTGGATGGGGTCGCCTCACCACCGATCTGACCTGTAGCTTAGATATATCTTCGAGTGATTTATTCTGTAATTATAAAATACTGTCCCTTGTCCATTGACACAGAATGGATAACTTTAACATTAATGCCATGACTATTCAATAACAGCACCATGGAAACAAACAGGTAGAACTTTGAAGAACTAATCTAGTTTATTCCTTTAAGAATGTATGAATGATTGGAAACAATTTAAGGAAAATAACTGGGAAATGCCTGTTGATATTAGAGACAAAAAGACAAAAGGTCTAGTAAAAATCAGTTCAACAGAAGTGATGTATTTATCTTTGAATCTCCATAACCTTTTTTGATTCATGATATCTAATAATTCATCCTACTAATACTAATACTAATACTACAAATACTAATAGTAATACTAATAGCTATGTAGATTTAAAAAATCCCAGTCATACTAAAATGTCAGAGGCTACGTGCAGATAAGTCTGACTGCATCACATTACACTGCCTTTTATGGTCACTTCCAGGCTGGTCGGCCTATCAGATTCTTTTAAATGACTTCAATTTGACCCACATTTCTCAGGCATCAGACGAGCGACCGCTTTGTTGGAAATACACAGACAGCGGCTAATGATAACGCAGCTTTATCTCCCTTCTCCACTGCATCGCCCACTTATTTTAAACAGTCAAATTTGCCCTTGCCTTTGAGCTGTGATTGAATTGCATAGACTCCCCAAATGTTAAGCCATAAATTGTCTTTGATAAATTCTGACAGCTGGTTTCACGGAGGTCACTGATTTTCTGTTTTGGGTGGAAATCGTTGTTTGAAATCCCCAAAATAATAAGCGTGGTGCTGAGCAAACAGTAAAGCTTTCTGTTTTTGAAAAGCTTAAAGAACACACATTGTGCTTCTGTCTGCTATATAGTTATAATCTATGACAACCATGGATCATTTGCAATCTCTTAGCAATAATTGCAATATTCATCTAAAATGACTTAATAAAAGAAATAGGTTCACTGACTTCTGCATTAGAAACTGTGGTGCACATTGCGAGTTGGCATTGCAGTGTCACAACAAAGAGCCATACAGCTGTCGGCACCTCTGATGGATAGTTGCACATCACCATAGTGAGTAGCAGATTTGTTTTCATTTGTACCAAATTGACTATGCAATGCTGCCAAATCCTAGGCACCACCTAGTTCCTCCACTCAGTTTACTTTCTCTCCAGCGACTAGGTCACGAATCGGAATACACTAGACGGTTTGCAAGAACTCCAGAAGTTGTAGACCACGTACCGACCAATCAGCAATGAGCTGTGAAGCCATGACGTCAAACTCAAGCGCCTGTCTGGGTCTCTTTTGTGGTACAGCACAACAGTAAACAAAGCGGTCGAGATGGATGTAGACGAAGCCATGTTGGCAACAATTCCCGAGATCGAGGATTTAAAGCCAGAACAAAGAGAATGTTTGGTGAATTTTATCAAGGGGAAAGACATTATTGCCCTTCTTCCTACAGGATTTGGTGCATTATATACGTTACAACCAAATAGCAGTGATTGGTTAAATTAAAAAAGTGCCCGCCTATCATCGAGCGAACAAATCTTAATGCTGCGAGGTCAGATGGTTTCCATGAAGTGAAACCAGCTGATGAATCAGGCCAGCCAATTAAAAAAACAAAACTGGAGAATGAATGAAGTGCAGAGCAGTGGGTGTGGACCGGTGATGGTGAAAATAGGGGTCAATCTGCAAAATGGCTTCTTGAAAATTAAGAGATTAAAATTAAAGATTGCTCAAACATGAATGACTTCAAATAGAACTTCGAGAGGGTAAATGTTCATTTTGCAAATTGGACATTCTTTATAGTGGAAAGTTTGAGAGAATTCAAGAGTTGTCATTTATAAACTTGTAGATGTAGACGTTTTGGTTCATTCCTTACACTCTTAAGTGTGCATTTACACAGAAGCACAATGTCCTTGAAGTCATTTAGGGAAATATTTGTTTTTAAATTAAGTCTTCTAATCCTGACAAAAGCCTAATTTATTTTGCCTGACTATGAGGATTGAGCTAAACAAAAAAACAAACAGTATCACCAATGTGAAAATCCACCTAAGCAAAAACCTAAACATTGTAGATATATACACTGAGTACATTTATGATTCTCATACATTTGAATCAGAGTCAGACTTTCCACAAGCTTAATTTGTTACATAAATCAAAATAACATTGTGTTAGAGTGAACTGTACGTGAGGTTTTGATTTTAACCTGATAAAATTGACCTACATATATGTGTCTCCAAATATGAGGTAGACATGTTCAAATCAAATATAGCCTTTACTGAGAACAACTGGAATACTGTTTAATTATTCATTTTAAAAACACTGGACATTTATTTATGGTTTTATTTTGTGTTTTAGGATATTATTCAGTATAGTATCTCATAAATTATATATAATATATATAATATATATATATATATATATATATATATATATATATATATATATATATATATATATATATATATTATATATATTTTTTTTTTTTTTTTTTTTTTTAATTTTTTTTAATTTTTTTTTTGCTACTAAATGGTTCAGGTTAGTATACTCTTGACAATAAAAGGATCACTTTTTAAATGGCATCCAACATTGTTCTGGTCACTGGTCAGTTCAGTAGCTGATGAGTTGAGTTTCATTTGTCTTGGTTACTGAAATAAACAGGTGAACTATAGTGGCAACAATGAGTTAACCCCCAAAATATGAATGATTTTGGGAGTCGTTTTTCTCTCCTTTTGTATTCAGGTGGGCTCAGTATGGGCACAGTAACTGCCTTTATTTTTTGTGAATATTTTTGAGTGTATTTCTTGCACCTCTGGTAATGATCAGTTGGAGAGGGCCACACAGCCTGGGGGTATATACAAAAAGCATAATATAAGAAAGAAAGTAGAGATTTTTCCTTTCCTTCCTGTTCACTTCCTAACATAAATCACTGTTAATGAACTGACCTCCAGGTCCTCCATGAGCAAGTGGCCATCCCGGGCTGTGACCTGAACCTGGTGTACCTGAGCTCCAGAGCAGCTGGCTACAAGCCCATCCTGAAGGTGCTGCTGACCCAGGAGCGGCTGCCCTTCGGCCTGATGAAGGTGCACCTGATGGTGGCCGTCATGGGCCGACAGTTCCAGAAGTCTTTCCCGGCCTTCCCTGACCTCTCCTACACTTTCATCTGGGACAAGACCGACGCTTACGGCCAGAAGGTGTACGGGCTGGCCCAGGCTGTGGGTGAGTGGACCTGCTGGGGAGCATCTACAGGGCACGTGGAACATTTTTATATTACAAATTAATTCAGGGACGGGTAGTATTAAAGAAGAATATTAGGCTCCAGTCTGCTATACAGCTATAATTTATGGCACTCCTGAAGCATTATTTTACATTTTGGATGTTTTAAACTGTAATATTGATCTAAATCAACTTAATGAAAGATGCAAGTCTGCAGACACTGCAGAAACCTATGTGTATCACAAAATTAAGACAAAAACTCTCTTGTCTTGATTGCAGGAAAAAGAAGACTGCATAAATGACACTAAATACAGCTTCTGGGTGGGTAAAAGGGAAGGGGAAACAATTGTAACATGGTTCAAAGCTCCTCCAAAGTTACGTCCACAATTTTTAACAAATTGTCCTTTTATTAAGAGTAGTTTTGTAATTATTTTCCCTTTTCCCCTTATTTTTTACTTAACAGCACTCTTAAATGTAAAAAAAAAAAAAAAAAACTTTTGTAGGTGTGGTTCGTCAGTTCCGAACCTTTACTTCTAGACTTAGACTTCTAAATCTAGTCTAGTCTTCAAAATGTTTAAAAGTAGGATTTTATATAATGTGTTTATCTATCTTTATATCAATAATAAATCAATGCACCCACACTTAATGGATAGTAGTTTCTGAGTACTATTACTTGAGTACTATTTTTTATTTGCTTATAATAAACCATATCTGTCAATAAAAAACTCACAACCTTAATGATCCCAAACAGCATATCTTTGCACCCTGAGTTTCAAACGGACCTTTTCCTCCTCCCCTGTACAGTTATCAGAGTATCACTTATGCCCTTTAGATTCCCAGCCCCCGTGTTCCATCAGATCCTCCACGGGCCTCCAGGCGTTCAGCTCAGTGTGAAGCACAGAACAGAGGACGGGAGCAAGAGCACGGCCCAAAACTATCTTTGTCTAACCCTGAGTCCTCTGTGAAGTCTGCCCTCCACACCTCTGATATAGAACCACTGTGTACCGCTCACTCATTCAGACAGCCAGCTCCCATTTGTCCCAATAATCCTGTTTGTGCTGAATAAGCAGTTTGCCCGGATAATGGCCCTTTGTCCATTAACACTGAATTGATGCATCACATTATAACGGGTTTTATTCTGCTCGTTATTAGTCTGCTGACAAACAAGTCACAGCTCAATGGGACCTGTGCACAAGAGAATGGGCAATACACTACACGGACAAAATGAAATCTGATTACACATTTGAAATATACTACCAGTCAAAAGCTTGGACCCCCTCTCACTCAGTGCTTTTTTTCCTTATCTTTACAACTTCCTACAGTATATATAGACAGAAGACCACAAATATATGACGTAAGAAGTCGTGACTTGGACTCGAGTCACAATTTTTAGGACTTGACTTGATAAAATGGACTAAGACTTGGGACTCAACATGGACTTGAAGGTCAGTGACTTGGGAAGCACTTTTAAATCTGAATTCTTTCTATTCTGACCATAATGATTCACACTAAGATCTTGTCAAGACATTTAAAAAGGAAAAATTAGCTACATTAAATTCTACAACTCTTATATACTCTATAAATACTCTTATATAAATATACAATGATTTTTTTTAAGTACAGTTTATCTTAAAATTCATAAAAGGACCCCTAACCAAAAAGTTACATAGTGCACCTTTAAAGATGTACTATTATACATAATATTTAAAGTTACAGGCTCAACTTGCCACCTTGCCTTCATGACCGATAATGCTTCTCTTATAATGATCTACAGTACTTGTAATTTAAAACATTTATACCTAAAATCTTTTCATCCCTATAGTTTTATTTCCAACACACCTTTTGTAATTACCGTATTTTCCGGACTATGAGTTGCTCTGGAGAATAAATCGTACCAGCCAAAAAATGCGCAATGAAGAAGATAGAAACATATATAAGTCGCACTTTTTGGGGAAATTTATTCTATAAAATCAGAGACCAGGAACCGACATTTCATTTTGAAAGGCAAGTTATAGTAATAACAATAGAACAGACAACAACAGGCTGAATAGGTGTTAATATGTTAACGCAACATATTAACAGTTATTCAGATAATTATAGCATAAACAACTTAACATAAGTTTACCAAACTCACGATCTCACTCCATATCACTAAATCCATAGAATTCTTCCTCGGTGTCACTTCTGCACGACCTCCAGAGATAAACCATAGATCCATGAGGTAAACGGAGCGCCGCTTCCTCTTCTCCATCGCTGTCGTCAGACTCAGCATCAGTTCCAGTTAAAATTACTCTGGCCTTTTTAAATCCCGACAGGATGGTTTCGGTTGTCATTCAAGTTCAGACTTTGTCGATTCATCCAGTGACTTCCAGGAAAGTTGCATGGCGCACCCGCCCGGTTGCCATGAAGCTGTGTTCTCTCCATCCCCCCTTTCCGCCAGTCCCTCACAAGTTTCTCGCTCACTCCAAACTTTCTTTCTGCTGCTCGATTACAGTTTTCAGCTGGATATTTTACTATATGCAGCAGAACAGCGGCTTTTTCTACAGGACTCATGCGCAGTAGAATGCGAAGTGGTACAGGAGTAGTACATAGTCAGTCTGAAAATTTTAATATATAAGTCGCACCAGAGTATAAGTCGCAGGACCACCACCAAACCATGAAAAAAAGCGTGACTTATAATCCGAAAAATAAGTCTTATAGTTAAAATATATATGGCTCTTTTTGTCCTGCTTTCATGAGACATCCACAATATACTTCCCCAGTAAATTTATTCCACTTTTTACTGCTCATGAAATGGGTTCATGGGTTTCAGAAAAATTATGCCTTCCTCATTTTAAGTAATTTGTGAGGACATATTTCCGTTCTTAAGTTATAACATTTTCATTTGAATTGTGTTATTGCTACAACGGAGGCACATTTTCTTGCCAAATTCTTCAAATCAGGGAGGAATTCTTATGCTTGAAACCCATGAATACATCACAAATTTGGATGCAATGTGAAAGAAACAAAAACAACAAGCCCAGCCTGTGTATTATCACATTATCATAAACTAACAATACATATATATACACTACGCTGTATACTGTCCACATAGGTTCAATCAGAATCCATCCAACTCTCCTGGCAATAAACCCTACTTCAACTCCCAGATTCTGTTTATTTGTGAACTCCGTGTCTCTGTAACCACGTGGCGTTATCTTAGCAGGTGTGTGAATCCCCCGGTGGTGCGTTTTCTGAGGGCCACTGTTCTTCTGCTGACTGCTTTGTTTTGCATGTGTGACTTTTCAGCTTCCCTTCGCTGACTACATTATTGCTTAAGGGAAAACTGCCTGGAAAAAAGTCCTTCAGAGGAGCGCTGTGGCAACAATAGAAAACTCGTGATAAATGATCCCAGAATTTCAGCTTTGAGTTGTACATCGCAAAGTATCTTAATTACGTTCTTTAGTGTGGATTACGATGTCTACGCAGCAGCGGCGTCGCGTTATGAAGATATGTAAAGGTATTAAAATTCCTCCCGCTCTCAAATGCGATCAAGGTAATCAGCTGCCACATCACGGCTTTTATGATATTACAATAATGCATCCTATATGGGGGTTTTATAGCTTAAATATTTCATCTGATTCTACATGCGATTTTTATGTTGCATTTGCATTTACAGTGGAGGAAAACAGACGCTTGGTTCGATATGCGCAGTCCCCCGTGGGTTTGCTGAAATCATCCCAGCTGGAGGGGATTATACTGTCAAAGAGAGCGCAGGCAGGGTAGCACACGTGTTGTGAATGGTCCATGCACAATAGGTTCAATTGATACTGTTAATATGTGCGTTTTTTGTGTGCCATAGTACAAGCTTAATCATTAATATAATGATTTTTTTTTTTTTTTCTTTATAGATATTGACTGATGAGCTTTGCTGATGCAGCTCAAACAAAATATTGGTCTATGGCTGGTTGATATGGTGATAAAGTCAAGGAATCAGATCAAATCATGACCTGATTCCTGTGGTGAATTTGGTGTTTCTCTGTTTAAAGGTGCACTATGTAGCTATGTCGTTTCCACGGAGATGGCAATAAACTTAAAGTACCGTATATTTCGGACTATAAGGCCCACTTAAATTCCTTTAATTTTCTCAAAAGTCAACATTGCGCCTTATCATCCGGTGCGCGTTATGTATTCATTCTGGTTGTGCTTAATGACCTTGAACCAATTTTATGTGGTACACGGCCCTCAAAAATCTGTCAAAATGTTATAGTACGACTTTGCAGCTGCACTGCTTGATAGACTGTCAGAGCATTACCGCTACCGTAGTCAGGAGTCTCGCGGAGTCATGTCCTTCAGTCCGACAGATGCTGACCACATCAGTGCACAAGGAGTGAGCTGTTTTTCTCAGCGTTTATAGTTTATGCAAATGAGCCATGTGGTCTTCAGTTTTGTTTTTTAAAACGTAAACAAATGTGCACAAAGCTGCATTAAACATATTATTACTCAATGTGTTTTTGAGTCCTCCTCGTAGGAAATTAAAAAAAAAAACTTAAATTATCCACCTACATTCACATTCATAATACACATTCACCAAGACAGGGAAACAATGCTGGGCAAATTATGCCAATAGATCTTGGATGCCTGGGCTAAGGGATCAGTCTCAAGTGTCGTTGGTTCGTTTTGCTTAATGCGCCTTATAATACGATGCACCTTATGTATGAAGATAGTCGAGAGTATTCAACATTATTGATACTTATAGTCGGTAGCTGTTTTCGAGCTAGTTTGTTTGATGCAAAAGCGTCTCCACCCCCCACCTGAAAAGTTACGTAATGAACTTTTAAAGCAGCTCTACACTTACACACTTTTCACTATTCACTCCTCCGATTTGTCCCCCTCAGGCAAGCCTGCATAAAGATACAAAGAGTACATGTATCGGAATAGAAATGAAAATTTAATCTGGCTCCAAAAAATGTATGTATTTACATATACAGTATATTACCACTATTCTGACCAGTGCAGACACTTTAACATTGATAATCTCTACGTTTAAAGGTACATACATTATGTTAGTATTGTGAATTCAGTTGGGGATTTTCCTTTTTTAATGAAGCTGTATATAATGAAGTCAGGCAATTCTTTTGAAAGTAGGACCGTATTTTAACGTCCGGCAATCGCCCTCCATTGCTATTGTAATGAAGCAATTCATTTCTAAATATTGTGTCTTTTTGGATGGGAGAACGTCCTCACAGAAGCCTTCTAATCAGGAAGGAATCAGAAATCCAGTACTTATGCTTGTATTTTTACTGTAATGTAGTTAGTACTGTGTTGTTTTTCATCAAACAGGCAGGTAGATGACATTTTGTGTATATATATAATGTTTTGTGTATATAAATAATTCCCCTTGTGGATCAATAAAGTTTTTGTCTAAGCCTACAAAGTATACCAGTGTAAAGTTTGATTTCATTAGATTTTTAGATTTATTCCAGATTTACTCAAATAATTCGTTTTAGCTTTGGTCTGGTTTTAGTCAAAGAAACTTGAATCTACTCTAGTCTCCACTTGCCCCTTTCTCTCATTCATGTTTAGTTTTATTATTCAACAAAAATATTAGTAGTTTTATTTATCTAAAAGTAAATATCTTTTAGTCACAGTTTTAATCAACTAACATCATTTGTGATTACTTTGATTTAGTTTTAGTCTACAAAAATATAACACTGACAAAAACTCTGAGGAAAATATTTTAGTCAACAAAATAAACTAGTGCTGTCACGATCCGAAACTTTCAAACTCAATTTCAATAGCAACAAAAGACTTGATAAACAGTAACGATTCCGACCCTGGTGAATGCTCCTTGGTATTTGTACCCTGACTAACCCTGCCTTTGCCCTGCTCCCCTCAGTGTCCGTGGGCTACGAGTACGAGTCATGCCTGGATGTGGTGCTGTGGGAGAAGAGGACGGCCGTGCTGCAGGGATATGAGCTGGACGCGGCCAACATGGGAGGGTGGATGTTAGACAAGCATCATATTCTGGATATTCAGAATGGTAAGGATATTACAACTATTACTTCTACAACTGCTGTTACTAAAACTTTTGATATTGTATAATATAGAGGCTGGGCTTAGGCACATCAAGCCTGTAACTCAAAAACATTGACTTTCGGGGCCTGTTTACATGAGAACACTTGTGGGTAAAGTGTCTTTCGTTTAGACGGTGATGGCGCTTTTAGGGCTTAAAAACACAAAAATGTGAAACTACCCTCCAGAGTTGAAAAGGTGAATACACTCCACTGTAGCATTTCCATCTACACTGCACACGACACAAAACTCTGGTCAGATTTGCTCACGTCCAGTATGCGTTTACGTCACATACATACAGTACACAGAAACCTGGCCCGCATACCCAATTGAATTCCACACCCTTTTGCGTTACCGTATGCACACAGATTTCCTCCCAAAAACGGTCATCTAAACGCGAAATAAAAAGGGAAGACGCAACGCCACTTTTGCGTCTTCTGTTCAGACCGTCATCATATAAACGTAGTAGAGATGCGCGGATGGCGGTTACAGCCGCGGGTCGGGCGGATGACGTGATGAAAAATTATGTTTTAATTAAATTCGGGTGGGTGGCGGTTTCACTACTCAAATAAAAAACTCTGAACTGAGCGGATGGCGGGCGGGTGCGGTTTTGAAAACTGGTCAAAAACTGTGGTTGCAAATGGATAGCGGGCGGATGATGAGTTTTGCGATGCGGTTGCGGATGAAAACGTAGCCCATCCGCACACCTCTAAAACGTAGCCTTATTTTATTTTTTCATAGTTTGTTGTAAAAAAAAATATGTAAATAATTTTTTTATGACATTATATTATTGTTTTAAAAAGACAAATATCCAGTGTAGAAAACCTAATAAAAGTACAGAAAATACATAGTTAGAATAATAATTTTGACGCTGTATCCCCATTACAGTTCCTTTTGTTTGTGGTATTCAGAACACAGTTACTTTTTTTTTTACTAGTAAATTAGGCTTCAAACTGAACTGTATTGTGTATTTTAGAAAAATAGAAGTCACATGCCATGCTTAACAAGCTATTTTAACCCTCTTTCACGTTTTGACACTATAATATAATGCAACTCAGCCCCCATTCACACTAGTACGTATTCGAGTCGTTTTCGTCCACACTAATCCGGTATAAAACGACTCCAAAGACAGAACGATCTGGTGCTGCCAGCTCCCATGAATTCATCTGATCTGGCACTGTGTGTACGCCTGAAAACGTTGAGACGCTGATGTAGATCTATGCGTTGCGAAGTAATTCACCTCCAACACGCTAAGAGGCTAGAATATATGTCCATTCATATAAATGGTCAATGCATATGACCTGCAGACGTATAATCTCTGAAAAGTTTAACATGAACAGACTCACCATCAGCAGAACACCCCTGTGTCACAGAAAGAACACTCATATTCCACTGAGTCGTGTCCTTTAGTCTGACAGAAGCTGAACCGTATTAGTGCACAAAAGTGAGCTGTTTTTTGAGCTCTCAGTTTATACAAATTAGCCATGTAATTTTAAATTTTGATTCTGTAAAACGTAAACAAATATGCTCAAAGCTGTGTGGATAGGGAAGGCTTGCAGACACAGAAACAACGTGTCTGGACGCAGATCGTTTCCGATACGGTGATTCGTTTCAGTGTAAATGTAACCTCAAAGTCTTACAACACAATAAAATACTCTTATTGAACCATGTAACACAATACATTATGAAATACACTTTGTTGCAGGTATTCAGTATTCTTCCCAACACTGCAAATATCTCATTTCCATCTTTGAAGTATCAGTTGGAAAAAAAATTGGTGCGACTCTAAAGTAGATACAAGTTTGTTTAGTAACGCCTCTAAAAACTGTTCCCACGCACTATATACTCAATGCCAGAAGATATGAAGATAAAAACAGCCTCAATAAACAGAACATTTTCAGATATAAAGAAAAATATATGTAATAAATTGCAAATCAGGCTTCAGCGCAGCAAAATCAAGCAGCAGATCTAAGTTGAAAAGTAAATGTAACTTTATAACTTACGATGTGCGATAACATGACTATTCCCTCGGTATATAAAAATGACATAGTGGCGAAGACTTTGTTAACTTTCTGCTCCCTCGAAAGTCCAGATTAGATGGACTTTGTGATGTATAGAATTAGAAGCTGACAAAGTGGCGCTCTTATTGAAGTTTACTCAGTGGCCACAGCAGTAAAAAGAATAATCTAATTGGCTAAAGCTATAGGAGACACGCTTGTAATATTGGATCTTGTTTGCAGTGTTTTTATTGAGTTATTGTTTCCTTTTAACGCACATCTCCACATTAGTTTTCAATATAGTTCTGCATGAGATATTTCAGTCCCTTAGGCGTTTCTTACGGATAGTGTATACATCTGTGTTCTCTCGGAATAATTAAGAACTTTTTCATGCCACTTTTCCACTTAATATGTTATGTGATATTTATACTCAGACCACTGTCAAGGTCTCTATAGAGTTAAGTAAGAAATGCATGTATTAAACTTGTCTGCAAAGTTGAGCTCACTTCCATTTGGTTTACGGTGATATCACATCACAGCAGAGGCGCGCTAAAGTCAATTTAATGGAGATGTAAAGGGAGATTAGATTAATATTGTTACCATGCAGAATTTTGAGTGGTATGGAGAGATTATGTGCATAATCACCCATCTAACTGATGTGCTTCATAACTTGTAAAATGACAAAATAATAGATTCAGAAACAATTGGCTCATGTCCCAATCCCCAGATTGTTGAATATGAAAACAACCAACCACATTCACATTCTCACATTGTTTGGGGGAGTGATGCTAACTGAGGGCACTGCTCCATCTGAAGCTCTGTTACCCAAGTTAGACTTTAATTTGAACTTTTAACACAATCTGACCATAATTATCTGATTTCACTGGAACTACAACAGCTGATCTGATGTGTACTGTTAAACATGTCCCTCTCAAATTACATTACAGTCACAAGCTTGTTAGCATTAAGCCGGGCATACACTGCATGATTTTTAGCACTTTTTGAGCTGATTTTTCACTCGTGCAACTGTTTTGTAGCCAGGCTGGTGCACCTAGTGCCTCCACTCAATTTCATTTCTCTCCAGGGAGTAGGTCAGGAATCAGAATACACTAGACGGTTTGCAAGAACCCCAGAAGTTGTAGACCGTGCATCGGCCAATCAACGATGAGCTGTGAAAACATGACGTCAAACCCAAGCACCTGTCTGTGTCCCTTTTGTGGTACAGCACAACAGTAAACAAAGCGGTCGAGATGGATGGAGACGAAGCCATACATTCTGTGTTGGCAACGATTCCCGAGATCGAGGATTTAAAGCCAAAACAAAGAGAATGTTTGGTGAATTTTATCAAGGGGAAAGGCATTATTGCCCTTCTTCCTATCGGATTTGGCACATTACATACGTCACAACCAAATAGCAACGATTGGTTAAATAAAAAAGTGCCCACCTACCGTCGAGCAAACGAATCCTAAAGCTGCGAGGTCAGACGATTTCCACAAAGTGAAACCAGCTGATGAATCAGGCTAACTGTTTTTGGGATCGGGAGTTTTCACTTAATCATGTGTCGTGCTTTGTGTGGTAAACATGGGGTAACAAGAACCGATTAATACCTCACGACAAGCTGCCCATTGGCAATTGTAGGTCGCAAGAATATCAAACCTGTTTCAAATCCAGTCACCTCTTGTGAGGGTTTCTCACTGTTGCAAGTCATTCATACAGTGTGAGACATGAATCGTGAGCTGTGAACTTTTAAACCTGAAGATTTAGTTGTACAATTTAAGCTGGGGCTGAGTGAAATGATTGAAAATATTGCACAGTGTATGTCCGGCATTAGTCAACAGTTTTTCAGTCACTCTCACCTTTTTGTTGAAAATGAAACTTATAAACAAGACCATGAACACTTGTACTTATCACAAACGCCTGAAAATATATCATATAAATCCTTTATTTTTTTTTATTTTTTTTGGGGGGGGCTTTTTTGGCTGTTCTTGCTATATGTACATTGTGTCACTGAGGTAACTGCTGAAAGTTTTTCCATAAAAATACACGTAGAACTAGGGCTGGGTATCATTAAGAAGTTGCCGAAACGATACATACCTCGATATACAGGCCACGATACGATACATATCTCGATACAGTGCACTTTCGATTCGATATATATTTCAAATCGATTCGATATGGTTCAATAAAAGATAAAGTCTAAATCATGGCTGTGATACTAAAAGTCTTTGTTAAACCACTTCTTGTGCAAAGTTCATATGAAACACAAACATTTTAATCATCAAAACAGTGAAAATGTCAAATGTGTTGCATAAATGAGTTTCCTTTCACTCCACAAGTCACAAAACTGTAGCACTGTAACAAAATAATTTAGTAAAACACACCTAAAAATACTCTTGCTGATATATCGATACAATAGCCCACGATATCGATACTGTATCATCACATTAAACGATACGATATATCGATATTCCGATATTTTTGCACACCCCTACGTAGAACACCCCAAAATGATGTCAATGCAATGTATCAATAGGATAATAATATAGGGGGCAACTAAAATTAATATTGTTACATGCCAATTTTCATTGCGAGTGAGTTCTAGGGTCCAGTCGTTGATAGAAATGATCAGGCTCAACATTTGTGCTTTTATTTTTGTTTATTCCATTGGCAAGTGCAGTGCAGTCAATAAGAAAAACGGTCTCTTGCCCACCATCACCTCATTCTAAAATCTGGAAACAACCACCAATGTAATTTCTATGAACACTTATGGACTTTTTCATTTAGTTTTTTTCCATATCTCCTTGCAAGTGGTAAAAAAATCTGACTAATTTCAATGGGAGAATTATACCAATATACTTAACCATTAACCTAAATATTCTGGTGTCTCATAAATGTATAACATACTGTATATAAATAGATTTTGAAGGAATATTTTTAGTAATACCTTTTCTATTTTACTCCTCAAAGCCCAAACTATAATTCTAAAGTACAAAATAGAAATGGAGCTGGAGCTGACCGGACATCGGACGTGCTTGTCGGACGGATCGTGTCCCTCCGAGGACCCATCCTGGCGGGTGGTCTTTAGCCTGAATCACAGCCATAAATACTGCAATCACAATGAAATATGGTTGGTCATCTCATCCTCATAATAGAGGAGAGTTTTGAAGGGCCGATCTTTCATGGTAATAGCAGAATAAATCAGAGGCTAAGTCACGAGGGTGCCGCGTCTGCAACCATCGCACTCTACTCAGCTGTTTTAGCACTACACTGCTACCTAAGCTTTTTGATGAGCAGGCGTCATGTTTAATTCTTGCTGTAATTCAATGAACGCAGTGGATTTCTCATTCAGCTATCACTCACTAGCATTTATTTAAATCAGTGAGTAGATGAAATGAAGGGAAGTTCGCAGATGGCTGTTCTTTTCACAGACAACAATATATGGTTAGATAAGGTTTTGTGCAATAGAGCAGGTATTTGCTTTTTCCATTTCTTGCTTTTACGAGCTGCAAAAGCACATTCCAAGACAGTTAATCTTAGCTTTTCTTTAATGTACTGTAAAAAAAAAAAGCCACGTCATATTTTTACTGATATTAAAAAGAAGTAAAAAAAAAAAAAAATCCAGACACAATTTAACTAGATATAGCTACCATATTTTTTGGACTATAAGTCACACTTTTGGGGGGAAATTTATTTTATAAAATCAGAGACCAGGAACCGACATTTTATCTCGAAAGGCAAATTATAGTAATAACAATAGAACAGAGAACAACAGACTGTTAACGTCACATATGAACAGTTCTTCAGATAACTGTAGCATAAACAACAGAACAGAACAAGTTTACCAAACTCTCCATCTCCCTCCAAATCTCTAAATTCATTGAATTCTTCATCCTAGGTGTCACTTCTGAACAACTCCTCGACCTCTGGAGGTAAACGTAGTGCCGCTTCCTCTTCTGCTGTCGTCAAATTCAGCATCAGTTCCAGTTAGAATTATTTTGGCCTTTCTGAAGCCCAACAGGATGGTTTTGGTTGTCACTGAAGTCCAGGCTTTGTTCATCCATCCTTCCAGGAGCATTGCATGTCGCACCCTCCTGGTTGTCACAAGTTTCTCGTTCACTCTAAACTTTCTTTCTGTTGCTCGATTACGTTTTTGGCTGCATATTTTGCTACTTGCAGCTTGTAATCTGCAAAATATGATTTTCTTTTTGGGAGCATTTATGTTCAATCTTCTCAGTTGTCTTTATAAGAATGTTTAAATTTAAAATTTCCAGTGGTACAGAAGTAATGGTGCGATCGACTGACATGATACACAGAGGACAGAGGCTCTTTCTGCAGGAGACATGAGCAGTAGAGTGAAGTGATAGTGGTACAGGAGTAATAGGAGTAGCAGATACTGACACACAAGCCTAGAGCACCCTCTCATGGCTGTCAGTGTGAAAATTTTAATATGTGTCGCACCAGAGTATCAGTCATGGGACTACCCAAACCATGAAAAAAGTGTAACTTATCCGAAAAATATGGTACATGTATTTTAATTAGTAGTAATATTTATTTGTTAATTTATTTTGCAGTTACAAACTCTTTCTTTCCTTTTTGTTTCTTTTCTTTTTCCTTTTTGAATCTTTTCAGAGTTAAAAAAAAAAATAAAATCAAACACATAATTTCCTATACTGGCCCACATACACCTGGTAGGACACTTATGTAGTCAGCCAGAACAGGTCACAGGCTCAAATGGAGAAGTGTTTTGGGAGTCATTTAACTGCACATTTAAAGCTCAGACCTGGGGCTAGTGTCACTTCCCTGCGCTGCTGTTGTGACATAAACCCACTCTGGCTCACTGTAGTTGTTCCACTTGTCCTCAACAATTAGTTTCCCTTTTATCTGTAAAACGGCCGGGGTTAGACTGGCCTTCAGCTCCTAACTGTGCCGTCCTAACACTGATGTCTGTTGTGATTAGCTCTGTAGACATTTATCTCGGCCGGGTCCTGATATGATCTTGGTTTAGTCCTGATGCAGAGCGTAGGTTTGGTGCTGATCCAGTCCTGTTTTATTCCCAATTTGATGTGCAAGGTGTGAACACAGCCTTATGGGCATTTCAACAAGAAGCAGGTGCTGTGATTTTTACAGTCTTAAAAATGTGACAACCCAAACTAGTTCAATCCGTGTATAGAGAAAGAAAACAAAAAAAACAACAATTTTCTTCCTTATTTGTTTCCAAAACGCATTTCCGTGACTTAAACTGCAACACTGGACTTTTGCGCCGCATACGAACTGATCCACGAGTGTACCAGGACTAAAACAGGTCTAAACCAGGTCTAAACTAGAACTGAACCAGGACTGAACCAGGTCTAAACCAGGACTAAATCGGTCTCAGCCCTGGTCTGGCCCTGGTCTGGCCCTGGTCTCAGTCCTGGTCTCAGTTCTGGTCTGGTCCCCGTCTCAGTCCCAGTCTCAGTCCTTGTCTAAGTCCTGGTCTCAGTCCCGGTCTTGGTCTGGTCCTGGTGTGGTCTCGGTCTTAGTCATCTTAGTCCTGGTCTCAGTCCTGGTCCTGGTCCCGGTCTCAGTCCTGGTCGCAGTTCTGGTCTGGTCCCAGTCTCAGTTCCGGTCTCAGTCCTGGTCTGATCCCGGTCTGGTCCCGGTCTCCTGATTACCCGACAGTACACGGGGGTTCCTCCGGGTCTGTCTCAACACTCGGTCCTGGTTTAGACCTGGTTTAGTCTTGGTTCAGTCCTGGTTTAGTCCTGGTTCAGTCCGTATGCCGTATACATGTCCAGCATCGCAGTTTAAGTCACGGAAATGGGATAACGTCGTTATCCGTTTTTTCCATTATTAATTTAAACACAAAATCGAAAACTGAAAAAACTAATTGTTATCAGTTTTTTCATTCAAGAAAATTGTTGTTTTTTCATTTTCTTATTTTTGGTTTTATTTTGAAAAATGAATAATACACGAATTTGGTTCACTTCATATTTGCATCCTAATTATTTGTGGGTTTCTGAACTTTTGATGGCCAGAGCAGTTTCACAGTCACCCCACTGCTAACCACAACTAGCATGCTAACAGCACACCAGCATTACTTTCTGGTTAAGATACAAATATTTTATAATGAGATGCAAACAGCAGAGTGCACACAGGGATCTTATTTTGACCTCAAGAGCTGGAAAAACAAATTAAATTTACATTACATGAAAATATCTGGTACAGCCCCTTGGATAAACTCTGGTGTTTAGACATTAGAAAATTGGAAAGATTGAGTATGGCAATTAGAGGATTTTTGTGTAGGACATAGACAGCGGTGGTGAAGAGGAGGAGATGGCTGATTGTTCTGCTGCTGCAGTTGAAATTTGGCAAAGTTTAGTTCTGGCACTGATTCAAAGCCGCAGGAAGGAGGAGGAGAGAGAATGTATTAATATGAATATCTTAACAGGTAAAGGTGAGAGAAAGGTAGCGCTTTAATTGGTTACAGAAATGCTTATAAACTACAATCTGAATTCACTGCAAGTAAAACTCAAACTGTTAGCTTGTCTTTTCATAACTGTGCCCATAAGTCATCTGCTGGCTTTACTCTAATGTTCTTTCAGCTGAACTTATTACTGTTGAACTAAGTGTATGTTCTGCTATGATCGACTGATCTTGGGCTAAAACTTTATTTCCACTGAGGAAAGCTGAAAGAGTACGGCAGCTCAAATGATTCATCTAGTGCCGTTTTAAAACTGTAAGAACAGAGTCTTCTAAGCCCAACAAGTACAGATTAGAGTGAACTGAACTTTCTCTAAAACCAGTAACTCATTTTGAACTCAACTCACTTGCTAGCAGATATTCAGTACTTAAACTTATTATAATTATTTGGGCTGTGGTCGACTGAAGAACTTCTTGGTCGACTAAAGACGTCCTGCCAGGCGATTGGTTGATGGAAAAAAAGAAGTGTGGCAAAAGGTGTCACAAGGTCTCAACTGCATGGGAGTTCATGCAAACTCTATTTATAATAATAATAATAATGATAATAATAATGTAGTCAGTATCAATCAATCAGTTTTATATAGCGCTTTTCTGGACACTCAAAGAGCATTATTCAATCTGCGCCATTGGCCCCTCTTTCATTCTAGGTAATGTGGGTGAAGTGTCTTGCCTAAGGACATAACGACAGTTTTTTGACTGGCACCCCCCTGTGGCACCTGATTTTCCCAGCGGTCTCCCATCCAAGTACTAACCAGGCCTGGCCCTGCTGAGCTTATGAGATCTGACGGGATCAGGCTTTGACAAGCTGGTATGGCCACATGGCCATATTTATGCAGAAAAAAGTTTTAGGAAACAGATTCAACTTGTGAATCATGAATTTAGTCTGCTACATATGCATACCAAAAAATACCAAATCTTCAGCTAACTCACTCACTAAAACCAAATTGTTGAGACTAAAACTAATAACAATTAGTGAATTATCTTTTACTTTGCTACAAGAAAGACTTCAACAAATAACACCAATGTTACTGACCTGTATGTGCTAAGATTGTATTTTTGGCTAAAGTGCTTTGTAACTTTTCTAATGGAGGATCTACCACCTGCATGTAGATTTTATTGCTTTGCCTGGAGTGTTCCACAGTATGGCATGCAATTTATCAATCTCCATGATGGCGGCGCACACAGACGCAGCGGCTCGGAGCTCTTACATATGGGATCGTGTACCTGCGCTATTGCACTTCAAAACTTTGCAATGTTTGAAGCTCAAAATGTAATGTTATTGTGCCAAGTTTCAGCTCAGATGTGAGAGGCGAGCGCACTCACGGTAAGAATGAATACATGCAACGTATTTTTACTACAGTGCACTTTTCTTAATCTTAACCAACTATATGCTGTCCTTGGATTCATTCATTCAAGGTGTTAGGCAATATCACCTTATCATTCTTCAGTTTGAAAAGTAAATATTTTCACTGCAGAGGAGTTAGTAGTACAGAGCAGATATCTCACCATCCACTGCCTTTAAAGGCGGCAAAAGTATATCCCAAGACAAGATCACTTTCAATTATTTTTCTTCAACAAACAGAAAGATTTAAACTTGAGTGCGAAGTTCATTAAAACGTAGGGATAACACTCTCTCCACTCTTACTACTGTTGTACCTTGTATACTGACATGATATAATTAGCCTTTTCTCATCCCAACCAAACATGTGTCATTAGCAAGCATAGCTAGCCGAGGCTGGGTGCACTTTAAACACCTACACGCCTGGAGAGGTTGCTCTGTGCACAGAGCAGGTAGGCGTCTCCTTTCTCCTCTGATGTTTTCCCTTTGTTACAGCCAAATAAAAGTCAGCTCTTGCAGTTACACAAGCGCTCTGACTTTAACAATGCAATTGTGTATGTCTCTGGGTAATCTTCAAAGCAGAGTCATAAAGATGTCTGAAATTATACTTTTTATAAGACTTACATTTTTAATAAAAATGGGGCCTATTCGTACTGTACTTTGGTATTTTGTGTTGCTAGAAGTTTGTTCCTCAGACTGTTGTTTGTGGGTTTGTTAGTATGTTAGTTACAATTAGGGGTGTGCAAAAATATTGACATCGATATATCGTTTAATGTGATGATACAGTATCGAAATCGTGGACTGCTGTATCGATATACAGTATATTTAGTATATTTTACTAAATTATTTTGTTACAACGCTACAGTTTTGTTGCTTATTTAGAGGAAGCAAACTCATTTATGGGACACATTTTCACAGTTTTGATGATTAAAATGGGTGTGTTTCATATTCACGTTGCACAAAAAGTGGCTTAACAAAGACTTTTAGTATCACAGCCATGATTTAGCCATTATTTTTTATTGAAGCAATTTGAAATATATCGCATCGAATCGAAAGTGCACTGTATCAAGATATGTATCATGGCCTATGCATCGAGGTATGTGTCATATTGGCAACTTCTTAATGATACCCAGCCCTAGTTACAATTATTTATCTTATTGTTGTTTAGAACTAGATCATAAAAACAAATCATTCATATTCACAAACTGAAGAGATTTAGTCATTTGACAAGGGACAAGAATTGCCATGCAGTTTTATTATAAGACATTTGTATTATTCAGGTTTTTGTCCAGATGCCCAAAGTCACTTCGCACTTTCATGCATCATTCGTTCACGTTCCATAACCAGTGGTTGAAAGCTACTTCTGCACAGCGGCCCTGGTGACTGACAGAAGAAGGGCTGCCAGTCTGCGCCATCTGTCCCTTGCATCACTACCACTCACGCACATTTACTGGTAGATGAAGTTTCTTGCTCTTATAACAACTGCCAACGCTCTGGTTGGTCAGACATAATAAATAACTACTGAGCCGCTTCGACCACCAGTTATACAGCCACATGAACACTGAATAGTTATCTTGCCAAAGGACACAATGGAATTCTGCTCTGACTGGAGGATTATTGTTATTGTCTCTGTGTGATCTGTCCTATTTGTTACCACTTCCCATTCTTTAAAATTAAGAAATTTTGGCAGCCATCTGAATCAGTAGTTTAACAAGACTTGGTTATTATTTTGTATATATAATTTTCCTAGAAGATCTCTATGTCTTGTCTTAGTCATCGGTGGGGGTGTGCAGAAATATTGAAATATTGTATTATTTAATATAATGATACAGTATTGATATCGTGGGCTACTGTATTGATATATTGCCAAGTGTATTTTTGGTATATTTTACAAAATTATTTTGTTACAGTGTTAGTTTTGTTGCTTGTTTAGAAGAAGGAAACTCGTTTATGCAACACATTTGTCATTTTCACAGTTTTGATTATTTAAATGGGCGTGTGTCATATTAACTTTGCTAAAGACTTTTCAAATTGCAGCCATCATTTAGCCATTATTCTTTATTGAACCGTATTGAATCAATTTGAAATATATCCTATCGAACTGAAAGTGCACTGTATCAAGATATGTATCATATTGTGGCCTATGTATCAAAACATGTATCACGTCGTGGCTTATGTGTCGAGATATGTATTGTATTGTGGCCTATGTATCGAGATATGTAGAGTATCATGACCTATGTATCAAGGTATGTATTGTATCATGGCCTTTGTATCAAGATATGCATCATCTCGTGACCTGTGTATGAAGATATGCATCGTATCGTGGCCTATGTATCGAGATATGTATCATATGGTGACCTGTGTATCAAGATATATATCGTATCGTGGCCTATGTATCGAGATATATATTGTATTGTGGCCTATGTATTGAGGTATGTATCGTATCGCCAACTTCTTAACGATACCCAACCCTAGTCACAGAAAATACAAGACTGTAGTTTTAGCTTGTGCTGGATGCATTTATTGTCTTCCTGCATCTAACGCTGCATTTTTCACGTTAGAAACCATCAGACGCTTCTGTAACCACATAAATGCTGTCTGGATTCTGTTTCCCAGGCGGACTGCTAGCATGACGGCGTTCTTTGTGCTTTCTCATCCAGCTTTTCATCTCCGGTACACACCTACAATTAGCTGGGACATCAGTCACCTTCCCACTATTCTCATCGGGCTGGGTCTGCACTTTCTTCCACATCTTCCTCACGCATAAACCTCTGCTCACATCATCCAGATTGCACCGCGTGTCTTTTGTTGGATGCGGTTGGAGAAAACATGTCAGTGACGCAGTTGGAAGAACCGGAGCCTTTGTGGAACTTTTAAAAGAACTGACATAAGGGCCATTGCCGAACCCAATCTGTCAAGCCATCGAGAACGTGCAAGTTTGTGAAGCAGAAAGTGCCTCTAGCTTGACTGCTGTTGGCGTTTCATCCCACCTGTCTGGAAAAGTAGCGTTTCTCCAAAGCTCCTAGTGTGGCGGCATCACAGCAGGGAGGGGCGCTTGTTTTGTGATCCACAGATAGGTGCCATGGCATATGATGTGCAAATGCAGACAGCGACTTTTATTAACACCGCGTCGTTTTGTCCTTTATGACAAAGTGTGATGTTAGCGTTCATGAAATATCCTTGTGCCGGAACGTACACGGAAATGGCAGTGACAGGACCAAAACAAGCAGATGGCATTGGCTTTTCTAATGCAGTAAATGCTATTCCATGCCCCGGGCGCCTCACACTTCTCACCCATTCTGTCAAAAAGTAGTTACCATGTCTGGATAAATTTAATACATTCGAGAGAAGTTTGTCTGGTTTTAATTTAGTCCTTGATAGGTGTTTTTCAATCACATTTTAATTTAAAGTTCGCTAAAAATCCATTGAGAGCAGGTTTAAAGTTTGAGGAGACTTGCATGGCGCTATATAAAATTAATGCAGGTTTAATTATGAATTTTTAGTGAAACTGCTGAGGTTTAATTAGTTGGGAACTGCTGTAGAAATTATATCAAATTTAGAACTGTAAACTTTTATTATAATATAAATTATCACTATAAAAGAAATGCTTCCTCAAAATCATATAATCACACGCACTACTTAGAGCTAGAATTGCTTAAACATTAAATTTTATCATACAAGTAACACATACTTTGGTATACACTTGAAGCTCTGTTATTCTTAAACTATGTAACATGTAGTTTCCCTCAATGCTTCAAAACACATTTAATAACCATGCCTCATGCTGCAGAAAATAAATGGCTCATCTGGTGTAGTATGTATGTAGGTGTTACTTATTTTGGTGAAACACTTTTTTGGGGGAGTTTCATGGTCAAATACACACACTTTTCTCCAATCAGTCCTTTTGTTCAACCTCAAGAAAATCACCAATGAAGTGTGGCCAAAGGAGAGATTCAATTTGTCAACTGGACAAAAGTTTATTTGGTCAAATAAGTTTCACTGCTCATCCAAGCTGCTTCTTCAGTTCTGGTCAGACGCTGATGGACACTTCCTTACGTTTGCCTGAAGGGAGAAGCTAACTACACTGAAACTACTCTGAAACTAACACAGCTACTTGTTTACAGTTTGGGTTTGTTAGTTAGGCCTATTGAACTTGCACTGAGTGTGGGGTCTTATTAGCAGAATCATTCAGAGCAATAAGGGGTGCTTTCACACCTCTAGGCTTGACCTGGCTATCACTATTCACTACTCACTATGCTCCTTTTGCCATGAATTCTACCTGGACGATTGAGGGGTTTTACACATAACTTAAGAACAATGAAGTGTGAACTATCAGAAGTATACATTAAGATACTAACTGTATGCATCGTGATGAAATCAAAACTGTTATCTAGCCACAATAAAGTACACAATAGGGCCATAACAACAATTCATGATGTTATTGAGTAAAAAAAGGCGGGGCAGTTTCATTCTAAAATCCTCCCGTTGCGGCTGGACTTAACGTAGAATAAATCAAAGTATCTCAAGTCAGGACCATTAAATTGAAAAGGGTTTCTGGATGAGACTTGAAATGTTTTGATTGCAAAAACTGTCCAGGTGACAGTTTGATCTCGGTTCTAAAAAACAAACTGTGATTTTTTTTTTTTTTTTTCTTTGCACATTGCCCACTCCCCCATGATTCATGATGATTCATTTGATTTTGAGTCATGCTAATAGAAAAACTTTTAAAGGTAGTCATCTGGGCAATGTTTTTGAAATTGAGACATTTTGACTCCCGTACAGAAGTCATTTCCAAACTGAAGGAACTGAGCATCTACAATTGAATCATTTATTGTACTCTGAATTGTTTAATAGTGACGGTACTAGCCCATGGCTTCTCAGGCCTGCACCTTCAAATTGAAAATGACTTCAGTATGGCAGCCAAAATATCTCAGTTTCACAAACATTGGCCAGATGACTACCTCTGAAACCTTTTCTATCATCAGCCACTGTAGGCACTGCTCTGTCTGAAGCTCTATTACTCAAGTTAGACTTCTTTGTTTAACACAATCTGGCCATACAGAACTGACTTAAAACTATTACAGTTGAGCTGATTTGTGCTGTTAAACAATTCCCTTGCACATAAAATTATCTCACAGTAAAAAGGTGAGTCATTAAAAAGGTTAGTCACCTTTTTTATTAGCAATCAAACATCTAAACAGGACCATGAATGCTTGTATTGATCTTGAAAAATGTATTTTGCTTGTATTGATCTTGAAATTTTATTTTTTTTTTAAATCCATTTTACTTTTTCTTGAGATCTAAAAACTAATCAGGCTGTGTTTGCTAATGTGTGCATTGACCTAGACTTAGACAAACTTTATTGATCCACAAGGGAAATTATTTGGACACAGCAGCTCACACATCACAATAAAATATAATAACAAAGAGCAAAAATATAAATGGTTATGATTAATAAGTAGCAAAAAAGATAGCAAGAGACGGGTGTGAAATAAGACATAATTATGTAAGTGTAATTGTACAGGTCAAAATAAAATAGAAAGATAAGTAATAAAATATAAAATCACAGCTTTATCCAAGAGATCAGAGGAAGACAGCGCAACAATGATATGATTGACAGTAAACACTGAACATCCCAACATAGACATAGACGTAGACCTCCCCCAGATGATGAGCACTGCAAAGTTGTGTAATATATATGGCAATATGAAAAGGTACTTAAGTGTTACTCTTGGCAAACTTTCTTGGTACAGTGCGTTTATGGTATTATCTTAATCAAGTCACTATTTCCTTGTGGATGCTCGTAGGCCCCCAAAGACGCCGTGCTGTATTTAAGTGTATAATGTTTTCACTGTTGCGACCTTGGCGAGCTCCTGTGTAATCCATTCACATCTGCAGCGTGTATTAAAGCCCCATCTGTAATGCTATCTGTCTGCGCGCTCTCACATTTCATTTCGACCTGAGAGGCGGCACGCGCTCAGTCTTTGCATTCTCCCAATCCAAACTGAATTATTCAAACTCGAATTTAACCACTTTTTGACATTTGAGATTTACGACCCACGTGGGTGTTTCGCGTTCGATATCTTCGGTCAGCATAAAGATGAATCCAAATATCACCGTCTGGCTCTCCGCGGTATTGATTCTTTAATGCCGTAAACCTTGACTAATGTCCGCGCCCGACGTGTTAGCCAGCCAGCGTTTAGTGTCTATCTCTTCTTGTTGCTTGTAGCTTGTTTTTTTTTTTTTTTTTTTTCCCTTTCGTCGGGCTCCTTTTCCCTGACATCTGAGGACTCTTTCTCTCATGGTCGGTGGCTATGGCGCTCTCTCTCGCCTCCACTCCAGAGCCTGTCAGTGCAGATAAGGCAAATTGCTGGTGTGTGTGCGTTAGTCATGTCCTGGAGCAGCCTCTCTTCTTCATTACGAGTGGATATGGCTCCCCTCTCAGTCTGCTGCGGCTGCTGCTGCTGTAACACGGATGACTTTTATTGGGCAAAGGTTTCGGCAGCTCTGTAGTGGAGTGTTCTGCTGGAAGTTGTCTAGAGACGTTTCCATGAGTTGTCTAAGAAAGAAAGTTTGGCTGGTTCACATTTATAGAAGTCGGAAAGCGAAAGACACAAATCAGATAGTTTGGGAATGGTAATTAAGTTTGAAATAGTCAACTAAATAACTTCAGAAGGGACCTCGATAGTGGTGAGGTTCAGAGGTGCTTGGTCAGGACTACCTTATCTTTGGGCTGATGGCGGAAAACCAGCCAGACACAGAAAGATGTATACAAAGCCCACACAGAAGCCCATGAGTTAAACAAGGAATCTTCTTCAGTTACTTTATACCGTCTTAAAATGGTATAACAGTGAAAAAGAAGATTGAGCGAATGTCTATCGATGGTTTTAATCTCAACAGGCACATTTTTGCTGTTTTATTTATTTGAGCGCGCAAAGTCTAGTCTTCCTGAGGTTCTGTTCTCGGGTAAGATGGGCTTATTGTAATGTGGTTGTGAGATTGGTGGTGGTCGAGCATCGCAGCTGCATAATTTCCTTGCTCTGTTCTGTTCTATGTTTCAGTATGCTCTAGGGCTGTACTCAAAATAATAATACAGAGCTGTGTATTGTGATACTTTTAAGCAGCAAGAGTTAGACACTGCATTAAGGTTGAATCTGCTGGGCTGAAAAGGTGACTTATTCAAAGGACAGTTGTATTCTGATATTAAGGACATTGTGCACATCAAATTCAAAGGTGTTTTGTTATTCGACATGATCAAAATATTGATTTTTGTCAACTTGTCAACACCTTTCTTAAGGGATCTTCATATATCAGGACAGGCTTTGGATAATGGCCAGCATATTGGAATATATAGTATCATAGGTATGTATTGTATCTTGAAGTACTTGGCAATACACAATCCAGGTATGCTCAATTTATTTATTTAATCACTGTTTATGTGTGTTACTATATGTGAAAACATCTCCAGTCTTGCCATTCTTCTGACTAAGGCTGCGTTGAGACAGCAGCCTGAAGTGACCCAAATCCGATTTTTTCACCTATGCGACCTGTGTCTGATTTTTAATGACACAGATCCAATTTTTTTCAAATGCAACCCAGGCCACTTGGATATGTGCTCCTAAAACCGATACATATCTGATCTTTTGACTTCAGTCTGAACGGCCAGGTCACATTCATCCGACCTACACATCATCAACAAGCATCAAGCGTCACTATTCTGCTCGGAAATAGGTGGAAACTGTTAGAAAGAAACAAGAAACGCATTGGCCAAAAACCTTGTCCTTCTCCTTCTCAATCACCCTCCTTAAAAACAAATAAACTGTACATGTTCGACAGCAACTTTAAAATCACCAGGTGCTCAATGCTCGTGTCCATGTTTAGGCGACTTCCGTAAACACTGAGCACACTTGCTGCCTGTGACGTTGTCCTGTCCTCTGATGCACATGCGGGACATTTTTGGGGCATTTAAAGTTCACACTGGAGGTCACACACAAGTCGCATTTAATTGGAAATGTGAACAACCTCGCAATAGCCTTGAACGGTTCGATCTGATACTTGCTTCCAGTGGCTTTTGAAATCAATAACCTCACCTCATTTCACTTTGGTAGGTTCGGTAGGTTCCTTTATTGTTGCCAAAGGGAAATATATTCTGCATTTGACCCATCATTTCTTTCTGAATGTTGAGCTAGTCTTGGTCTGGACTGGAGGATTTTTACTTACTGTAGAGTGGCCAATCAAAAAACTACCACAGCTTTTGGAACTTCTATTAAGAGACAGTATTAGTCTGTATTGTTGAGGAACTCCGTAGGAAATTGCTCCCTGTACTCTCTCTTCTATCAGAGAGTATCGGAAAAGGCCTGGGTGGTATCTAAGAGAATGACACAGTACAAGAGGGAACAAAGGAGGACAGGCTGCAATTAAGACCCCCTCTCTCCTCCCGCAGCCATCTCCGTGCTCCCATCTCCAAGGTGACATTGCCCTGGGCTCCGGTGTGCGCGACTGGGCCTGGCCCGCGTGCCATTAATCATCTCCGGAGCTGTGATGTCTGCATTAAAGCCCGCTCTTCCTCTACATGAGTCAGATTACCGCTTTATCAAAGACACTTTTTCCCCCGCAATTACGTGACGATCGAAATCAAATGGACAAAAACGTGCTAATGAATGGATGGTGCTGTAGCTTCAAGGGTAGACCTGTACGTTTAGCAATGTTATAGATTTCCGTGCGTAAATAATGACTTGCAACCGTATTAAGGTGAAATAATAGTGGAAATGTTGTGATTTTTATTTTTAAAACTGTGAGCTCCTGGTTCTTTTTGTCACTGCTAATCAAATCTTTAGTTAAATTATAGCAATTACCAATTTGCAAAGACTGGAAAACATAATGTAATTTGCAAAGAAACACATTATTTCAACATGGCGTCTTATATAAACTTTTCTCACATTTTTATGCTCCTGGATGATTAAATTTAATTACAATCACAAAATAATTTGAGCGTTCCCTGAAATTACCATTAGTAGCATTTAATTAATAAATTGTAATAACTTTTTGTGCTGTTTATGTTGGCATAAAATGAATTGACACTCTCAGAGCCAGAGTCAGGATGCTACATGCTTTAAGGACAGCAAGTGTTAACTGGGACAAAACCAGGACTAAATTAAGACTAGAACAGAACCAAATCCTCCTGACTAAATTGGACAAGTCTGAATAATTCCCTTCTTTGTCCTTTCGTCTATGGCTACTCCCAAATATGTTTTACTATGTCTAGACTGTGACCGTTTAAAGCCATTGTCTAATGAAATGCATCAGCTATATTTATCTGCTCTTCCTTATTTTCCAATAAAAGGCCAATGTCCAAAAGTAAAATATTAACGTTATACTTTTTTCTTAGAAATCTATCATGCAAATAATGCTTTTTTCTGAGCTGAGGTTAATAGAAACTTCTGCCTTTCTCTCATAAGCTGAAACGGCTGTTGACAGAGAAGGGTAATAGAAGTGCTTCACTATTGGTCCATCCAGGATTACTAATGTTAGCTTTAATGAAGTGTTCCTCACAAAACCTCCAGCGAAATGAGAACTGGCCTGCTTCCAGCTCCTTCCAACGAGACAAACTGTGAATTATGGAAGTAGCTCTCATCGCGGAACACGCTGCCAGCAGTATTGTTCTGCAGGTGTGCCTTCACTACAGATCAGCAGCCCTCTTCACTGACTCGGTTCTGGGTTTAGTTTCTCCTAATTTGAGTAAAAATCTATTTTAGTACTAGAGTTTAGTCATCATCATTTTTTGTAGTGCTTGGAAATGTTTAATCGCCAAATCGCATCAGGCTGAGTTGTTGTGCATTGTAAACATTATAATGTACTCCCTGCCGTTTTTTCTTACAAATACTTGTGTGTGAAGTAGGGCTGTGCAAATCATTGTTTTTATAGAGATCCAATAATGTCAAAGTGCCGTTTTAATGGAGAGGTCTACAGCCAGTGTTCTGTCAATAAAAGCATGTGGTTTATATGATTTTCTTTTATCTGTAGATGTTAGTAGTGAAACCTATACAACCCTACCCCTTTCTCTTCCCTCCTGTGGTCTTTGTGCAGACTCATCTGTGCTCTCTGGTCTTCTTCTGTCAGGTCAAAGCTGGCTCACTATCAGACAACAGTAACGCAGATATCATTAGGGGTGTGCAAAAATATTGAAATATCGATATATTATATTGTTTAATGTGATGATACAGTATCAATATCAAGGGCTGCTGTATCGATATATCACCAAAAGTATTTTTTGGTATATTTTATAAGTTATTTTGTTACAGTGCTTCAGTTTTGTTGCTTGTTTAGAGGAAGGAAACTCTTTTATGCAACTGTTACAGCCACATCTCAAAGGACCGCAACAGGTGAGGGAGGACATGACAACAGCAACGTTTTAACCTGTGAATGGGCATTTGTTATACACAACATGAATAGACAATGGTGCTGGCAGCGTGGCAACATGGCAGTGTGGTGGCACTGGTAGCATGGCAGGCCTGGAGGATGGGGGCGGAGCAGGAGGAAGAGAGAGAGAGCACATGCCCAACCCTGGCTTTATAGCCCCGTGGTGACTGGGGGGCGGAGCCAGCAGGCAGGGCAGCGGAGGGATGCAAAGACACCTGGAGACAAAGGGAGAGCATCAGGAAGGGGCAGGGCAGAGCCTGGGCTGTCACAGTGACACATTTGACATTTTTACTGTTTTGAGGATTAAAATGTTTGTGTTTCATATTAACTTTGCACAAGAAGTGGTTTAACAAAGACTTTGACTATAACAGGCATGATTTAGCCTTTTTTTTTTTTTTTTTTCTGAATTAAACTGTATCAGATTGATTTGAAATATATTGCATTGAACCGAAAGCTCGCTTTATCGAGATATGTATCGAATCGTGGCCTATCTATCGAGTTATGTATCGTATCGGCAGCTTCTGAATGATACCCAGCCCTAGTGGTGATATTTGAGAATATTACAGGTCTGCCAATCAAATTACAAATGGCGTTTGAAATGGCACTGATTACAGTCTGTATTGAAAGACACTTTTAATAAGACAAAATACAATTGAAATGAAAATTGAAAATGGATTTGATCAAGCAGGGATAACTTTTTATTGTGATGGTACTACAGAGTTGGCTGTTGAAAACCGTGCCGTACAAAAAAGACATTTACAAGCCTCAGCTGTCGTTTCATGGCTCTTATCTGTGTTTGCAAATTGACACTCAAGTTATTTCTTGTTTTTCTTTTTGTTTTTTTTTCTTAAGCAGCACTTCAGTCGCCACTTGGTTTGGCTTGGTTTGTTCACAGACAACAGATGTTCAAAAGCTCTCAAAAGTATTGCAATAAATATTTTGCATTGGTAATTTACTCGCTGTCTGATGGAAAGGGTTCAGGTCATTCAAGTCAGAAAAAAAACACAATGAATCAGAGTAATTTAGTAAAGGCCCATGTTTGACTCCATAGAGATATTATTGCTTTGCCTGGAAGGTTCAACAGTATGACATTAAACAAATCTTTCTCCATGGAGTTACTGTTCAGATCTGTTGATAGGCAAGCCCACTCACAGTGAGAAATCATGTTTTTCCAAGGTATTTTTGAGCAATAAAACACCTGTAATTGAACAACTGCAAGATGGATAGAGAGATAGATTGACACACTGGATTATAAGGTGCAATATCAGTAATGTTGAATTCTCTCATCTAGTTTCATACATAAGGTGCACCGGATTATAAGGCGCATTAGGCAAAACAAACAGACGACACTTGAAACTGATCCCTTAGCCCAAGCATCCATGATCCATTGGCAGATCGTGGTGTAACCCGGCGTTGCCTCCCTGTCTTGGTGAATGTGTATTACTCTGCGAGGCTCCTGATTACAGTAGTTGTACAGTTCCGACAATCCATCAAGCGGTGCGGCTTCGGAGTAGATTCCCTGCACTCACAAAACTGCGCGGCACAGGATACATTTTGAAAGCTCATTGTGGGCATGGGCGGGAGCGGGACTACACAATGCGGGAGCGGGCGGGTGAGATGATCAACTGCAGTCCTGCAAAATTAATATGAGTGTAAGTAAAATAACAAATGATGAACATATTCCTATCATACATTATTTGTGCTGGATATTTTATTTGGCATTAATAAAAATATTTTAAGCAGCCTAAACTTGCGGATGTGGTCTAACCTTGTACACATTTTAGACAATTCCTTTCCACATCTCTGTGTTTGAGCTTAAGAAAGTGAACATCCTCATCTAGCGGGACTTGCAGGTGGGAGCAAGACAAAATATCGCCGAATGCGGGCAGGAGCGGGACTAAAAATTGTGTTCCGTGCAGACCTCAGGGTCTAAATCGAAGCTTATCAAAGTCGTACTAAAACATTTTGACAGATTTTTAAGCACCGTGTACCGCATAAAATCGGTTCGAGGTCAGTGAGCACAACCAGAAATGACACATAAGGTGCACCGGATTATAAGGAGCACTGCCAATCTTTGAGAAAATTAAAGGAAAAATACGGTAGTTAGTTAGTTCAATATCATACTGTGGAACATTCCAGGCAAAGTTACAACATCTCCATGAAGACAAGTAGATAGAAGATCACCGCCCCCAGTGCACCTGTAAGCTCTTTACAACATTAATGTACAATCTGTCTGTTCAGATGAAACAACTTAAACTGGATTTATTGAAATTGCTTGCATGAAAAAACAAAAAAATATGCTGTGGAACCATTTTATAAAATGTATGAAGACACTGCTTTACTGTTGAAATATCACAGTTGGATTACTTCATATAGCTCTCCTATGGGAACTTAAGTTTCATTATTGGGCTGTTTGCCCGCTGAACGGAGCTTTGTCTTGGACTCATGTTGGAAGGAGAAAAACGACAGATTCTGAGCATTTTTAAAAAGCCTTTTTGCACAGCGCCAAGTAAAGCTGTGAAGTCTCTCCTCCAGCCCCCCCTCCCCGTCTAAAACACGCCCCCGTCCTTGTCCACGGCACTCATCAATGAGAGACATGTCCCCGACGCTAGGTCCATTCACACTCACACGCGCTGCCTTCAAGTCTCCTCTGCAAAGTCTGTCCACAGAGGGATACGCGGTGTTTGTGTCTCGGCTCAAACGCTATCGCTGCCAAATTGTAGAGATCAGTTTGCTTCTGTTAATGACTGAATTTTGTTGTTGACACAGAGACAGAGAATAAGAAGTGTGCTAAGGAGAAAAATAAGAGAAAAGATGAGAGAGCCTTTGTTTGTCCCACAATTGGAAAATTACAATGTTGCAACACAAAGTACAAGAACAGCACTTAAAAGAAAGAAAAATCCAAAAAATAATAGTTAATAAAAGAAGTCAAGGGGACAAAATTAATTGATTATTGTTAAGGATTAAGAAATATTTTTATCATAGGATTTACAATATGATAAATTTACTTACTTTAAAAACTAAATCCAGGCACTCCAGAAAAGTACAAGTCGCATTAGGAAATGTATAGTTAAAAGGCCTTTATTTATGTTTCGACCGCACAGTTTTCATTAAGGCTTACTTAGAATCATTACTTATTTATGGGGAAAAGCTCAGAACAGAAAATCCACAAATGTTGAATATATTTGTGTATTTATTTATTTATATTAAAATCAGTCAGTGCCTGAATGTTTGACTATCGCCACAGGTAAAAGTGATTATCTAAAGTAATTAATGAAAACATATTTAATTACTTCATTACTTATGGTGACAGAGAAAGATATTGATCTGAGTGAGTTTTGTTTCATGTGGCCCAGTAATTAGAAGTATTATAAACCAGGACAAAACATCTGCATTTTGACAATTTTTTATTGTGTATTAATAGTAATTAATCCACTACTCAAATCAGAGATCTACAGTGTTAGACTTTGGATTACTTTGAAAGACCATTTACTCTGCTCTCGAAAAAGTCCTGTCCCGGATTGGCCTTTTGGTTACACAAGGCTAAAGTGGAAACTCTATGGAAACATTTGAGTATGGCCTAGTTTTTGTTTAACTGTGTCTTCTGCTCTTCAGCCGTGAAGTCTGCTTGGACCTGTAAAGACAAAAACTGTAAAGAGCATTTTCTAAGTACACAAATGTCCAGTTGACTACGGTGTGATCACTGACTTCTATCCGTACACTGTGTTTTTCATCAATGCTGTTCTTCTTTGGCTAAAATCTTGAAATAAAACCAGGTTGTAGTATGATAACAGCAATTTACATCTGATGGTTATGCCTACAGAAGCAATCCAAGTACTGTATTTTTCAGATTATAAATTGCTCCGGAGTATAAATTGCACCAGCCAGAAAATGCGCAATGAAGAAGAAAAGTCACACCAGATTATAATAAAACCAGACTATCACACTTTTTGGGAAAAGTGAAATTTATTTTATAAAATCAGGGACCAGGAACCGATATTTTATCTGGAAAGACAAGTTATAGTAATAACAACAGAATAAGGAACAACAGGCTTAATAGGCTTTAATGTGTTAACGTAACATATGAACAGTTATTCAGATAACATAAACAACAGAACATAAGTTTACAAAACTCTCCATCTCACTTCAAATGACTAAATCCATTGAATCCACTGAATTCTTCATCCTCATCCTCCTTCCGAGCAACTGCGCAATTTCGGTTGTCACTGAAGTCCATGCTTTTTCATCCAGTGACTCCTTTCCCACTTTCTGCCAGTTCCTCACAAGTTTCTCACTCACTCCAAACTTTCTTTCTGCTGCTTGATTACCATTTTCTGCTGCATATTTCACAAATTGCAGCAGGACAGTGGCTTTTTCTGCAGAAGATATGCGTAGGAAACTGATACTCAAACCTATAGTGCCCTTTTGTGGCTGTCAGTCTGAAAATTTGAATATATAAGTCGCACTGGGGTATACGTCACAGGACCACCCAAACCATGAAAAAAAGTGCGAATTATAGTTCCAAAAAATACAGTACTCATTTTGCCATTTAGCTATTTAGTTCATTTGGTTGAATATTTTTGACAATACTTTTAGTCAGTGCCTGACTATCATATGGAAATCCACCTGGTTGTGTCAGGATGAATTGAAAGCAAAGTAGAGGAGGAGTGATAATGTTGTTGTGTCCTTGGGCAAGACATTTCACCCAAATTGCCGCTGGATGTGACTGATGGTGACAGGAAGAGCATTTGACATAAATAATCTGCTAAATCACTGTCAGAGGTTTGCCGTATCTATGTGTAGCATTCTTGATTCCAGTTCTGGGACGGCTGCTGTGGTCAATAAAAGGGGAAACGTTCAGAGGACTCCTTCAGGCTGATCGGGCGAAGCATCAGAACAGAGGTGCAAAGGTCTAAGCAGAGAAATCTAACTTTTGCTGAATCCAGATGAGAGAAAAGCACAGACATCACCTTTGGCTTCCAAGCAACACTGCCCTGGGATAGGAACCTAAAGGTAGAGGCAAGAGTGGTACAAGATGGAAATATTGCAGAAATTTATCTTGCTGTGTCATGTCCATGGGTTTCAGCATATTCAAAACTACAATAGTAATGAACAATTTAAAACGTAACGTCATTAAATTAAATATGCCAATAATGGGACAAAATTCTGACCAAAACCAATGGATAAGTGGAGTTGAATTGCCTGGAAGTCCAAAATGCTTTCTGTATATTGATATCAGTCTGGTCACCGCTCCCTCCCTCACGTCTCAAGCCAGAATCAAACATGATCATGCAATCAGATTTGTTTATTTTCTCATTACTCATTTACTCATTGGCCACCATAATTTACAAACAAAATCAAATCTCTCCCACCTGATATTAACAGAGTTTAGTGCTTCGCTTATTGATTCTGCAGGAATCCGCAATGTTTTTCAGTCCTTTGTGATTTTTTTTTTTCCGTTCTTTGTTCCTCACAAGCATCCACATATGTTTTGATACGGATGGACCATGTGTTCCCCTGCTTAGTATTGGAGAAGTGTGTGTTCTGGATTTCAGAAATTGAGTTGAATAAGAGAATAAGGCCAAAAGAAAAAAAGTTTTATATGGGGATGGGTTATATTTATTTCCATTGTGGTCCGGTCTGCAGAAGCCCGTAGGTGTGGCTCGTCACTAGCCTCTGCTCCACAGTCATCAGCAGTAATATGTCAGGGCCCAGTGTCCTTGAGGGAGAAAAGCTTAATCTGCTCACTCACTCACCCCCATACCCCCTCAGCCACCCCCACTGCCCATACAGATACACACGCACACACACACATATACCCCGCTTACCCCCCACAGCAGAGCGGCAGCAGTCATGTGAGCGAAATGACAAGTGGGCCCGGCGTCATGCCAGGACCAGCGCGTCGCGGGGGGCGCCCATGATTGATTAGTGTGTTTAACTCATTCCATTACACTGGCTAATAGCCTACGGTACGCTACTGTAAACTAGAATGGAGAGAAGCACAGCAGCATGCACGTTGACCTCAGCACTAAATGTTTTTGAAGTGTGAACGCAAGCGGCATGACAGAAATGCCCCAATGCATCGACGCACACGAACCCTTCAACGCCAATATGAACCACATTTTACTGTGCTGATCTGCTCATAGAGGCTTTAGTATAACAACATGATAGGTATGTTGACTAAGAGTTCTACTTTATCAGATGGAAGGGAAAATATCATTTTCAAGCGTTTGCTATGTATGTTTTAATAGGATCTGTTCAAAGTTGACATTTTACACTTGGCTAGGTACATTCACATTTGAGAAAAATCTTAGAAGAGTTCAGTGATCTTAACTAATAACAAATACTTTTTATAAACTGCCCGTGTGTTACTTTCAGTGTAGTTAGCTCCTCCCTTTTGGCAGTGACTTTCAGAACCCTGTCAGAACTGAACACAACGGATTCACTCTTAAAAACTTGTCCAGTCAATAGAATAGATTTTTAGTGCCTCCACTCAGTTTCATTTCTCTCGAGCAGCTAGGTCAGGAATCGGAATACACTAGACGGTTCGCAAAAACACCAGAAGTGCGAGTTCAGGCACCAGCCAATCAGCGAAGAGCCATACATTGTGTTGGCAACGATTCCCGAGATTGAGGATTTAAAGCCGGAACAAAGAGATTGTTCGGTGAATTTTATCAAGGGGAAAGCCTTTATTGCCCTTCTTCCTACGGGATTTGGGAAAAGCTTAATATACCAGTTAGCCCCGTTAGCGGCGCATTACATATGTCACGACCAAATAGCAGCGATTTGTTAAATTTTAAAAAAGTACCCACCTACTGTCGAGCGAATGAACTCTAATGCTGAGAGGTCAGATGGTTTCCACGAAGTGAAACCAGCTGATGAATCAGGCTAGGACTGAGAAATTACACCCCCCTGAGAAAAGACTAAAATGTGAACTACTAAACTAATACAAAAATCTCATACATTTTCGGCATAAACGACAGGATTAGCTGGTGTTATGCAAATGTAGATGTTTTAAACTTAGAGCTTCATTCTCATCTAAATCAATTTGTTACTGAAATCGTGTACTACGATTAGAATAGTTTATATGGCTCATCAGACGATCAGACACATTTGTGTGGCATTGGCATCACATCTGGATGGCATTGAGGTAGCAAGCTGTCATTGAGTGCAGTGTGCCAATCCTGTTTATGTAACCGTAGGTCATGTCTGTGTGTTCAGCCTCTCTCCCTCTGTTCAAATAGCCACGTTCAGGTGAGCTGCTCGTGAAGTTTAGAGGCTATGGTGCAGGCACATGACATCTGTATGACCGTAAGGACTGTCTAAAAACAACTGAACATTTACTCTGCATTGGTAACACTTTCTTTTAGCTCTTATTTAAAGAGGTAACAAAAGTTTGATTTTATTTAGACTGAACAAACTAGGAAGGTGCTTAAGTAAAGTGCTCATACCATGGAATGAAGCAGTTTTCTATAACAATAATCATTAGCTTCAAAGTTAAGAAGTGACCAGAAGGATTCTAGTAAATGTGGGCTTTAAAAACTCATCAAAGCACTCTCAGAAGGATTACCACATTATGCCACAAAGTGAATCCGAGCATTGTCAACTCTGGGGAGAAAGAGCCTAATATGCATCACTTCAACATGCATGAATTAAAGAAAATAACGCCGCAAGTGTGTATCTGAAATATTAATTATTACTATAGACTAAATGAAAAGGTGAAGTGGCAGACATACAGCCATTCTTCAACCAAATCAGATTTACCATTGTGTTTTGTTACACTGGTGTGCCTACCTTTTTCATTTAGATGCATTAGCAGCTCATTTTGATGCATCAAAAAAGTATTTATTTCACACTAAATTTCTATTTCCGCAACTGCTCCGTTTCCTCTAAACTGTACTCTTCTTTCCCCCCGTGTTCGACATATTCTCACTGCTCCTGCCTGTACCGGAATGCCACCTCCCTCGCTCCGTGTGTCCAGTGACTGCTTCATCACTGCACGTTTGATCCAATGAGCAGACACATGGATCACAGTTCAATTACAGTCCCAAGGTCGCGTGTTTGATGGCAGCACGCCGCCCGCCCGGACCTATTTGTCTTTGTTAGGGCCTCGTGTATTAATGGTGTGTGTTACAAAAGGAGGATTGGTCAGATTGTCCTGTTGAGTGTCTGCTTTGAATTTGCCCTTCCGTCAATTAGATCAATGTGAGGGACAGGCCTGGAAGCACGCCCCATTACACACACGCTGCATGTGGAGTTACTCGCTACTGTTATTGATTTCCTTAAGAACATGTTTACAAACAGCTGTTCAGTATTTCACGTGTGGTTTTGCCTGGTCAGTCAAAATGACATGCTTTGACAATACTTTACAAAGATGTGTGGGTCTGGAACATGTTTCCTATTTGACAACATGGTCCATTTGTGTCAAAATAAACATGTCTGCTTACTAGGAAAAAAGAAATTGTTGATTTTGCAGAAATCTATGCAGTTTCCCAATCGAACTCTCATGTATCTGAGGTAAAAGAAGTTATATATTAGTTAATTAGAAGTTATGTATTTGTATTTGTATAATGCATGTTAAAAGACAAGAGACAAACATGTACTTGCAAATGTGCAGGACTGTAGCCAAAGCTAATTTCCATCCTTAGTCCCCGACTGGACCAAAGCCACATCATCGCACAATTCATAAAACATGACAAAAGCCTACAATACCCGCTCCCACATACAGCTGTCACTCATACACTGTAAAACACACTCATCTGACATTAGTATTCAAATGTACAGGTCAGACATACTGTGTACTCTCCTTACTTACACAGCACAGCATTAACATCTATTACAGATCTATATACAAATACAAGTTGTATGTTAAGTTATTATATTAATTTTGTTCTGAATGATTAGGAGAGATGCCTCTTACCAGTCCTAGCTCTTTCAAGATCTTTAGGCTAGGGATGGGCATTCAGTTAAATTATCTTAATCATTCATGGTTTTATATTAAAATTATCATCATTATTACTATTACTAATCTGCATAAATAAATATTACAACATATAAACCATAACCACTACAGAGCCACATCAGCCCATTTGAGATTATAATGTGTTTAATGCAGCTTTGACACATTTGTTTACGTCTTACAGAAACGAAACTTAAAACTGCATGTCTCATTTGCATAAATTGTAAATGCTGTAAAAAAGCAGCTCTTTCCTTGTGTGCTGATGTGTCAGCTTCTGTCAGACCAAAGGACACGACTCAATGGAATATGAGTGTTCTTTCTGTGACAGAGGGATGTTGATAATGATGGTGAGTCTGGTCTATGTGTATGTTGCGTCGGAGATGGTTCATATTTTCAGAGATCGTACATGTGCAGGTTTAGCGCAGCTCTTTATTTAACTTTATTTATGTTGGTCACTTTATTTATTTTGGCTACTGTTGTGATAAAAGACTGAAAAGTGTTGGACTTCATGGACGCATGCACACTCAACTTTATGTTGCAGCAGTAAACGCACTCCTTGCGGGATATAGTGATTTAGTGCCAGAGCCAAAACGTGGGACTGTCGCACTGTCAGAAGCAGCTTCATCTCATTATGCTACGCTACACACAGCAACCTCCATTCGGTTTGTCATTTAAAAATGAACGTGATCGCCGAAATTATTAACAATCAATTATCAATTAGTCGACTAATCATGCCCATCCCTGCTTTAGGCGCTGGGTTGTTGTGATCCACTGCTTCTGAAAAAGAAATGGACCAGATTGGCTGCTTTGAAGTGATATTACAATGTGTTTTAACCTCCCAACAATTCAAATGACTCTCCTTTTACTGATTTCCAGTAGTTTGAAAATGCATAATTACATCCCAGTACTAGAGCTGCAAGATTAATCACAATCAAAACAAAATTTTAATCACAACAAAGACTATGATTAATTAAAGATGCATCATGTAACTTTTCTGTTGAAGGGTCCGTCAAATGCTTTTCTCCGTGGAGATGTCATTGCTTTGTCTGGAATGTTTCACACTGTGGTATTAAACCTTTCTATCTACATGGAGACCTAAACATACCAAGTTACAGGTCAGATCTGTGGAGAGGTGACCCCTCTCACAGTCAGAATGTGTGTTTTTCTAGATATTTTAGATCTATAATATAATTAACGTCAGATAGAGCTGTTTAATGTCACACTGTGGAATATTCCAGGCAGAGCATGGACAGAAACAAAGAGGTGAAAAGTTACACAGTGCACCTTTATGTAACATCATTTCATCTGCAAACAAAAAAATATCTCTTATTATGTAAAGAAAGCTACTAACCCTGCAGTTTAGAAATTGTTCTAAACTAAAAATGTTCTGAAATGCTTTGACTTTGTTTTAGCAGTTCAAATTTCCAGGGTTTCCACGGGCCATGGAAATTCTGTAAAAGTCATAGAAATTAAAAATGTTATTTTCCAGGCTTGGAAAAGTCATGATATTTTGTAAATTCATTTAAAGTTTTGGAAAAGTTATGGAATTTTAGTATCTCTTTCATGCAACTACAGTATTCTGTTAAGTTCTCATTAGGCTCTTATGCTTTTGTTTAAAAGAGACGACAATAAATACACTGACAGTATTTTGAATGTTAAAAAACTATAATATCAAACCAGAAAGGGTTAACATTTCATATTTAGCCCTAAAAATATAATCAATTCTACACATGTAGGTGCGGTAAAGTCATGGAAAATTCACTTTAGGTCATGGAAAAGTTTTGAAATTTTGCCAGTGAAAAAGAGTGGGAACACTGAGATTTCAGTCTTCTCTCAAATACTTCTGGACATGTTTAAAAGGTGAACTTTGAACACAATCCTGGCATCTAAACATAAATCGCAAATGGAAACGTAATTGCAGTGCTTATTAGAAATATCACATCTACATATTTTGCCAAAATTGTGCAGCACTACTCAATACATCCATTTTTCAATCCTGTTTAGAAGCACCAGTACACAGTCTGTTGGAGTACATCATACCCTGAGCTTGGGGACAGTACTGGGGCCTGGGTGGTGTTGTGGTGTCGTAGACTGTCTAATTAGGGCAGAGCTGAGTGAACTGTGTGTGTGTGTCTGTGTGCGTGTGTGAATAATGAAGAGCTGGCAGTGCGCATGGCCCTCTTTGATGTTCCCCCTTTGAACAGAGTAACCCCCAAAATCCTGCTCTGTCTGCGGCCGCGCGCAATCCTTATCTGCAATGACTCACCACATTTGTTCTACGCATCCTATTAGAAGCGCCATGGAAGGCATAGTCTTCTCCCAGGCTCTGATGTAAATAGAATTAAAATAGAAAGGTTGTTTTGAATGTAGAAATAGTCTGGTGGGTTATGCTTCTGCCCATGAACCACAGGATAGCTAGTTTTGGTCTCAATGCATTGTCCACGCTAATGACAAAATGGTGGAAATAATAACTAGGGGTGTAACAGTACTCAAAAATCACAGTTCGGTATGTACCTTGGGTTTGAAGTCATGCTTCGGTGCATTTTCAGTACAGAGTGGGAACAGAATGTAAAACTATTTACTTGTTGTTTGTTTGTGTGTTTATTAAACCAACAATTTGTTTTAACATTATACAAACACGAAAATAAAATAAATGCAAAGTGCTGCTTGGTAATACTAATAAGTTAAATAAAGTATTCTCAAATAAGCAATAAATGTATTAAATATTATAAAAAATCAATTCCTTGTAAACTGTAAACAAAAATTTTCAAAAAGTAAAGTGCAGCCCTAACAGTTCCAGCATGAAATTTTACTCTCCATATTTCTGGTCAGAAAAAACAACTTGTCCACATTGTCTGCAGTAAGTGCAGATCTGCTGCAGTTATAATGTCCCCAGCGGTTGAGAATAAACTTTCGCTAAGGACAGAGGTTGCGGGTATGGGCGGGGGGGCATAGATTCTGTGCCGACAAAAGGCAAAAGTGAGGATCAGGGCGCGACAACTGTAATTTTGCCAAGATTCACGTGGTTCAAAGGGACGTAGTCAAGTCGGGGGTCAAATGTTGTCAAGGTGGGCGCTCTAACTATAAAGCGCTGCGGGAAACACTGCCACCCCAATCACAGACGAGTTCCCTTGTGAATATTAAAGAGCCGAGCCTTCCGTGTAGCTGCACATGTAGTGGCAGAATGTAAAGACACACAAATTGAGTGAATTCACTCGTTCACAGCCCTGCACCGAAAAGGTTCGGCACAAATACACGTACCATTACACCCCTACTGATAACAGCATAGTATAACAAAACTAGCATTGTGATTGAGGTTAGATTTGCAATTACTTTTCAATAATACGATTTTGTTTAAAGGTGCACTGCGTAACTTTTCTGATGGAGGGTCCACTATCTGCTTGTCTTCATGGAGATGTTATTGATTTCCCTTGAATGTTCCATTCTTTTATACCTGTGTTTCTGTTACCCAAAAATGCAATAATTCCTTCTGTGAATAGGAACGACTCTTCACAGACCTGAACTGTAAAGTATCTTCGGGATTTGCTGGGACTAAACTTGGACTAGAAAAGGACTAAACCAGGACTAGAATGGGAACAAGCCAAGTCTATATCAGGACTAAACCAGGATCAAACCAGGATTAATCAGACACTTTCACATCTGCTAAAACAACTTTATTGATTTGATAGACCTACTGTATGTTTTTTGATTGAAAATAGTTACTTTTTCCATTGCTACATAATATAAAACCTCATATTAAATTAACTTTTGAACAGTGTTTTAAACTTGTCAGTGCCCCCGCTGACTTGTAAACTATACAGCTGTCAATCATCTCATAGTTGAATCCATAATTATTGAGATGAACGAGTCATACCTGATAATATCATGACAAGTGATGATTTTGTATGTGTTCATTCTGATTTTGTTGACAGACATCTTACACCTTGCTGTCAAAGTTTCAAAGTTAGTGTACTATAGGGGGCGTATTTTTGTGACAAATTGTTACTGGCATTACCTGACATGATAATTGTGTTTAGTTCATTTAGTTAAATCTTTTGTTGTTTTTTCAGTGTGTGGGTGAAGATTGACTTTTAATGCTGCAGCAGTGGGCATCATCCGAGGATCTAATCCAGGGATGGGCAAACTACGGCCCGGGGGCTGTATGCGGCCCTTTAAACCTTTTAATCCGGCCCGCCGAACTTGAATTAATTATAATAATAAACCTTGTTAATGTTTTATTTTTCCTGCATTTCCGGCATTTCCCAGTAGATGGCGCACTATATATACATTGAGGTGCGGCGTCTTCTGTTGGTCGCAATGCTTTATGGGAAAGTATTGACAGGAGTCATTTTCAGGCATTGTATTCAGACCATGAATGAGGTAGAAGTGTTCAAGACATAAGGCTGCACTGTTTCCACTTTAAATCTGTGTTAAACAAACTCATAAAATTCATATGTACTGTATTAGAAAGTCTTAAAGGTTTGGTTTTTCTACGCGTTAACATGGGCTGAATGATGTGTAGGCGCTCTGTCTACGTGCTCGGGACACATGCTTGCCTTTGGTGACCAGTGGGTCAGACCTCATTTCACTTTTCATGAGTTCTGGAACTTACATGTCTAAAAGTTGCAGCGCGTAGTGCAGAATACGTCCTACATGAGCGTAAATAGGAGTGCAATGGAGCCGGGCTCTGAACACGTCATGTCCCGTCTTCTGTCCGGCCCTTCAATCAAATTTTAGAACCCTATGTGGCCCCCGAGCCAAAAAGTTTGCCCACCCCTGATCTAATCTATGCCTGTACATTTAATCAATCATTTAAAACGTTATTATAATTATAACTCTACTCAATTGCAAAACAGTGCAATTAGACAAAAATGTTAATAGAATTCTGTTGTGAAATATGTGGCCGCTCATTTAGCTTTTCAAAAGCACTTGTTGAATCGACAGTGGCTTTTAAAACATGATTTACAAAACATTACAAATAATGCTGATATAAGATTGGAAACTTTATAGCAGTATTAATAAATGTACGTAAAGTTTTAAGTTCAAAAATGTACTTAAAAGTTAAAATAAAAATAATCTATGCATGTGATTATTTGAGTCAGTGAACTGTTAAATGTGATAATTTATTAGTAAAGATATAGGGGAAACACCCTCTGATATTGCTAATACCGATATTAGAACCGATGCATCGCCCATTGCTACTAATAAATTATGTTTAAAAGTGCATAAATAGTAGTTTCAAGTAGTCAGGATTTCTATAACTGAGCTGCTTTAATTGAAAATCGCCAAAGCTCCATACGTGATTGCTCAAAAATACAAGCCAAGATTTATTAGTTATTACACTTATTATTATTGTGTAATTCTTCTGCCTTTTGTCTGTGCTGCAGGTATTCTGTACAAAGGCAGCGGGGAGAACCAGTTCATCTCTCTGCAGCCCCCGGTCATCTCCACAGTGATGGGGAACGGACGTCGCCGGAGCATCTCGTGCCCCAGCTGTAACGGCCAGGCTCTGGGCAACAAGCTGCTGGCCCCCGTGGCTCTGGCCTGGGGCATCGACGGCAGCCTCTACGTGGGAGACTTCAACTACATCCGCCGCATCTACCCGTCCGGCAATGTGACCAGCATCATGGAGCTCAGGTATGAAGGAGGACAGAAAAAACAGCTGGTTTATGGTGTTATATATGGCTGAATTTACACTACCAGTCAAAAGTTTGGACACACCTCCCCATTTAATGCTTGTTTTATGTATATTTACTACTTTCGACATTTTAGATACATACAGAAGACATCAAATATATGAAAAAAATATCTATATAATTATGTAGCAAAGAAAAACGTTAAATATCTCGCAGACACCTTTTGCTTTGTTTACAGTGATGCAAACCTTTGGCCTCTCACTTTACTTCACTGTAAATAATCATGGAAATCTAGAAGAAACATAAACAAATAAATGAATAAGTGTGTCCAAACATCTGACTGGCAGTGGAATTAGGCTTGCCATAATAATTACTTGTAAAATAGAAGTACAAAACTGAGCTTCTAAAAAGGTTTACTGATATTATCAATGTTTAGGATTATTGTGTCAGTGGTATCAAGTAGTCTTGATGTAGCGCTATTTTCTGTGGCAATATATCACACTTCAATATGTGTTTTTGTTACAGGAAATTGTTAGAATATAGACAGACAAACAGACACTGGCTTATACCACTTGTAAAAAACAAATGAAAGCATGTCAATATCAGAGAAAAGTGAGCGCATGATAATGATGATAAAATTACACTTTGCACTTTTGCCTTGATTGGTAATACAAAAACAAGTGTATCCCTTTAAATGTATTTGTGTTATGTATCCTGCTGGACTGTTGAGAAAATAACTTTGGTCCAATAAAAACTCTTCACTTGCACACATACACATCAAGATAAGGACTAAAACCAGAACTAAACCTGGACCAAACCTGAAATGTGTGAACATGGCCATTGTAAAACACAGACAATTGATGTTCTGAGCAGGTACATAACTTGAGTCAGTTTATGGGGAATAATAAAAATAAATCCTCCACATTTTGCGTTGATAATCTAAACGTAATTATTTAAACTGTGAGTGATGAGCAAAGTAAAATGTTTGAGTGTTGAGGCGTGTAGTGACATCAGTGTGTCCTCGAGCCATTGAAATGTGAAATCTTTTTCCTCTCTGTCTCCATAATGAGGACAGACATCCTGTCTTCAGCTGTAATTGGGATGATTTATGCCCTTGTGCCAAGCTGGCACCTCTCAGAATGGCTCCGTTTAGGCCGCTTGGCTCTTTGCAGAGTGGCAGATGTTGACTGCATGTACATCGGGTCACAGTCCACTGCAGATGCATACACTGGCTCAGGAAAAATTACTTAACAGCTACTTACTTATGAAATAATAAATAAAATGTGACATTTCTTTTTTAATATAATTAGAGATATGTTTAACCTAAAGAGCATCATTAATCAGCTTGTGAAAAAGAAGTTATTTGGGTCTTTAGGTCTGAAAGCAGCAGCCATAAAATGTATTCAGTTAATCAGAGGTTCATAGTATTGTTCTAGCATTAAACAAAAAATATTCATTATAGTGTACATGAAATATATAGAACTTAAAAGTGGACTATTATGTAATTTCTCATGTGTGGCTGGAATATTTCACAGTATGGCATTAAATGTATTTGCATTTATGAAATTTTATTGCTAAACAATGACTTGGTCCTGTGGTTTCACCTGCTTGTTCCTGCAAAGATGGATCGATTAATTCCATATTGTAGAACATTTGAACATTTGACTAAGCAAAACATCTCCATTTACACCCTTGACCTGACAGGTTACAAAGTGCCCCTTTAATTTGTTCTACTTTATTAAGAATCAAATCTAATTTACAGAGAATTGGCGTGAAAGCAGAAATGTTGTGAAGGAGCACTAGAGATACAAGTGTAGTAGTGAAGAGGCCGTGCTAAATAATGCTTTAAGGAGGACTTGTTTCCCAGCAGCTCTTTTACTGCAATTACACAAGAACAAAACAAAAGAGCACCATGAGAGCTACTGTCAGCTACATTAAATATACTATAGTCCGCACTGATGTATGCAGAGCTATGCACGTATGCAAACAGATTTAAACTAGCACAAGTCCAAGAGGAAGTCCATCTCGCTTTGCTCCACATTTGTTTTGCTTATGTGGTAAAATAGAGGATATTTAAGTCCTTTGCTCTTAAATAGGACAGCCATAATTCTCTGCCCTGTCCTGGTTTATTGAAAATTCAGATATTGAAATGTAGGAAGTGACAAAATATCCATTTGCCGATGGATAGTCAATCACATCACATTTGAAATTATGGTAATATAATAATGTAAAGTGAAATAAAAAAATGTTATTATACTTTAGAACCTGAAAGTAAATGGCAAAAAAATGTCTCTGCCCTCAGTTGTTAATGGCCCTGGGTGGCAATGGCTTACTTTGCACAGCATTTGCCCACTGACCTGACGGCTGCCGGTTCAAACTTTGTAACCACTGGTTTTGCCAGCCTACGCTGGTGTATGAATGGGCGTGAATGGGTGAGTGCTTCTCTGATGTAACACCTCTTTGTGTGCCCAACGGCGAGGTAGAAATGGCTGTGTAAATGTAACCATTAGTGATGCTGCTGTACACCAACTTCAGTTCAGCACTTTTCACTTTGCCCCTTTTACACTCCCCAAGCTCATTCATACAAACTCCCATTCACTCAAACAAAATCAACTGTACTTTGATCTTCTCTAATGTAGGCAGGCTTCTTATGAAAACACATTTTTAGCGCAATATATTGTTACAAAGAATGTAATGATCAATTATCTTATTAAAGCTACTTCAGTGTTTCAGCTTCCTGTTTTAGAAGCCATTTTAGGACTTTAATAAATCAAATTATAGAGTTATTTTTATGGCATTTTTCATAACTCTGACACAGACAGCATATGCTCTAAACTTCATATGATATTACATGACATATGGCCACATTTATCATGGGCGTATCTGGTCAGGGCTTTGGTGGCCAGTGCAACAAGTGTGTGAATCAATATTTCAATAGCAGCGGTCAAACAGAGAGGGTGTATGGAGATGTGAGCTGGTATAGTCTTCCCTGTGGCGTGGGCAGTCCGGTCACAGCCACAGCTCCCCGTTCCCCTCCTCTCCCTCCTCTCACTCTGCTCTGTCTATCTGTGCATGTGCCTTCAAGGGGATACTCTGCTGTCACTTCTCCATTCTGATGTCTGGACTCTGGGCAGGAGAGCAGTGATTGTCTGAGAGCTGCTTTGGCCCAGACGTTGTTTATTCTCCATGCTTTTCTGATGGGAATAAGCAGCTCGGATTATGAAAAAAATAAATAAATAACACAAAACAAACAAAATATGAATGGAATAAGGAAAGTCTATGGTTATGGTTTGGTGGTTCTAACTCATTTTCTCTTTCTCTTTTCCCTCTGCATCTCTCCATAGAAATAAAGACTTTAGACACAGGTACGTCTTCTTCGATCACTGCATGCTTTTTCCATTTGTGTTGTACATATCATAGTTTATGTTACAGACATGCATGTTGTTACACTGTCAATATTTTCAAGAAACTTTTGAGGCGTGTAGAAACTGTGGGGGGAGCTGTATTTGAGTTCATAAATTAACTTTGTATTTAATATAAAGAACATTAATACGCTACTGCTTGACAAATAAGATTTTTCACTTTGAGCATATAAAGCATTATGCATAAATTCCCCCAAAATTCAAAGGACTTTGGATCACTGATCTTTAATGAGATCATAGTGGTCAAAACTGCAAAAACTGCAAATATGTGAGCTCTTAATCCAATCCAATCCAACTTTATTTGTATAGCACATTTTATAAACAAGACAGTTTCCAAAGTGCTTTACATAGCAATGTAAACCAAAAAAAAAAAAAAGCAGAATTATTTTCCAACCAAGAGGAAACTAATAGAATAAATAAATAAAATAATAATAATAAAATTAATGAACAAAAATAATAAAATCAATACCTAAATGCACAAAAAAAACAACAATAAATAAATACAATAAATAAAGTAAAGACACAGGATCACACAACTCATACAGTATTAAAAGCCACAGAAAAAACTGTGGGGGGCGCAGTGTGTTCCAGAGTTTGAGGCTTCCAAATAATAGCAAATAGACAGTTGTGTTAGTAAGAAAAGAGTCTTCATCATTGTCACCATGCAATGTGCCACACTAGCTTAGTTGATGAAACAAAAGTAATAATGCAAAGGTGCTTCATGATTGGCTGCAGGCGCTGGGGTTCAGGTAGCGAGGCATCAGAACAGAGAGAGTCCTTTTAGATTTAAACCGACTGGAGTTCAACAATGAAATGGGCAACTCTCATTCTGCTTTCTGACTGGATAATCATCTTGAGACCAAAACACACAATAGGCTTTATTCACGTTACGCCACAAAACAGGAAGATGTTTGGAAAAATGCGACTACAACTTCATCAGCGGTAAAATGAAGACTGCATATGTTTGTGCTGTTTGGAATCATCTTGAAATTGTCGCCCTTATCTCTTCTATTCGCATGTACCGAGTGTGCTTGGAGTTGTGCGTCAGTGGGGAAATGATGAAAACTGAGGTATGGTTGGAATTGCTGATTAGCCGAACATAATGGAACGCTACAATGACATGAAGATGAAGAAAACTGGGCCTGGGAAGTTGTAATCGCATCTTTCCAAACATCTTCCTGGTTTGTGACGCAAGCGTGAATAGAGCCTATTATAACTAGGGATGGGCATGATTAATCGATTAATCGATAATTGATCATTAAGAATTTCATCGATTACGTAAATTTTAATCGATAAACCGAATGTAGGTTGCTGTGCGTAGTGTGACCAAACAGGGGTCTGTACATGTGTCTCTCTGCATCAGAAGGAGCGAGCAAACACAAACAGTCGGTCCACCTGCAACACGCTGAAGCGCAAATGCGTATTTAACGATGACTTGTGCAAGAAATTCCACGCTTTCCGTTCCAGTCAGGACAAGTGGGAGGCCATGTGCACAGTGTACAAAGCAGCACATATGTTTCGGTGTCCAGTGGGAAAAAGCTTTGCCAGGTGAGAGTCGCGCAATGTCGATGACGAGTCCCCACCTCCCAACCCCCGTACGGTGTCCTGGTTTTGACAAACGCAAATATGGTCACACTAACCTGTATTCCACTGAATCAAGTCTTTTAATCTGACAGAAATGGACCACATCAGCGACACAAGAGCTGTAGTTTTATCTTCGCTGAGTTTATGCAAATTAGCGAAGCGGTTTTAAGTTTCGTTTCTGTGAGAGTTGCGCAAAAATTAATTAAACACATTATAATGTCAAATGGATTGATGTGGCTCTAGAGTCGTTACGGTTTATATGTCGTAAAGTTGAATTTATTTATGCAGATTAGTAGTGCAGATAGTAATGATAATGATGATCATTTTAATATAAAAACATTAATGATTAATCGATAATCGATCGTTAATTCTTCCGACGATCGATTAAGAAAATTTCATCGAATGCCCATCCCTAATTATAACATAAACAACGTGTCCATCATGTCCAGTGTTTTTGTAATCAAGAATAAAGACTACAGTTGTTATCTGCAAAACCCGTATTTGATTTGTGCATGTTATTCATATCTAGGTCGTGTTTATGGAATTTAAAATCTAAATCTTATATACAGTTTCTTTTAAGTATAAGCAAAAATGGGTAGGCTGGTATCTTGCATTCGCATTGTTCTGCAAAAATAATGCAATGTTTTATTCAGAGCTGCCTATATTAATATGATCTCTAAAAACAAAAAGTGTAAAGTAAATGGTGCATAGCCTGTGCTGTAATCCAGTCCAGTAAAACAGCGCAGCGTACAGGGCCATCGTGGAGAACATAATCACATCTCCATTATGACGCTTGGCAGATGTGCTGTCCCTCAGGTGCTTACTCAGTTGTTCTGTATTCATGAATAAGGCACCATTAGATCAGCCAAAGATAAACTGACAATCCAGGAGACACTAAATCAGTGGGGTACACGGGGCGGCATTTAATGCGGAATATTAAGTAACTGATGATTCAATTATCAACTGCGGAGGCATAAAGAGCTGTTGTAGTTGATCTATTGTCGCACCTGCATCACTGCAGGAGACAAACTGTGAATGAGGTCAGACAGAAAGAACAAGCAGGTCGTCCACTGTCGACTTGTGTTTCAGGCAGTTCAATACAAGCTCCATAGCACCACTGGCAACCACTTAAACTGTGATTCTAGGGCACATAATGTACCACTCACACTGCACTATACACATTATATATATGCTGTCTAAAATACATTATACATTTTTGCATTATAAGTATTTTAGACCAGCAGAAAGTCATTTAAACATGGACTTGAGTATCTTTCCATCATTCAGGTGTTGCCTCATCTGGATTTGGGCGTCTACTGGCAGCAGTGGGAATTAACCATGACAAAAAGCTAGCTATTTAAGCAACATGTCTGGCATGCTAAAACAAGAATGCAGTAATGAACATGATTTGACGGCAGAAATTACTCTTGCAAGATTAAACACAATCTAATCGAAATCATAATTTACATGGACGCAATTAGCAAATCTCAAAGGCTGCATTTTTTAAAGTATTATAATTTCCTCCACAAACAAAATAATTCTTATTCCACATAAAAACTGCTAACAGGGTAATACAGAGTTCGAACTCTTTTTCACTGACAAAATTTCAAAACTTTTCTGTCTTTTTCATGACCTAAAGTGAATTTTCCATGACTTTACGGCACCCTATATGTGTAGAATTTTGCATAATTTTAGGGCTAAATATGAAATGTTAACCCTTTCCACTCATCTTATGGTTTGGTATTATATTTTTTTACATTCAAAATACTGTCAGTGCATTTATTGTCGTCTCTTTTATTAAACAAAAGGCGCATACATTCGGAAATAATCATAATAGCCTAATGATAACTTAACAGAACGCTGTAGTTGCATGAAAGAGATACCTTATTTTCCGCACTATTGGGTTCGCTCTTAAGCCTCCAACCCCGTAAAAAAAAAAGACTGCACACCCCGCAATCCAGAGCACCCTGTACACAAATCCACTCGGGTATCTCAGTACGACTTCAGTAAACTACAAAGCCGCACCACCCGCAGCGCACGCAAACACACACGGAGCAGACAGCGACCACATAGCGAAACACACTCACAGTCACACTCATCACTCCACGAGGAATGGAATGGTGGAATGAACTGAAAAAGTGAGTGCAATGTGCCACTTCTAGCCACAACTGAACAACTGAGTCACTGCGAACACGTCGACAATCCAGCGGTCCCAGACAGCACCCTCCCTACACGCCACAACTGAACAAAGCCCAGAGTCACTGTGAACGCGCCAAACAAAGTCTGACTGACCCATCCAACTGTTGTGTTTCGTTTAAAGTCTGGTGCGGTTTAGTTATGAAAAAAGTTCGAAAATAGACCATTCAATGACAGTGCGCCTTATAATTCAGAGCGCCTAATAGTGCGAAAAATATGGTACTAAAATTCCATAACTTTTTGAAAACGTTCATTGAATTTACAAAACTCTATGACATTTCCAGGCCTGGAAAATGACATTTTCATTTTCAGTGACACTGCCAGGTAATATCTGTATAAATATGTTCTTGTATTAATATGTGAATTCATATTTTAGTCTGTGTGTCACTTTTTTGTGTGTTTAAAATTGAATAGAACACAATTATTCAAACATAAAATTGCAAATCTAAACTCAATCGCTATTTGATATTTGTCGAAAATCGTTCTGCCCCACTGTAATTGGCTGATGAATGAGGAAATATAGTCCACTTTACTTGAACTTTGCCTCCAGGACATGTATTTACTCCTATCAGTTTTAAATGACACAGCCAGACGCATCTATTGTACAAAGCTGTATGCTAATCTCCCCAGATGGTATGCCCCATAATGGCTGCCGCTGTCTGGATCAGCTGGCAGTAAGCGTCTGTGAGCGGATGCCGGCTGTGATCTCTTGTAATGGTTTAATGTATAGATGGAGCGGACACCTGCGCCAACACCTGCTCGCGGGTCACATCAGGGTACATCAGAGTGAAAAATAAACAGCACGGGAAATTCTATTGATGTGTCCTGATCAAAGCGGCCGCATGCTAATCTGCCCCTAGCATGTTTAGCCCTCTGACATTATTTCATACTGACAACACTCGCACCATTTGAGTCACCAATAGTTCTCGCAACAAAAAAAGTACCCTAAATGGACATCTCTGGGTACTGTGGTTTCATCAAACTAAAAATGTATTTATTTGATCATAATATGTCTTGCTCGAGTGTAGATATATTGTAAAAGCAGCTCTTAGGGTGAAATTGAGACTGCTGTGCACTGTCTGCCTCTAATTTTAAAACATTTTATATAATTTTAAAACATTTTATATTCAGAGAGCCAGGAAGTATGCTGTTAGCATGCTGGTTCACACTAGTTAGCTTTAGGATACGTTTATATGGTGACGGTGTGAACAGAAGATTCAAAATTTGCCTCGTGTATTCACTTTTTATTCCGGGTTTAGACGAGCGTTTTCAGGAGGAAATCTGCGTGCCTACGGTGACGCAAAAGTGTGTGGAATTCGATTGGTGATTAGGGGATGACGCTAGGTGGTGGTGTATGCGACGTAAACACGTATGCGACGTGAGCAGATCTGACCAGAGTTGTTTGCGTCTTGGGCAGTGTAGACGGAAACAGTACGGCAACTTTTCCACTCTGGAGGGTGGTTTCAGATTTTTGTGTTTTTAAGCCCCAAAAACACCGTCACCATCTAAACGAAAGGCACTTCCGATAAAATATTTTGTCCTTTTTACCCGCAAGTGTTCTCGTTAGTGCGACAACAAAACTCTACACAGACCTCTGAAATTTGTGAATACTTTGGACCACTACAAACTGTTTACTATTACAGTTTTTCACATTTTAAGACATTAAAAATCTGGTACAATGCCTTTAACCTAATTAACCTGCTCAAGTTTTGGAGATGGGTTCCCCACTGCTCCTAACAGGTCCCCCGCGTGACATTGAAAGATGGGTCAAAAGTTCCAAACTTTTAAAAACCTCTATCACTCATATCCAGAACTTAATGGGTTTCAGGCAAATGACTTCTTCCTGATTTGTTATTTTATGAAGTTATTTTGAGGACATTTTCACATTCAAAGTTATGTGCATTCCTTCAAATCAGGAAAGAACCCTTTGTCTGAAACCCATGAATGTAAATGATGATATGCTCAAATAGAAAATGCAAGTAAATAAGACATTTGCATTTACATGGAGCTGTTGAAGTTATCATTTTTAAATTGGTCCAAAACAGCATGTGCGTCTAATAATGTTGTTATAAAAACAGAAATCTGACCATAATAAAAATTAAAGCCACCCTCGCCCTGACGCACATTCCCCTCCCACGCAACCGCCCTATTGTCTATTGTCCCTTCACGGCAGCTGCCCAGGCCCACAGATCCTCCATCAGAAGAATACACAATGCACCGTTAATTTTATTATTTTTTTTAAACTTTGCACCCCTCCTGATCGACCATGAAAAATGCTCCATGTCCGTAATACATTGTTTTGCTTGTAACCATGCATAGAATTTAATCCCTAAATTTGGTACGATAATGTTGATGTTTCATGTCTGTGGTAGGGAACACTACAGTTTACACTTACGCGCTTTATAGTGTATTATATTCAGGCCAAGATCATGCATTAGTGATTCAAATTTCAGCATGATCGGGCTAAGCATTTGCGTGTAAGAGTCTTTGCGCCCCTGCTGGCCAACCGTGGAAAATTCCCCATGTCTATAACATTATATACATATATATATATATATATGTTTGCCTGTGTCCATGAGAAGTCACCAATGAAACAGGAAATTAAGGTGTTTTCGCCGGTGTGCTACAGGCAGACCGTAAGGAATATCTAAAAAAGCATATAATTACTTGCAAACCCATGTCTCTAGATGTGACGTGCCAAATGTGAGCTCATTTGGACCAAAAAAACAAGTTCTAGTAGCGTTTTACAAACACGCAGTAAAAAACTATGGTGAATTTTTGATCCAATTTGGCCAACTTTCTGTTTTAGAGGTATTCGCCAATTCATTTTTTGGTATGTCTTATTGTTCACTATCACTGTTCCGAACTTTGTTTGCCTGTGACAAACTTTGCTTGTCCTCACTCCCATAGAGTCCACTTCTAGATGGCGCTGTTGAGTCGGGTCACTTTGTCGCAGTATCTGTTTTATCAAATTTTTTACCGGACCGGTCAATCCCGCATCCGGTTTGGGAACTTTTTGTCGACATTTAGACCCTCTTCATTTGCAAAGAAAAATAATAATAGAGAAGAACAAATGGGTGAGGAACAATAGCCCTCGCCAGTTACTCTGTTACTGGCTCTGGCCAATAAAAATGTCATTGTCAGAGCAGCCTCTAAACTTTTTACGTTGGACCAAATTACAAACCGGTGTCATCCCCAGCTACTACAGGTTGCTTTAACACTAGTGCAACTAAACAAATCCTTATATTGGCCATCAAGTTTATGGCTCCTTCATCATTTTATAAAGACATTTCACTGCCACGTTTATTTTATTTTATTTATTATCCACTTACAGGTGATCACCATTGACTGAGTGCAAGCAGAGCAGCCACACTTACGAGAAGAGTTTGAAAGAAAGACAATTTGTTTTGAGCATTTTTTCGCTCAAAGTTAAAGACTATGAATTAACATATAAAGTAGTTTAAGAATGTACCAGGTTGATTTACATTTTTGGAAATTTCAGTTATTTCTCGTAACTGATTTATTAGCATATCCCTCATTTAATCTATAAAAGTCATACAAATATGCTACCACTTACTGTGACATTTCTTATTATGCAGACTGATATACTATCTTTGGCTGAAAATGAAAACAGCACGACGGCATTTTAGGAGAACAAAGTTACGTGGGATTGAAATGGGATTGTCATCAGAATTTTCAGTGTCAATTTTGCCCAACTCCCAGAAACATGTTGGATTTTCATGGCAACGTTACTTCTTTTAATGTTCCATTCTATGTAAACTGTGGACCTCAACATTGACAGAAGAAAAATTTCCATTCATTATTTCAATAGACTTTCAGAAAAGTTTCAACTTGCTAATGTGGTAATTAGACGATTTAATTTATTATGTGTTTTGATACTTTATAAACCTCAAAAATTTCAACAAATTGTAAGTTTTAAATGTGCTTATGCCCTAAAACCAACCGCCTAACCACATAGCTGGTGAACCTCTGTTGTGCCTTTTAAATATTAAATATTGAAAACCCTGCAAAACAAATGGGAAATTTACTTCCAAAGCTGCAGTTGGCTTCACAGTGGTTGGGACTGTTGAGAGTCCATACCAAGCCACAGCCAACCACACTAAAATAGATGAGCTAGTGAGACAATTGGTTTAATATTAGGCTAATTGAAACCCAATGAACTGTGTTGACAATCCCCCTCTATTAGTCATTGTAACCTTGCGGCAATAGTCATTCATTAATAGCATCCAATGTGTTTACTTATGCAATTTTCTTTCCCACAGTCTTCTGAAAGATTTTTGTTTGCAGCTATATGCAAAAATCTTCAGTTTCTCACTCCTAAGTATAAATAGACTCCATCTGCATGCTCAGGCTTCTCTTCTTAAGCCCATAATAAGGTTTAGGCTGTATATTAAACCAGGCCATGCTCTGAGAAACAAGAGTCTGTTAATAATTTAAGGTTGTTTTTGAAAATTATGCTTTAATGACTGCAATTAGCCACAAGTGTTAATGAGACAGCTCCAATTATTTACAGATAAGAAAAGAAAGCAGGGTGAAGTTATTAGTATATCAGAGCACCTTACATAATATGTGACTTTATATTTTCCCTATTCAAATATCTTCTAAACATGATGACAAATAAATTCACTGTTAATATATTAACATGTGATGTAAACCAAAAAAATGTTGCCTTCCAGTAGGTGTAAGGCTGTGCAATTAATCATATTTTGATCGCGATTTCGTTTTGTGTGTCAAACGATCTCCACACTCATATAATCAAGTGGAAATGATTTAAAGTTTATTTTGGGATATTTTTTTATAAATAAGTATATTTATTTTATTTTTTTTAAATATAGAGATTGTAGAATAGCTGGATATACAGTTTATTTTGGATACAATTATGTTTTTCTATGCCTTATTTTATGTTCAAAGTATATTTTATTCAATTTATGTTTTATACATGGCAATACTGCTCTAAGGTACATATTTGTAGACTATATTTATTTTCAATGTGAATGTTTTGCATAAATTATCAATAACAAAGTGTTTAGGTTTTTTTTTTTGAGAGAGAGAAATGCTGAATAAATGCATCGTGTAACTAAAATAGAATCGCATGAATAATCATGATTTAAATATTGTCCAAAATAATCGTGATAATGATTTTTTTTTCATAATTGAGCAGCTCTAAGTGGGAGTACGGTTACTTTAAAATAAAATAAAATAAAAATGTATTGTTTTTATACATACAAATATATTTGCATACAGTACTTTATGATAACTACATGAACTAATAATTTATTAATCATTTAAGCTTTGTAACTAACTTAATACCCTAACCCTGACTTCTAATCATAACCTCGTAATTCTGTAGTTACTAAGGCTGAATTAATCTTAATAAACTATTTGTTTATTATGAATTAAGTCTTTATTTTTCATGTTTTATTAAGGCGGTAAATAGTGCAGTTATTATATAGCTATATTTCATGCAATTAGTTAAAATAAGTTATGTGTAAAAATGCTCAAAAGCCTAGAAGAGCTGTGTATTGAATCAGCCTTCTCTGTTTTCATGTTCTTGGCTTAGAAATGCTGTATGAAAACCACTGCTATAACCATAACCTGCTCTATGTCCTGACTGCAGTAACAACCCGGCCCACCGGTACTACCTGGCCACTGACCCGGTGAGCGGTCAACTGTACGTGTCCGACACCAACTCCCGGAGGATCTACAGGCCTAAGACCCTGAGCATCACCAAGGACATCCAGTCGAACGCGGAGGTGGTGGCCGGTACGGGAGAGCATTGCCTGCCCTTCGATGAGAACCACTGCGGAGATGGCGGCAAAGCTCCGGAGGCCCCCCTCACCGGCCCCAAAGGTACGGCTGCACGTAATGAAGATGTCCTGCTATAGTGAGGGGGCGGGACGGGCACGGGGCGTTCTGACATGAGTGGCAGGCAGAGGAAAGGCAGATTTATGGGGACAATAGGTAATGAATACATGGGATGTGTTTGGGCTGTGGGTCAAGGTTAGAAGAAGTATGTCTGCTCTCGAAATACAGCCAAATAGGCAGCTGTTATGGAAGATGTTTCGCGTTCACATTGGGCATGGACAATCAATTAAAAGTGTCCTTTAATGTGCCAGGCTTCTTCAGACTGCTTTTCAGAAAGTAGCCAGGCGTCACACTGAGTTACAAGAGCTCTACAACCTGCCTGCAAACATATGGGCCTGTGCGGTTGGACTGCTCACTTGCCCACAAAATCTGGGGATGAAAAAGACTACGATGAATTGTTTTGCACTAGTTTTTGGCCAGTGCGAATGCCAACTGCACTAGCTGAGCTTCAGATGGTGATAAAGGCTTGAGTGAAGGCAATCTGAGGGAGAGACTCTAATGATGGAGTGGGTGGAAGCGCAGACCAGAGAAGAAACAGCAGATGGCTCCATTTTTCCCTCCTCACAGACATTTGGTGAACTCTGCTCAAATGTGACACTTTTCATCTGTCGGAGATTCTCAGACTGTCAAATAGCCAGCTCCAAGGATTCACCGCAGGCTCCCTCGGCTCGTCAATGTTTTAGCAGAAAGCAATCTTGTGCGGACCTAGCCACAGGTCAAACCAAACCACTCACCTTCTATAGAGGCTTTTAAAGTCTTCATTGAAAAATGAAACCCTACTTGAGCGATAAGAGCAGAGCCAGAGCTGACTCAGACACAGTGGATTCACAAAGGCAAGAGATATTTGATCATATCCAGCCTGTATCTGTCTGTGCTTTTGTTTTACTTAAATGCATCATCCTTTTCATGTAGATTGTGTTTGTTACATCACAACATTTTAATTGGCCTAAGCTTAATAAATTGTTGTCTCACACATTTCCTATGCATATAGTGAAGATCCATATGCTGTCTTCTCAAATTGCAATCTGACAAACGTTTGTGTCAAAACAAAAATGTTGGCAAAAAAAATACACAGACTGAAAGGAATCAATGAAAGCAATAAAATAAAATGTTTAAAAAAAGGGAGGAAAAAAAATTCCAGATTAATACAAAGATATCTGACCACAGATTTTATCATTTGGTATTCTGTGTATCTGGTCTCAAAAATCTGGTGAGACTGTTTCGTCAGGCTATTGAAACTAAGCTAAAGACAGGTCAGAATATGGTAGAGTTTGAGTAGAACTGTCAAAATGCTGTTTTGTCCTGGATTATAGTTAGTAACTCTGCAATTTGTGGAATTATCCAGAGGAAACAACATCATTAAGTTCACTGCACATCTGTCCTCCATATGACTTGATGATGACAAATTTAAAATCTAGAGAGTAGAAAATTTATCATCTTTTTTTACACAAACTAACTTTTACAACAGCATCATAAGCATCCTTGAAGACTCCTGATTATGTTTGAATTGGCACGTATTTCTGAGTGATGTGTTGACAGCCTCGTCAGTTTGGGACAAATGGCTGCAGCGACTTGACTGTCTGACTTCCAACTTCCATGGCCGCGCCGACACTCAATCACAGACACAATTTGGACCCCGTTGTCACCATGGAAACCACCCGTCTTTCACCCCTTTCAAACCCAAATTGTCCGAAGCTGTCATTTCCACTCGGCCGCCCATTTCGTATCTCAAATTGTGTGCAGATTGTTGGCGATTGTTGTTGGGGAAAAAAAAATAAAACTGAAAACACAAGTGAAACCACCCATTGACCCCTCACCTCTGAGGCCTGGATTTGAAAGCACATATACCGTTTGAATACAGCCTTTGCCACTCCTGCTCGAGAAATTATTTAATACCAGAAAAGCAGCGTTTGAATAATTGATGGATATGCTTTTTGCAGTGACCTGAATAATGGGGAGGCAAGCTTGACACATGTATCCTTCGTGTTCTGTCGACTGAGTCATGCAAGCAGAGAGACCAGAAAACCTCCATAATATATAGTATATTTTCTCTTTTCTCCAGGCATCGCGGTGGATAAGAACGGCCTCATCTACTTTGTGGACGGCACTACCATTCGTAAGGTGGACCAGAACGGGATCATCTCCACCTTCCTGGGCTCAAACGATCTGACTTCTGCACGGCCTCTGACCTGCGACAACAGCATGGACATCAGTCAGGTGAGTTATGTGTGGCGAGGAGCCAGGGCAGTGCCACAGTGTGTAAGCCTATTCATCCAGCCATGACAGGAGATAGGAAACACAGCTGCACTCCAGAAACAATAACCCTGTAAACTATAAATGGCTGATTTGTTAACTGGACACATGAAAGGAAAAAAAAAAGAAACTGACAACATTTCTGAACTTTAATGTCGTATTTTTCAGATTATAAGGTACAATATTAATAATGTTGAATTCTCTTATCTCTTTTCATACAGAAGATGCACCGGATTATAAAGCGCATTAAGTGAAACAAATGGACGACACTTGAGACTGATCCCTTAGACAAGGCGTCCATGATCCATTGGCAGATCGTAGCGTAACTCGCTACTCGCTACTCAATACTCAAAACTACATGGCTCATTTGCATAAACTATAAGCACTGAAAAAAAAAAAAAACAGCTCGCTCCTTGTGCGCTGATGCGGTCAGCTTCTGTTGGGTTCTGCGAGACTCCTGACTACGATAGCAGTAATGCTTCAACAAACCATCAAACGGAGCGGCTTTGTAACTTACCAAAGTCGTACTAAAACATTTTGACAGATTTTTGAGCGCCGTGTACCACATAAAATCGATTCAAGGTCAGTAAGCACAACTAGAAAGGTACATAAGGTGCACTGGATTATAAGGCGCACTGTTGATTTATGAGAAAATTAAAGGATTTTAAGTGTGCCTTATAGTCCGAAAAATATGATCATTTGAAATTTCCCAATCATTATGGGGCGGGGGGAAATGCGTGCTTTCTTTAAAAGCACTTTCCTAATGCATAATACCAGTGTTCACCATGATGAGTTTATAAGAGCTTTTCCCAACTTTCAGAGGTCACTGCGGACTTTTGCCCTTGCAGTAAAGCTAAAAGCAACACATCCTGAATCTGGTTTATAAATGGTTTATAATTACATACAGGCAACACACAACAGTCTCATTTTGGCTGCTTATACAATATATCTGTGCTAGGGCAAAACAAAATGTGATCAACTACAGGGACAGGTTGGAGGTTGTGTTTAGCTGGGCTTACAGTTCATTTCCAGCGCCGATATAAAGTCTCATTAATTCAGGTCATTTCAGGGCGTATTTCAGTTGTGCCCTGTTGATGAATTGTGTAAAGTTTGTAAAGTTTCGTGCCCTTTTAAGTGAATTCATACACTGAAGCTTCAAAGACTAGTGTCCCGATTTTCCTCCCCTTTTGAACTGCTGCCTCTTTTCTGCACTTCTCCATCTGGTAAACATCAAAACTGACATCACAGAGGAATATCACCCCACTGTCTGTTTTATTGTGAACTAAAGGAGTTACATAAGGAAGTGATGCCTTCCCAATCTCTTTTACCCTGGACATAACCCTATTCATGCTCTTTCAACTCAATTAAAGTGCGTGTGACAGTTTTTCATGTTTTTCTCATTAGGCCCTGGTTTTGTGGGATTGTACGTGTGGTAAAGAAAAGATTTATCATAGTTTTACATCATTTTACATCACATAATTAGCCTGTTTGCTGTGGTTACGCAGACTTGTGCCAAAAGGACAATAATTAATTAGCTGTGGGTTTATCCACTTTAATGCACTTAATTTTTTTTTTTGGAATTGCTGTTTTGTTTGAAAACCTAGGCTAATATGAATTTTAAAAAAACTTAGCGGTATACTGGAAAGGCTACTGTAATATTTAAAGAAAGAAATAAACATTTACTTTTCATTTAAAAACATGTCTACAAATTTATTCTAGGCTTTTTATGCCATATTTAAAAAATAGTGAAAAACGTTAACCGCGTTTTGATATTCAGTTTCAGTATTTGGCCAAGCATTTCATTTTTATTCAGTTTCGGCCACAAATTTTCATTTCGGTGCATCCCTAGTTAAGAGTCAGATTGTGGAAACAAAAGTTGAGAAGAAAAGTATAAAAATACAAGAAGTACTGCATAGTTTTAAAACAGAATACCTTTACCTGTGTCATCAAGCCAAAAATTCCATAAAGAAGAATTTTTCTGTCCATTTACCCCTTCATATAATAAAATGAAAGTGTGTAACAAAATAAAAGTGACTTATTACTGATTATCAACAGTGTTGGGGAGTAACAGATTACATGTACCGGAGTTACGTAATCAAAGTACAAATTATGAGTAACTGTATTCAGTTACAGTTACTGTTTCAGTGAGTGGTAATTGGATTACAGTTACTTTGTTGAAATAAATGGAATACACAGAGGTATTTTCCTGTTTTCACTTTTTTTAAAATTCTTTTTTCGGTAATTCCACTCATTGCCGGACACTAAACCAGGTCTAAATCAGGTCTAAACTAGGTCTAAAACCAGATCTATACCAGGTCCAAATCAGGCCTTAACCAGGTCTAAAACCAGGTCTAAACCAGGTCTAAAACCAGGTCTACACTAGGTCTAAACTAGGACTAAACCAGGACTAAAACCAGGACTAAAACCAGGACTCTAATACCAGGTCTAAACTAGGTCTACACTAGGACTAAACCAGGACTAAACCAGTACTAAACCAGGACTAAAACCAGGTCTAAAACCAGGTCTAAAACCAGGTCTAAACCAGGTCTAAACCAGGTCTAAACTATGTCTCAAACAGGATTTAACAGGACTAAATCATGCTACGTGGACTGTGTCTCCTCGTCTTCTATCAATAATATTTTTAATATGGTTAAGTAAAGACTGGACTTTTTATTGTCTTTTAACAAAAAAAAAAAAAAATCGTATGTTACAATATCCTTGTCTTTGCTTCTCTACAGCTAACCAAGTAATCCAAAGTATTCAGATTACGTTACTCACTTTAAGTAATTTAATGGATTACGTTACCAACTACATTTTGGGGTATGTAATCTGTGATCTGTAGGGGAATACATTTGAAAAGTAACCTTCCCAACACTGATTATCAAATTATAAGTACTTCGTAAATAAAGCAAGTTTTGGCCCTTGTTTTTATCATTGCAAGTAAAGTGAATAAAGTAACTAAAAACTTGACAAAATAGGCAAGATATTTTGTAAAAGCTTAAATATAATATAATGTTGAGTATGTTTTAGTGAAATTAAGAGTCTAACTTGTCTTATGCACTTTTAGGTTAAGAAGGCAGCCCAACTTTCAACACCATAGCAACAGAACACCCACTGAATGTTATATAAGTGCTTGAATATTAGACATGCAATAACCTTATCTTCAATAAATTATGCTAAAATTTGTTTCAGAGAGAGTAGGTCAGACAGAAGCACAGACGTTCCCCACACATTTCCCGTTTTTGCATTCAGCGCCTTGTACCTGGAAACCAACAATAATTAAATTTCAAATTGGAGAAAAGTCTCTTCTTATGAATTTTGATTATGGCGGCAGTGGTGAGAGCAGTGCTGCATGGTTCTGCAAGTCACGGCTACATTAGGCTTTTGATTAATACTTCAGTTCAGTCAGATTTGTTGTAATTAGTTATTCGAACTTAGAAAAATCATTGGCAAAGCTGGGTAGCACTCAAAAGTTTTATTATGTACTGCCAGAACACAACATCCACTTGAGTTAAATACAATGAATGCCATATTTATTTTGGTTGGAGTAGTTCGATCAGATTAGAATTGTGCATTGTATGGCTTCCAAAACACTTCAGTTCAGAAAAATAAATATACAATGTGTTTATCACGCAAAAAAGTGAATTCCTGTATACATTGTTGTGATTCTTTCTCTCTCTCTTCAGTCCAAATATTTACCGTAGTCTGAAGAAGAGCATTTAAGGAAACGTACTTTACTCCGCTGGCATTTAGGACATTTAGGACCCGTCCACACTAGTACGTATTTGAGTCGTTTTCGTTGTGGATGCAGTGTTCACCCATACTAATCCAACTGAAAACGGCTCCAGAGACGGAACGATCTGGTGCCGCCAGCTCCCACGAATTCATTTGAGTACAGATCTGATCCGGCACTGTGTGGACGCCTGAAAACGCTGATACGCTGATGTAGGTCTATGCGCTGCGAAGTAGCTAATTCACCGCCAAAGCACTAAGAGGCTAGCATATATTCATATATACGGTCTATGCGTATGACCTGCAGATGTATAATCTCTGAAAAGTTTAACATGAACCATCTCCAACGCGATAGAAGCACAGAACAGACTCATCATCAGCAGAACACCCCTCTGTCACAGAACAAACACATATAATCCACTTGAGCCGTGTCCTTTAATCCAATAGAAGCTGAACCACATCAGCGCACAATAGCCAGCTGTTTTGAGTTCTCAGTTTATGTAAAAAACAAGTACAACAGAGTCCTGTGCCAGGGTACCCACAAATAGTTGCCAAAACGGGCGGATTTTCACGTTCTGGAATTTTACAGGCGGGTATGCGGGCTGGTAGTGATTACACACGGGCGGGTCAGGTGAATCAGATGAACGGTACAAGCGATAGAAAAATACTTGACGTGCGTCCAGGACGTCCAATGCCCTGGAAACAAGTGCCCAGTCCCGGTCTTTTCCTGAAACGATGGTAGACTAGGCTGAGAGAGTCATTTTAGGGTATTTATTACATAAAACCATCAGAAGCACAGAACAGACTCACCATCAGCAGAACACCCCTCTGTCACAGAACAAACACATAATCCATTGAGCCGTGTCCTTTAATCCAATAGAAGCTGAACCACATCAGCGCACAATAGCCAGCTGTTTTGAGTTCTCAGTTTATGTAAATTAGCCATGTGGTTTTAAGTTTCGTTTCTGTAAAACGTAAACACACAGACTCAAAGCTGTGTGGATAAGAAAGGCTTGCAGACACAGAAACGATGTGTGTGGATGCAGATCATTTCCGATACGGTGATACGCAGAGTTGTTTCAGTGTAAACAGGGTCTTAGATTAACATCAAGATAATTGTTAATTGCCATGGCAACAGTTCCAGATTTTCATCACTGTGAAGCCCACTAATAGTTAAAAAATACTAGTAATAATAAGTTTTTTTGAATTCATTGTTTTTGCTGTGTACAAAGTTGCCTCCAGGCGACAGGTTATAGAATTACAATGCATGACACTTTTGCAACAGCTCTTTGCTTAAATATTAATAGCGCCCCAAACCTGACTGCTTAAAAGTCACAACGAAACCTAAAAAAATGTAGAAAAGAAAGATGCATTCTGACAACAGGAGTTCAACACTGAAACAAGCTCAGCTCATTACTTTTTTATGTGGTTTAATCATAAAAACATAGTTATTGATATATTTAAAACAGAAAAAAAGAATAAAGATTAGCTGGGATTGTGTTGTTTAAATATTGAAATGTGTCGGGACCTTCTTTGTGGGGGCAAAAATGTAATTGCAATAGTCATCCTTTATTTTAAGATAGCTGCACAGTTCATTTTCAGATGTTGAAATATTCTGTATTGTAATATTAGTTTATTTCAATGTTGGGTTTATTGTCTATCGCTATCTGCTAAAGAAGTGACTGCAAATATGGCTTGGGCTCAGCTGTTCAGCATGTTAAGTGAAAACTTGAGTGAAGTTGTGGAGTTGTTAATATAATGGCAGTCTACTCTAAATTGCAGTGAGGACAGAGCCTGCTGTGTCCCTGCTGTTAAACTACATACATAAATGCTCTTATATGGAGTGAGCCTTGAGACTGTAAAAGCGCTGGGGTTCTGCTTTCCAGACTGGGCCACTGTGACGGACAGCTGTGAGGAAAGTGCTGTCAGTCACAGACGCTTACCCTGACAGCTCTCTGACGGAGATTAGGAAACTCAGTATTCATGTTTGTATGAGCGCCATTTTAATCTTGTTAAGGCTTAGAGCTGGACTGTTGGAGACTATGACTGTGATTTCACTAAATATGAAGCAATCGAATAAGTGTATCATTTTTATATTCACATTAACAAATGCTCTCATTTAGAAATCACTGTATTCTGGAAGTTTGCTTCTCAAATTAAATTAAATGACTGATTGCATCCAAAACCAATAGTTATCTACAGTTATAGGCAACTGTAGATCAGATCTTCAGTGATGTTCTGCTCTAATTAATCCTTCTGTGTCCTCCACCATCCTGGGCTCTCCTCCAGGTGACCCAGCTGAGGTGATGAGACTCAGACTCAAGTTGTGACCAGATGGGTGCTTAGCTCCCTTGTCCCAGTGGTTCTCTTCTGTTTGACACGGCCATCTTGAGGCTTTCTCTGCGGCTCCTGTGGTTTTAGAGAACAAACTATGGATGGTGACTTGGCTTCTATGCCTGTGCACCCATCTCCTCTATCAGGAATCATCTGGCTCTCCACCATGTCGGCTGGCAGCTCCTGACAAGTCCTTGTACTTAGTGGTCCTCCTATAGGACGATAAGCTTCAGTATAAGTACCAGCTTTTTGGACTATGAACTCCATGTGGGCCCAGGAAGGCGTTTGTTTTTGTCTTGGGAACTTCAGCTGTTGCTGCAGTACCTACAACATCTGCCTGTAATCTGCTGGGTACCAGAACATCTGCACAAGTTATCCTGGATAATTTATAATAACATAAAATGACAGTCATAGCAATAAGCAATAGAAAATGTCCATAAAGAGTGGGTGTAGACATTCAGAGGTGGATCTAAAAAAAAAATTTAAATAAAGACTAAAGACTCAAGATTCAAAGCTTCTTACTGTAGGTAGCAGAGGTAGGGACTTGTAAGTCGTGACTTGGACTCGAGTCAGACTTGAGTCACTATATTTAGGACTTGAGACTTGACTAAATAAAATAGACAAAGACTTGGGACTTGACTTGAACTTAAAGGTCAATGACTTGGGACTTGACTCAGACTTGAGCCCTGTGACTTGAGAAGACTTGATTCTTCACCTAAAAAATATGTTTTTTTTTGTTTTTTTTTTGTTTTTTTTATCCCTCCCACCTCTCTATTTTTTTTAATTTGGGAGTAACAGTAACGGAAGTACTGTGATGTGGTATCCTCAAATGTACTACAGTAATACACAGTACAATACAGTAAAACAGAGGGAACTACAAAGACTATGATCCATCCATTTCAGTGCAGACTACTTGACAAAATAACTGTGCTCTTAAAGCGCTCTTAAATCTTAATTCTTTCTATTCTGACTGTAATAATTTGCACTCTTCTCAAGACATTTTAAAAGGAAAAATCAGCATTTCAACAACTCTTATATAAATACTCATATACCGTAACTATTTAAGTACAATTTAGTTTAAAAGTCTTATAAATCGCATAAATCTAAGTTATTTGGCACTTTTTTGGTTTAAAGACTTGAAATAACTTGAAGCTCAAAGCAGAGGACTTGGACTTGACTTAGACTTATGGGCCAGTGACTCGAGACTCGACTTGGAGCTGCCTGTCTTTGACTTGGGACTTGACTCGGACTTGAGGTAAAAGATTTGAGACTTACTTGAGACATGCAAAACAACAACTTGGTCCCACCTGTGGTAAATAGTCAAATGTCGAGCTACTGACTCTCATAGTTAACAGTTGTGTCCATATTGAAGCATTTTGAAGTCAGCAGTAAACAGTCTATTTGGTTGTGTGGGTTGCAAACACGCAGGAGAGGAGATGAAAGCAGACAGGAACAAGGGATTAACATTGTCATTTTAAGCTAACGAAGCAAGTGAATTACCGGAAGCCCGTGAAGACCCACATTTGGCGAGACAGAGCGGCCCTGGTTCACTGCAGTGAGCCTTAAAGGGATGCTCCAAATGACTAATCAGCCTGCAGGAAAAGGCTTATGAGCTTCTGACACCTTTATATTTTTGTATATAGATATAAACCAGTCATCTGAAATACCATAAATAACAGGTGTCATGAATAGGTCCACGTTACAAAGGCCAAAGCACTTTTACAATGCCCAGTTTTCTCCTGTTCACAGAAGCAAAGAATTTCACTTTAGCAAGTTCAAAAATGCAAGTCACTGTTTTTTGTAAAAGTACAACGGCATACATTTAACCATTTTAGGAAAGAAATTTCAACGTGTAAGGAAACTGTGACTCATATTTGAATAATGAGTAAAGTTAACGTTATTATGTCATTTGTAACATGTTAATAAGCATATGTTAATAATCATTCAAATCAGGGTGAATTATTTTAGAAAAGTAGGTAATTTTTTTATTATTACAACACATTAACAATATATTGATCTGCTGCCACCAACTTATTTGTTTTTATAAAATACTACAGCTGGAGAATATCCTCAAGCTGTTGCAGACAAACTCTCAGAGCATGCAATACAATCGGGAAACTGAAATGCAAGTAAATCTAAGAGCAAATATGTCAAAATGTGTATGTACATCCTATGTATTATGAGTAAAATTTCTCTTGCCCTGTAGGGATAAGTAGCTCTTGAGGTAGATATAAGTCTGCTGTGTTCAGTCTGCATCTCATTAGAAAGTGCTTTATGTTGATGATAGAGCACGTTAGTTGTTGTTAGTTTTACCATCAGAGTAAAACTTCACTCTTTGAGAGTTGTGAAAAGCACTTACTGTATAAACTCATCGTGGTGAATAATTAGGATGCTTTTATTGTTTACTTGTTCATGTTTTAAGACTGTAAAAAACAAGTACAACAGAGTCCTGTGCCGGGTACCCACAAATAGTTGCCAAAACGGGCGGGTTTTCACGTTCTGGAGTTTTACAGGCGGGTATGCGGGCTGGTAGTGATTACACACGGGCGGGTCAGGTGAATCAGATGAACGGTACAAGCGATAGAAAAATACTTGATGTGCGTCCAGGACGTCCAATGCCCTGGAAACAAGTGCCCAGTCCTGGTCTTTTCCTGAAACGATGGCAGACTAGGCTGAGAGAGTCATTTTAGGGTATTTATTACATAAAACCATCAGCAGAGGCGATCGGCTCGGCGGCTGCGCTCCTGGTTCAGTCCTGGTTCAGTCCTGGTTCAGTCCTGGTTTAGTCCTGGCGATCGGCTTGGCAGTTGCAGCATGTATACATTTATGCTGATGACACTAGTTTAGACCTGGTCTAGACCTGGTTAAGTCCTGGTTTAGACCTAGTTCTGTCCTGGTGTAGTCCTGGTGTAGTCCTGGTGTAGTCCTGGTGTAGTCCTGGTGTAGTCCTGGCGTAGTCCTGGCGATCAGCTCTGTGGTTGTGGTGTGTGTATATTTATAATCCGCTAATGACATGACGTAGGTTCAGTCCTGGTTTAATCCTAGTTCAGTCCTAGTTTAGTTCTGGTTTAGACCCGGTGTAGTCCTGGTGTAGTCCTGGTTAAGTCCTGGTTCACTAATGGTGTACTCCTGGTCCAGTCCTGGTCCAGTTCTGGTGTAATGCTTGGCAATCCGTTCTGCAGTTGCGGCGTGTATTTATTTATAATCCACTATATACACAGCGCAGGTTCAGTCCTGGTTTAGTCCTGGTTCAGTCCTGGTTTAGTCCTGGTTTAGTCCTGGTTTAGTCCTGGTTTAGTCCTGGACTATTGGGCTGTCAGACTAATGGGCTGACCCTGATTTATCACGGGTGTGGTGCTGTACTGTGCGGGTGTGGGAGTGTGCGGGTCTTGATAAATGGCCCCATGCAGGGCTCTGAGGTACAGCACCTTTAGTGTTAATAGTTTTTTTTTTAAATGTGATAAAATAATTGCTGTTCCTTTTGCATCTTTCTTATGTTCACTATTTATGACCTCGTTTCAGGTGATCTTGGAGTGGCCCACAGATTTGGCCGTGAGCCCGATGGACAACTCTCTGTATGTTCTGGACAACAACATCGTCCTGCGTATCACAGAAACCGGACAGGTCAGCATCGCCGCCGGCCGCCCCACCCACTGCCCGCTCGCCGCCTTCGAGAGGGGTGTGGCTGGGGGTCAGAGGGCACTGCTCACCCCTCTGGAATCCGCCGTCTCCATTGCCATCTCGTACCACGGCGCCATTTACATCTCTGAGACAGACGAGCGCAAAATGAGCCGCATCCGGATGGTTTCTGTGGACGGGGAGATCACTCATCTGGCCGGGGCTCTCTCTGAGTGCGACTGTAAGAACGATGCGAACTGTGACTGCTACCAGACAGGCGACGGCTACGCTAAAGACGCCCGGCTTAACGCTCCGTCCTCGCTGGTGGCCGCTCCGGACGGGACACTCTACGTGGCAGACCTGGGCAACATCAGGATCAGAGCGATCTCCAGGAACGGGCCAACATTCAGCGGTGGCACTTATGAGGTGAGATGGCAAGGTTTCCCCTGGTGAGGTGTTCTGGTAAACGTGAAGAATTCAACTTAACTAAAACATTTTGTAGATCAAGAGGGTCAACAAGGCACAAATCACAGACATTGGATGCAAAATCTGTTTTATTTTTCAGTATGGATCTAGTTAAACAGATACAAAAAGTACTGACATTGAATTATTTACAGTATTCTTTTATGTAACTGTAGCCTTTTACAACTCTTAACCACATTACAAGGAGGTGAGGTGTTTTCTCAAGTTGTAATAAAACACTGGGTTGTTAATTGACTTGACCGTAAATTCCGAACTATAAGCCACTACTTTTTTCTCAAACCTTGAACCCTGCAGCTAACAAAACGATGCGGAGAATATATGGACAGATTATTTGTTTGGCACATTGTCCATTCGTATATACGGTCTGTGGTTTAGCAACACAGCGGATGCGCGCAGCCTGAGTGCAGAGAACTCTGCTGTGTGTGTGCGATTACACATGAATCTTGGGTTAACATGAAGTTGCTCAGTTACTCAAATAGTTTATCGCTGTGTGATAAAATAAGATGATGCTAAATGAACATTAGTGAGGGGGATACGTCTTACCCGTATGTGTAAATGACGAGAAGAAACGTGTCAAACTTCAGTAGCCGAACACCCCATTATATATTATATTCTATCAATCATACCTGATTGATAGAACTTGCCCCACCCCCGAGAGAATCTGAACTCTGCTGAAATCCTACATGAAGACAAGACAGCAGCTCTTGCAGGAGTCATGTGCGGTAGAGTACAGGAGAGAGATGGGGGTGATGCGCCGAGGAGGTTTTGAACAGTTATTTTGCGCTTCATACACACACCCTCCTCATGGAAAACACATGAAGAAATCCAGATGATGCAGCTTTTAAGTTAAAGGCAATCGATGTGACTGTCGAAGAAGGAAAGAGAGTTGCAGCATGTGAGCTTGGCATCAATGAGTCGATGGTGAGACGTTGGCAATGGCGCATGATGAACTGACTCAATGCAAAAAGACGACAAAAGCTTTCAGTGGCGATAAAAGCAGATGGTCTGAACTTGAAAACGTTCTTGAAGACGTGGACACCTGCGGCTTATATTCAGGTGCAGCCTGTATGTGTACAATTTTAAAATTTTGTTAAAATTTAGTTGATGTGGCTTATATTTAGGTGCGCTCAATAGTCCGGAAAATATGGTATTTACATTTACAGTATTAACTTATAGTAATAATTATTGTATAATTATCATTTGCATACAAAATGTGTATATGTGAATAAACTTAGATAGAATAAATTCTATCAGATGCTCTCCTAAATGTCACACTCCAACCTGACTCCTAGTTTATTTCAAATCTGAAACAATATAATATTAAGCACATGCAAAAAATAGTTGTATTAAGAAATCAAACAATGACTTGGCTAAACACATGCTAAAATGTGATGTCATACAGATAAATATTTTTTTTCATCGTAACATTTTGGTCACGGCAGAGATAAGAATCCAGAGAACATGAGATAAGAGCTGGGCCAATGAGCTGCTAACTCTAATCAGTAGTTTGTTTTTTTTCCTGACCATGACCATGGATAAATCTTTATTCTCATCTAATCTAAGCTGCAGTAATTGCTCTGTCCACACTGACCATTGGCTATCGGTAAGCAACGCCACAACAGCAGCTGTGAGCAACAGTTTGGCAAAATTAGCACTAATTACATTTAATTGTGAAATTGCTTCCATTTATAAGAGATCTTATATTGAGTGTTTGTAGTGGTGCCATGTGGTGTAGTCTGTTTGCCAAATGCTTTTCTGTGGACAGAGCTTTTATGCAAATGAATGGACATTGGACATAATATTTGTTCAGAGAAAAATGTCTGTGTATATGTAACCAGGCCAAAGACAGTAGCAGTGTGGTGAGGCTGTACAATTTCTATAATGGTACATTTTCTATGGTATGGATGCAATAATGGAGGCATAAAATCATGTGTTTTTTACATCAGCACAACTGTTGGCAATAAAATCAACATATAATTTTTACATATTTGAAATGTACGCATTTTTGAAAGTGAATATGAATGTGCTTTTCTAATCTCTCTGTGGGACAGGTGGCTTCTCCGGACGCCCAGGAGCTCTACGTGTTTGACACTAACGGCACGCACCAGCACACCGCCAACCTGCTCACGGGAGACCTCAAGTACACCTTTGGCTATAGCACAGAGAACGACGTCACCGCGGTAACAGACAGCAGCGGGAACACCCTGAGGATCCGCCGCGACGCCAACAGGATGCCTGTGAGGATCGTTGCCCCTGACAACCAGGTCATCTGGCTGTCCATGGGAACCAACGGAGGGCTGAAGACTCTGACAGCGCAGGGGCAGGAGTTGGTGTTGCTCACCTACCACGGAAACAACGGGCTGCTGGCAACCAAGACCTCCGAGATCGGCTGGACCACATTTTTTGAGTGAGTCCCATTATGTACATAAACTTTGCATTTAGGTAAACTAACATAGCATTTAGGTATGCTGCCATTGATATTGGTAATGCAAACACAACCAGTAGGGATGTAACAATAACCTAAATATCATGATATCCTTTCACCAGAACTCTCACAATAATATCGTGGTCCATCACAATATATCAAATTGCAAGGTTTTTCACTTTAAAGTATTATAAAAGAGCGAACTGCATAGGCCATGATCCTTTACTTAGTGTACTGCCTAATAAAATAACTGTTCTAAGCACTTGTAATATTATTTCTTTGGAATATGGCAGTAATGATCCACGCTGAAGACTGATCAAGGTATTTAAGAAGGAAAAAAAGTAGAGTATGTATAATTGTGTTAACTTCTCCAAAATATCGCAATAATTATTATACCATGAGAGGGATATCGTGATAATATCGTACCATGAGCTTTGGATATCGTTACATCCCTAACTACCAGTAAAAATATACTTTCTCATTTTTGGTTTTGCTTTCTTTTCATTACTAATCCTACTATAGTTATGAGTACAACTACTATTACTATTACTACTTTTTTTGTGTTGATTTTCACTGAAGGTATCACAATTATGAATGAACACGTGGAATATAGTAAACAAAACAAACTAAACATGCTTCGATCACTGCTTTGCACTCTTGCCATTCCACTAATGAACCCTGGAAAGGCACCAGTGACGTGAAAACCATTTCAGCTCATTGAGAGAACGCCAAGAGTTTGCGCCACTGTTGAAAACTCAATGTACTCCAAATACTTTGAGGAGTTATTTCAGTTATGTTTTTTTTTTTTTTTTTTGCTAAAAAATGGACGAATATATTACATCATATATTTGCCGTCTTGCATATGGATCTAAAAATTGGACAAAGTAGTAAATCTAAAGAAAAAAAAACTGTGAATGAGCGTGTGTAATATTTTTTTTTACTTGTGTGGCGCAGTGTTTTTGAATGTTTATATGAATGTCTTTGCTGACAGCCTTTTCTCCTTTGTTTAATGTGTTGCTATACTTACTTTTTAATTTGCATGGAATAATATTTTTGATAATCTAGACTATGTGGGCACACGCCGGGAATCTTCTGACAAGGAAGCCCCCTCTCCCTATGTTGGGAACGCTGCAGCACATAAGTATGGATTTCATAGTGCACAGTACTAAAGTTACAGTACATCTGTGCTGTTTTACAAAGCCTAAGGACCAAATAAATATTCAGAAAAAAGTTGATTTAACTTGTTTCCTGTATCACAGCTGTGTTTCCCTCAAGCTATCAGAAAAGACAATATCACAGACTAGACGACTGTAATCAGGAATCTAAAATGAGACTAAAGTTGGAAGAGTAAAAACAACAATGGAAGAAACATAAATCAAAATCTTTATCTATAAAGGTCCGTGTACCATTTGTTCTTTTGAATTTCAATTAAGAATGAAAAACAATAAAATGGGAAAACAGTTATTTAATTTTTCCGTTTTAGTGTCAAACAAAAAAATACCTTTGTTTCTAATATTTAATTTCAAGTTTATTTCAAATTACACCAATCAAAAAACTGTTTCTGTGCCTATTTTAATTTAGATATTTTATTCTCTCTGGTTTATTTCACCCGGAAGTTTTGCTGCTTAGCACGCCGTGTGTGAATTCGCTGCTTCATGTTTCTCATCATGGAGTTTAACAATGACTTTCTAAGACGCAAAAGTAAAAGCATCACGATAAAAGAAGAGAACATATTTGCCCATAAAATAGCAAAGATTTTTCAGGTAAGTCTTTCTAGCAGCAGAACTTCTGGGGCAAAAAAAACAGAGAGAATAAAATATCAAATTTGAAATGGGCACGATGACTGTTTTTAGATCGGTGTTATTTGAAATAAACTTTAAATTAAATGTTGGAAATAGAGGTTGAAATGTTATTTAAATCTGAATAATGAAATAAAAAACAGTTTTCCCATTTTACTGTTTTTCGTTCTTAATTGAAATTCAAAAGAACGATTGGTACATGGACCCTGTAAGAATAGTATACTTTCATTTGAAGTTTGCTGAATCATATAGAGCCCATTGTGTGATCTGACAGTGGAGACAGTGGTCAAACGTTTGAATCCTCCATTATCAGACTTGATAATAGCAAGAGGCTTCAGTGTCTGTACAGTGTGGCACCTGAAACACAGGCTGGTGTCATGTAGAATCCTAATGGCCCTGCCTCAGCTCCTCTGTGTGATCCTCTGTCATGTCACATTACCACCGAACGGCACGCTCGCAGAAATAAAAGCACCGCCTTCAATGAAAATTACACTGACACATCAATCATCCAAATAATTCACTTCATTACAAGTCTGGCTTTTATGCAAACCCCAAAAGATGACGAGACGTGCCACTTACCCTTATCAAATATTTGGACTTTTTCACTTCGGGCTGATAGAAGACGGCCCTTAAAACAGCGGAATGATAAAATGACGTTTTAATTACAATAATGTTGATGGTGGTACTCAGAGTGGATAAAAGAGCTGATAATTAGAGGCACTATGGCACAGAGGGCTCTCACACATATCAACGTGCTGACATTTCACCGGCGGCAGAGTTTGACAAAAATGCTGTCGTGTCCTGCCTGAAAAGTAATATGAAAAAGAAAATAATCCTGTACATTCATTATCAGTGAGACTTTTTCTTAAATGGCGAGAAAAAGCCCACATGCTTTTTAAGTATATTGGACTTTTTCTCAGTGGTTTATATTGTTAGTCGAGAAGATTATTTTCTAAGACTTAAACCAAGACCACAGACAAGAAACCAGGACTATACTAAGCCTATAGGTGGAATAAATAATGCTTTACAGGTTTGACAAGCATCTCAAAGCGCTGCACTGTAATCATCATGCATCTACTTTACCATCAAAGTGCATCGACATTTTGCACACACCCTCTCATTCAGTGTTTTTTTTTTTTCTTCATAATTACTACTGTCTACAAAATGGCAAATATATGACGCAAGATATTGATAAATTTCTTAGCAAAAAGAGTAAAATAACTCTAAACTACTTTTTTTTTTTTTTTTTTTTTTTACAATTTGACATCCAAACTCCAAATTTTAGCCATTCTTTGCCTTGTCGACAGTGCTGCTTTGGCCTTCTCTCTGTGAGCTTCTTGATGAATTCACCTAAAACGGTTTTCACTTCACTGGTGCAGGGTTCACGAATGGAATGGCAAGAGTGCAAAGAAGTGATCAAAGCAAAGGGTGGCTATTTTTAAAAGCTAAAATGTTATTTTTGAGTTTATTTTTTGTTTACTCCAGTCCATCTGAGTCCATTCATAATTTTGATGCCTTCAGTAAGAATCTAAAATGTAAATAGTAATGAAAATAAAGCAAAAACAAAAATGAAGAATTGTGTCCAAACTTTTGACTGGTAGTGTAAGTCTGACTAAACCGTGGTTAGACCATTACTAAACCAGGATTTAGGCAAACCCAAGTCCACATCAGGACTACACTGTGTTTATACCAGAACCAAACCAGAATAAGTATGTACACTGAAAAGAACTCGACTTAGCATCCATCCATTTTCTTCCGCTTATCCGGGGCCGGGTAACGGGGGCAGGGACTCCCAGACTTCCTTCACCCCAGACACTTCCTCCAGCTCCTCCAAAGTTGTTAGACCAGCGTGTCCTAGACACCCTCCAGCGTGTCCTGGGTCTTCCCCGAAGCCTCCTTCCAGTCTGATATACCTGGAACACCTTCCGAGGGAGGCGCACAGGAAGTATCCAGAACAGATGCCCGAGCCACCTCAACTGGCTCCTCTCAATGTGGAGGAGCAGCGGCTGTACTCCGAGCTCCTCCCGTGTGACTGAGCTCCTCACCCTGTCTCTCATTTCGAACGCTTATATCCGTGATCTTGTTCTTTCGGTCATTACTCAAAGCTAAAAAACTTAGAAACTTTTCTAAACCAATTCTAAACCTGGAGTTAAGCCTGGATGAAACCAAATTTAGTTTGATAATGTTCTGATAACGTCTCCTCCACTGTACATTTGTGTGCTGCAGCTACGACAGCGAGGGCCGGCTCATGAATGTGACGTTCCCCACGGGCATGGTGAATAACCTGTACGCAGACCTGCACAGCGCCCTGACCGTGGACGTGGAGAGCTCCATGTCTGATGAGGAGATCAGCCTGACCACCAACGCCTCCACCATCAGGGCCTTCTACACTCTGGCTCAGGGTAAGGCTCAGGGCTCTACAGGCTGGTTCTTCACACTGACTCATGGTTCTACAAGCTGACTCAGGGTAAGGCTCAGGGTTCTACAGGCTGGCCTAATACAAGTATAAGGTATTTGTCATAGGTTGGAGGTCACAGGGCCAGAGATGAGTATGCTTTGGTCGTGTATCATTACAACGCCTACAGCTGACAGATGACAGTGTAAATGATGACTCGCTCCGTGTGGGGCTCTAGTGTCATACACTTCCACCTGGATCCACAGCCAGATGGCCAGCATCATTTTGTGTGTTTAATTTACTTGTTTCAACCTTTGATTATCAGTTTGTGCCCAGTAGTGTGAGGCCTACATACCTTGAGCCCTACCCTGAATTCAGACTGGTGTGTAGAAACCCAGAAATGAGTCAGTGTGAAAATACCGCAGACGTAATGATAGGCTTTGGTAGCACTGAGCCTTTTTTACACGTATCTAGTTTTACCATATCGCACGTAAACCCAGGAACGGATAGGTTAGGATATAGGACCCTAGATGTTAAGGATTGGATAGGCGAGGCTTGGTGGTCAGGCCTCGCATCTCTCTCAGTGGATGGGAGCTATTCGTGAGAGGCTCGTCCACTTGTCACACACTTCACCCATGGCATCACGTCCAGCACGCGCTCAGCGCAGGATCAGAGTGGGCTCAGTTCGCACTCCAGTTACAGTTGTTATTTGTTGCCATCTGATTGTACCTCCTTGTTCTCTTGTTGGTCTCGCTCCACACATTGCAGTGAGGTATGCAAAAGAGTCTTCAGTCGAGACCACATACGCGTATTTGTCTCAGATACACGGAGGATTCAGATTGTACATAAGCCAAAGTGTATTCAGTTAGGAAGGAGTATAATTCCAGACCATAATAAATCATTTTACAGTCACAAAAAATCATAAAATATCTACGCGTTTGTCTCCCTCACTTTCGCCTAATCACTCCTCAGTGTTTAATGAGATTCTGTGTTTTAAAAGTATTACTCTGAAAAGTAGTTTGTTTTTTAGCTTTGAGAGTTCAAAACATAGAGGATGAACATTGGAAGTTGAAGGAGCAACTCAGTCCATACATGGCCACACGCTTTCAGAGTTACAGTCGAGCTGCTCTCTCACATTGAAGGGACAGTCCATGTTTATGAGGTGGCTATTTCGGCAGACACTGTATCTGGATAACTATACACTGCTGGCTCACACGTCTGTGGTCGCAAATTACAGTCCGATTCTCTATAGCTATAAAACCAAGTTTGCTCCAGCCGATGAAACAGATCTCGTGAATTGTATAAATAGGATAGGTGGGGTTAATTGAAAGGGCTAAGAGAACAATATTTTACGAATTGTTGTTTGTCAGGGAGGCATGTTTTGTTTACGGAGACGGTTGTTATTTTTCACCGTTTCCAGCTTGGCTTGTGTATGCCCCTTTTGTTTTCTTGGTAAATATGACGGTCTCTTTCTCAGTGGGAGAGGGTTATCCCATGGTAACACTCGCACCGAGATGAGGTTGTGCTTAGGAACATCGCGCATAGCGTTACATAAAGACAGGAGAATACCTATCGGACGAAGGTGGGAGGACAAGATTGTCTGGAGAGGATGTAGGAAGGTACGTAGGAGTAAAGTAGCTCCTGCCGTTAGCTGAGCACAACGGGGGAGAAAATGCAATAATGTACTTGACTACTGGCATTGGCTTATCTGTTTTACTCACACTTTATGTTCCTCCCCAACCCTGAGTACACAGGCCGGTGAAAGAGACATAGGAATAGGCAATGGCTTAAGTCGACTCGCTCATATGCTTTTTCAAGTGTAAGACTTTGATACTTATCATTCTACCTGCTTGGATTTATAAGGTATTCGCCTGGTTAGACAGGTAATGGGATAGCCCAGACCTGATCCACCCAAACAGAGCCGCCAACATCCTGGCCGAGGGAGCGCTGCCAATGTTAAACCCCACCCACAAGTGTAAGTCCTGATGTGGACCTTGGGGTTTGCCTATCCTGGTTTGTACATGGTCCTAGAACACACGGTTTAGTTCAGACTTAACCACAGTACCAAGTCAAAAGTCTTTGGACACAATTCTCAACGTGTGCTGACCTACGTTCGATTGTTCGACGAGAGAGCATTGAGTATAGGTTCATGACACCACTAATAGCTGATTTGGAGCACAGTTGCTGAGGCACTCGCATTACCCTGAGAGACATCAGTAGTGCGCTTTAAGAATCCGGCCACAATCACAGAGACCATCGAGCACGGGAAGCTTTATGTGTGTTTGGGAGACGACAGCTTGAGAGGATGCGTAATTTTTTATAAAAATCTTTTCAAATATTTAAACATTTTTTTAAGCTCTAGTGTAACAATACATGTAGATGCCACACGCGAAAAGTGGAGATTTTACAGTTTTGGTTTGCCTCTTATGGTTCACCTGAGGTGAGGCTTATCTGTCTGACGAGAACCTTCCATCTGCATAACCGCCATAAATATCAGCGAAGTAGAGAAAGAACATGGACACTCCCACGCACGCATTCTCGCGTGCAACGAACCGCCTCTTTCCAAGGGTATGAATTCATTCTAGAATGCGCACGCTGATCACACCAATGAATGGGTTTAAATGTGTCTCAAAGCAGATGAGAAGATTTTTTGTTTACCTTGTACAGCTTTGATCTTAGGGTATAGGAGACAAAAGCATCGCCACAGCTTGAATTTCTCTTGTGAATTCTGCACGTCGATACTACGCGATAAGTACGAGAGTACATAAGAGAGGAGAAATTAAGTTAGTATATCATATAGTATGTTATCATTTACGTTCTTTTGAGAAAGTATTGTACGAAGTGAGTTTTGAGCAGTCTCACCAGCATTATTACAAGCGTTCAACCGCACATGAATTTGCCGCATTCTTGTTGAGGAACCAGCGTATGAGTTCAAATATAGATAGAATAATAATACCATCATGATTTGAGTTAGGCGTGTGTGGTCCAGTTGTTCCCATCTACAAGATGCAACTTTGATGAGTTATAACATTGGCTATGAATGAGTGAAGAAAAAGAGCATGTATGATACTAGACTAAGTGCGCATACTTGTCGCTATTATCGAGATAGCCTGAGAAACCTGTAATTAGCTATTTTCAAGTACTACCAACCTAATCAGGGACTATCTAGATATACTGTAATTCTTTGTAATTTTCGAAAAATGCGATTTCTCAGTGGTTTCTCTAGCTGGTCTATTGAGAGTGATTTAATAGTCTTAGAAAATAATGCTTCTCCGACGAACAAGTTTGATAACAATTGAGAGCCTTAATGTAAAAGTCCAAATATTACACTTAAAAGCATGTGGGCTCTTGTTCCGTCGTGGGCTCCCTATATCTTGAAAAAAGCTCTCACCTGAAAATCGAATGTTAGGACACTGGATATTTTTTATTTTTGTCCGCGTATTAAATCTCAACTCTTAATTCAACAGTGCAGAGACATCTGCACCAGGAGTACAATTATTTGTCAACTCTGCCGCCGCACCCTGGCGCTCAGGAATGAGGTCATCATAGTTCATGTCAGCCACATGGTTGTTTATATGAGTATGTGTTGAGAGCCTCTGTTGGTCTAACAGAGTTATGCGCACATGTCGAGACATTCATATGCTGTTCTTATATTGTGATTTCTCCGTACCTCTGACACTACGATACATATATGGCCTAAACTCTATTGGTTAAGTAATCATAGAAGAGCATGAGACAATCTTGTGATTCGTCTGAAACACTCACATTTCCGCCGTATTTTAAAGGGGTACGCGTTTTATAGACCTCAGGCAACCCGACGTGAGCAGACAGCACACAGAGAAGGGAGTGCTAGTATTGGGTTTATTCGCGCCACAGTCGCATTCTGTATGTCAGTTTTTTGAGTATTTTGGAGAGGGAGATTTATGATTATCGATTAACCATATGAGGTGTGCTCATGTTAATCATTGTATATAAGTATGAATATTGTGAATATTTTGGTTAGATATATGTAGGATAATTAGATGTTGTATACAGTGTGAATTGTACAACTATATATGAACGGGACCTTTATAATTTATTTCAAGAGCGCGAAGCACTTATTGAGTCTTCATATTGATATATATTAGACGTATGCACTGTCCGGGCCGCGCTAGGAAGTGAGTAAAACAACACTTCATGGATAATGTTGATGTTAGCGCGCCACACACATAATCAAGAGGAGCGTATTGAGCGCATAATACGGCCAATCATAGTGTATATCCTCACTAAGAAGAGCGAGGCCACATGAGAACAGAAGTCAAGTATTGCACCAACACTGTACATCGCACCCACCAAGGGTGAGAGCAATTAAAGTACTTCTTGTCTAAAATTATCAAGTGGTCTGCATTAATGGATGGATTCAGAGACGTTGACCACCAGATCGTCTCCCAACTGTCAGGATCGCATCGGCCAACTCTGGGGCGCTTATATTAATGAATTCAGCAAACATTGCAGGAATTCAGAAAGTTATACTCATAGATTGCTTTCCCAGACGTGCTATTTGTGATTCCTCGCATATTAACGTGAAGCTCTTATATTGAAATATTCTACACTATGTAGTATGCGCATCTACAGTCACGGAACACAGATACAAGTAAATGAGGTATAACTACGATATATTGTTTGTGATGTTTCATTATTCACGAGATACTATAATGATAAATGAAATATACAACTTCTAACCCGCCCCTCTCACTATTTCCAAACAATACTGCATATTTAACCCTTTAAAATTTAAAGTTTGCACTAATGAATCTGAGAACTAACTTATACTAACACCATGTTGTTTTCCATAACATGACGCGACACAGATAATCGCTAAACATAAACATGGTCTAGCTCCCCGTGTGTGCGGGGTGCTCTGAGATCTCTTGAAGTCTATCACAATTGTAGAATATTGTTATATATTAATCTTGGTTCTTAATACTGAACCTGGGCTGACTAAGACTCTATCCTCGCACAGTCTCTTATTGCTAATTTTATCTATATTGCACTCAATTTCATATGCTTGCACTCCTTTCATTGCTTCACAAAGTGAATTTCCTTCGACATATTCATACTTGTGTGCAGTGATTGATAGTATTAAAATGCTGATAAAGTCATAATTGTTGAGACATAATCATCTAATGAAGAGTAGAGAACACATATATCTAATAGGTCGCCAGCACAATGTCACATCCAACGGCTTGTTGACCGAAAGTCGATGCTAAACAACATTATCTTTTACCGAGGATTGAGATATATCACAGCGCACTATGATGTAGATACTACATAACCTAGAGAGTAAAATCAGTGCGCACACGAAAACAGTTTAATATCCTGGACCTGGTGTAAATATACAGGTAATATCCTTTAATGACTGATGGGTTAAGAATATTAATTAGCACACACCATGAGGTAAACTATTTTTTGTCTTGTTTTGAACTGTGACTTGTCTTAAATTATCATGATTAAATTAGCGATACCACTGTTTTCCCCCATTCGAGAACAGATGTAGTTGTTATATTTCATGTGAAACGTACTTCTTGAGATAGTAAGTGATACAAGATAGATAGAACTAAACCAGTCACACTACAGCAGCCTGCCACAGCATGACCTTCTATACGGCATTAAAGCTCATATGAACTACGGATTTTAGAGGAGTCATTTATTTGATATTTTCTTCACATTTTATTTGGTTTAGATTATTTTTTTGCTCTCCATATTCATCTATTCATTTAATCTTCCAATCATGGCAAATATCACTGATTTACTGGTCTGGATTTAATTAAAGTACCTGTGTATTATGTAAACTTATATTACACTGAAATGAGTTGGTTCTTGTGATAAAGTGCCCATTCAGTCCGAGACACACATCACGGAAACAGATTATACACATTCTTTATCTTTCTGTTAATGTACTATTTTTGAGTTCCTTTAGGCACTATACTTGTTAAACGAGCATAACAGATGTACTTCTTGGAGTAAACCTAGCTATAGTAAGGTGCACGCTAACTTGAGAAATCACATGTACGCCACTTGAGTCGTGTCCGGCAACGAACTGCAGACGTCTTTGTGTCATTAACATAGGGAGAGGGGCTCCCATGTCAAGGTGGATAGCCCGATTATCCTCATGGCAAGTCTGCCCACATGAGGTCTAGTTACTCGATCTAAACGGATATCATTCATTATATTAGCTCTCACACAACAAAAAGATACAAGTCAGTATTAAGAAAGGTAAGGTAGTAATATGGTTCAATACACTTTAACAAAGTAAAAATTAGGTAAGTAGGCTTGTACTAAGTCTAAAAAGATACAAGTTCACCTTGAATACATGCAGTAATACAAAAGATGAATCATCTAGACTCCAGAAAAAGACATCAACGTAATTTTGTGCAAGGTTTCGCATCAAAATTTTTGTCTGAATATGTTCTAAATAAAATGGTTTTATTTTAAAGCTTATTAAAATTAAATAAGTAATAGTATACACGACTCCAGTATGAATTTCATAACATAAAGTTTCTTTTTTGCATATTATCAATGTTTATGCATTATTAACCTACTTTTTAGATTACTATTCTATGTTTAAGGATATCCATATCGCCAGAATCGGGTACAAAGGTGAGTAAATATTATTTTGATCTTGTTTTACGCATGTTTATGTTTATTTACTATGGCATAGATAAATAACAGACAACAGACATAACTTGAGATACACTCTCCCGAGATGTATGTGGAAGATAACTTTCTTTGGTTTTACAGTTTGGCGCGCAATACTCTTGGTGTTCATCTTTCTGTAACATTATTGCTTAATATCGTAAAAAGTGGAGTGATTGGTTTTTTCACGTCAAACTGGTTGCCTTTTCCAGGGTCTCATTAAGTGGGATGGCCACGAGCTGAGGCAATAAGCAGCTGATGTCGGAACTAGACATGTTTATTTGTTTGTGACTAAATACATAAATTCCACGTGTTCATACTAATCTGAACCAGAGATTTATTGCCAAAAAAAAATTAGTATTAGCATATAGTCAACATCATAACTAAAAACATCAGAAGATAAAAAAATGATATGTAAAAGGTAATAGGAGTTGTACTCATACCTATAGTTCGGAATTGTATGGAAGAAGCCAAACCAAAATTGAAAGTATATTTTTATCACTATGGCAATTAGTTATAGAGCGAGATGTTACAATCGAGAAATTTAGGTTTTATATATTATGCTTTCCCCTTTTTTACATTATACTCCAGGGAGATCATTGGTAACCGGAGTATATTTTAACAATCAACGCGTATTGCTCGCCGTCATTTTGTAATATAAATTTATATTGATATTAATCATTGGGGCATATACTTACTGTATTATTTATTGGCAGAGAGTGTTTGAGACCACAAATTGGATTTACTTATAACAAATGTCTACTTTATTTCACCCTTCTCTTAAAATCAGCATCTTTCGAAGATTTTCATACCCCAATACATTGTAGCAGCGTGTGATCTAATATACTCGCCCAAATATGCAACTTAAGTTGAGTACCAGATAGATTAATCTGATATACAAAGTGACTATTAGAATTATGTGTGACCTGTAATTAATTAGGCCAGTACAGTAATCGAATGTACACGTGTTTTTAATAGGCACCTTAACATGCATGATTCGACACTCTTTTATAATACTTTAAAGTGATGGCGAATTTTGATTAATGACAACCTAGCTGAATGCGCAGACCAAAATTCTATATGTAATTTTTGAGTATCGATGCTTTCAGTATGAATGGATGAGGTCATGATATTTTGAGGTGAGTTTGCCCATACGATCTCCATGAATAGGTAACTGTTTGCTGTATCCCTACTGGGTCTGTGTTTGCATATACCAGTAGTCCCAATATTGTGTTCTAGGCAAGTGACCTAAATAATGCTCTATGTATTAGTTTACCTAATGACCAATAAAAGTAGTAATGTACTATTTAGTCATTGGGCTAACATCACTCCAAGAACAAATAGTGGTACAAACACGACCACTCTTCTTACTTTCCACCGGAGGTCTTGGGGTATGAGCCTCTCAAGTATAAACACCCAATAAGAGTTATTTCCTGACGAGGGAGAAAAGTGCTTGAGTGCATTTAACCACTCACCACTGCCGCACTGCTCGCGCATCGTTCGCACTGAGGCTTCTTCCAAGCACCTCCGGTGGTTTAATCACCTTTATGTCTAGCACCACGTACCAGATGACCTGGTTGTCAGGGCACAAATCCGCTCTCACGTGTGTCATCAGGCATTTGCTTTTTATGGAGGCGTCCCTGGTCGGTTTCTCTACAACCTGGGTTGAGAAGTTGGTTCTCCTAGTGTGCTGCTGGCTTTGTTCTAGTTTTAACCTCTGGTTTAGTCCTGGGTGGAGCTGTGTTGAACGTCCTGTCGTTTTATTGACTCTGCGTTGTTGTCATGATACTCTGGTTTAGACCGGCGCAAATCGGTGGTAGGTTCCTCTCGGACTCTTGTTCATGGTTTGTCGTGATGGTCCTCTTGGGTTGCATTAATTGTTCAAGTTTATGGCCTTAAGACCACGTCTAGGTTTATCGCTTTCTGGGCATGTTACGCTCGCTGGGTTGAAGGTCTCATCTATGTCCTTCGGCTACGGTTAATGGGAAGGTTACGCTAAGAAATATGCTCCAGTTCGTCTCGGTTATTCTTAAGTTTCCTGGCTCTAAAAAAGTTCCCGGTGTATCATTTTCAAGAATATCCATGTGTTTATAATTAATAGGTATCCTAGTGGTTTTTAGGAATCTCTTGGTTATTATATGGTCCACACCAGTTGGTTTTGTGGCTTGCAATATGGTCTAAACTGGTAAATCTACGAGGATCCTGGTATAGTCCTACTAGTTACCTTTGCGAGTCTCCCTAAAAACCTGCGAATTTAGAAACTTGGGTATCCATTTTTAGTTCCTGGAAAATTTGTTTAACAGTCCACTTCCTAACACTAGTTTCATGTGGTCTCTTTTGAGGTCCTCCGGGTTTGGTTAGTCTCACTCATTAGGTCACATTGTAACGTATTTTCTGTGTTTACGTTCCTGGGTAATACGAACCTATACTGTTGTTTTGAGGTCCACCTTGTGTTTCCATTTAGGGTCCTTGGACTATTAGTGCCTGAGTTAAATTTAACTCTGTGTCGCTGGAAAGAATAAAAGCGATTTTGGCCACTAGAGCTCAGACTTAACAGACACACATTGGTCTTAAGTCTCTACGTACAAACATCTTACATTCCTGAGTTATAGTATCTTATTATGTAACTGGACTAGGCAAATTTCACAATTATGTATTATGTGTATGAATTTTTGCCATTAACTGTTTTGCCTCACAGTTCAGTGCTCCTGTGTTTTGTGTGAGTGTGCTTCCTGTACGCTGATACCAATTTGGTCATGTGGACAGTAGTAATGTTCAGCTGCACGCTTTAGAGTTAATGATGATGAATAAAGATTTTAACCTCAAGTGGTGTCCCATTGGGTCAGGTAAAAAAACTTACTGATTAAGTCCTGCTTAGATTGGTTAGTTCTTATTAATTGTTTCGTGGAATTAGTCCTGGTTTTAGTCCTGGTTTTAGTCCTGGTTTAGTCCTGGTTTTAGTCCTGGTTTTAGTCCTGGTTTTAGTCCTGGTTTTAAAGTCCTGGTTTAGTCCTGTTTTAGTCCTGGTTTTAGTCCTGGTTTTAGTTCTGGTTTAGTCCTGGGTTTAGTCCTGGTTTAGATCTGGTTTAGATCTGGTTTAGACCTGGTTTAGACCTGGTTTTAGTCCTGGATTTAGTCCTGGTTTTAGTCCTGGATTAGTCCTGGTTTAAAACTGGTTTAGTTCTGGATTAGTCCTGGTTTTAGTCCTGTTTTAGTCCTGGTTTTAGTCCTGGTTTTAGTCCTGGTTTTAGTCCTGGTTTTAGTCCTGGTTTTAGTCCTGGTTTTAGTCCTGGTTTAGTCCTGGTTTAGTCCTGGTTTTAGTCCTGGTTTTAGTCCTGGTTTTAGTCCTGGTTTTAGTCCTGGTTTAGTCCTGGTTTTAGTCCTGGTTTTAGTCCTGGTTTTAGTCCTGGTTTAGTCCTGGTTTTAGTCCTGGTTTTAGTCCTGGTTTTAGTCCTGGTTTTAGTCCTGGTTTTAGTCCTGGTTTTAGTCCTGGTTTTAGTCCTGGTTTAGTCCTGGTTTAGTCCTGGTTTAGAACTGGTTTAGTTCTGGATTAGTCCTGGTTTTAGTCCTGGTTTTAGTCCTGGTTTAGTCCTGGTTTTAGTCCTGGTTTAGCACAAAACTGGAAAATACCGCCATGTAATCCATTTATTTCAACAAAAACAGATATCAAACTTGTTAAATAAGGCATTTCCCTTTTCCTTGTCACCAGGTGAACGGGCGCAACATCCTGTCAGTAGATTACGACCGCACCCTGAGGACGGAGAAGATTTACGACGACCACCGAAAGTTCCTCCTGAAGATCATCTACGACACGGCGGGGCATCCGGTGCTGTGGGTGCCCAGCAGTAAGCTCCTACCGGTGAACGTGAGCCGCACCAGCACAGGGCAGATCAGCGCTCTGCAGAGGGGCCCTACCACCGAGAGGCTGGAGTACGACACGCTGGGTCGCCTGGTGTCACGAGTGTTCGCCGACGGAAAAATCTGGAGCTACACCTACCTCGAGCAGGTGACAAGGAAACGCAGTCAGAAAAGGCCATAAACCATGTGAATCTGAAGGGCATTTTAAGTGACATGTCTGGCAAGTTCTGTAATTCAATATGATAAAACAGGGAAAAATAGGCCACAATAATTATTATACGCTACTTCTGGTTCAGTAAATTAAATATTCATATATGTTGGGTCAAATAGTTAACATATCCAAGACTTGAATGCAGATACTGACTAATATGTGCACTATGTAGCTTCTCTATGGAGATGTGATTGCTTGCCTGGGATGTTCCACAGTATGGCATTAATTAACGCTGCTCGATTATTAAAAGATCATTATCAAGATTATTTTGGCCAATACTGAAATCACAATTATTCAAATGATTGTTTTTTTAACTACATGATGCATCTATTCAGCGTTTCACTCTCTCATGAAAACCCAAAACATTTTGTTACTGATAATTGACGGAAAACTTTTGAACTGAAAATTAATATAGGCTACAAATATGAACCTTAGAGCAGTTTTGTGATGTATAAAACATAAAATGAATAAAATATACTTTGAAATAAGGCACAGAAAACCATAAATGTATCCAAAATAAACTCTATATCCAGCTGTTCTGCAATCTCTACATTTAAAAAATGATCATATCAAAAAATATCCCAAAATAAAGCTAAATCGTTTCAACAGTTTGGAGATCGTTTGACACACAAATCGAAATTGCAATCAAAATTCAATTGCAGCCAATTACAGCCTTAGCATTAATCGTATCTATCACCTTGAAGATAATCAAGTGACGCCAGCGGCCCGAGTTAAAGGTCTGGTGTGTGGAAAGACGACTAAAGAATTAAGCAATAAATATGTCTGTAATTTAATGTAGACATTAAATGCCAGACTGTGGAACATGTCAGTCAAAGACATTACACCTCCATGGGGACAAGCAAGTGCCGAACGCCCAATAGAAAAGCCTCCTAGTACACCTTTCAGTGTTATTGTTTTCAAAATTATTTCTGCAGCGGAATTTTGGAGACAGATTAGTTAGTTGAAATTTGTAGCTTGTTAAATGTAAAAACTTTGGAGCTTTGACCCCAGCAGATGGAGATATCAGTGAGGAGAAGAACGGAGAGTATGATGGAAAACGTCCTCTGTGGCTTAGACTCTGGAGGTGGTGAAGAAGAGAACATTCTGGGGAGGCTGATGATTCTGCTGCTGTAGGGCAGATAGAGCAGAGGTTTTTGAGACTGTAGCTGAAATGGCAGAAAGTGGTGGGGAGATTGTATTTATATGAGAGGTGATTGAGAGCTCTATATATAGTCAAATATACCGTATTTTCCACACTATTAGGCGCTCTGGATTATAAGATGCACTCGTCATAGAATGGTCTATTGTCGAACTTTTTTCACAAATAAAAAACACCGGACTTTAAATGAAACACAACAGTTCGATGGCTCAGTGGGAATTTGTTGGTCGCGTTCACGGTGACTCTGGGCTTTGTTCAATTGTGGCGTGTAGGGAGGGTGCTGTCTGGGACCGCTGGATTGTCGGCGTGTTTGCAGTGACTCAGTTGTTCATTTGTGTCTAGAAGTGGCACATTGCACTCGCTTTTTCAGTTCGTTCCTCCGTTCCATTCTTCATCGGCGTGGAGTGATGAGTGTAGCTGCGAGTGTTTTTTGCTGCCCGGTCGCTGTTTGCTCCGTGCGTGTTTGTGTGCGGCTTTGTAGTTCACTGAAGTCGTGCTGTGACACCTGAGTGGATTCATGTATAGGTTGCTCTGGATTGCGGGACGCGCAGTCGTTTTTTGATGGAGTTGAAGGCTTAAGAGCGCGCCCAATAGCCCGGAAAATACGGTAACAAGAATGCTCTCAATAAATGAAAATTATAAGTTACTATTAATAAGTTCATATTAAAAATGTAGAACAGTGAGATCAAATGGTGAATCTGTTTTGTAAAGTTGCCAGAATGTCACTAAAGCTTTTCAGTTTCCCAAGCCTCAAAATATTCATTAATAGCTGCGTGTGTGATGGGAATTTCCTGTAGCCAAAACGTGTCTCAGAGGTGACATAAAAAGTATAAAAACCTTAAAATCCATCAGATACGTTCAGTGGTTAGTGAAGGGTGGAAATTCAGCAAGGTCAGACTCCTCGTAGCATTCAAACAGAATAAGTGGAAGACAACAAAGGGACATTTATCATCTTGATCATTTGGATTGTTGTAGTGTCGAAGAATAAGCGTAAATGCAGGAGACTGAGATATCCCACAAAAAACAAGAATCTCAATAAAGGATCAGTATTACTAGAAACTGAATGTAGCTAGATGTATGCTTAGCTTTCCACTTGTATTTCTGGCAGACAGCAGTGATACAGTATTGCAGTGTATACCCAGAGCAAATAAACTTTTTATGATCAGGGTTTTACAGACTTTGGTTATAAAATGATAAGACTTGTTCTACATCAACAGCTGTAGTAAGTGTCCACAGTTGAACACAATATTAAATTAGATGAGCTCAGCAGGGACAAGGCCATACAAACTCAGCCAAGTTATATTAAAGTGGAAGACAAAACATTAAAAACACTAACGATTATAGTTTCACTTTGAAATAGGGGTGGGCAATATATATTTATATTCTACCGATAGTCATAATTAGATCATATTTTTGCAATACGAGGCTGTACATTTCTTGGTTACGGTTCAATGAATGTACAAAAAATGAATAAGCGTTAAAATGAAAACCAAAAGTGCATTAATATAATCTTATATCCTGGTTTGAAAGAGAACACTGTGAGTTTCCCTTTCTTTTGTGCAGCCTTTTGACATATTTTTCTTCTTTTTCACTAATCTTGTATTATCTTGTACACTATATACATTGCCCACATCTCATAGAAGTGACCTTTTGGTAACATTACCGCTGGTGTCAAAACAAAATCCACACAAAATGTCTTCTTTATCGCCCACCTACCTGCATTTGTAGTCTATTACATCGCCGTGCCTCTACGGTTTATACTTGACCCCTCGCTCCGTTCCGGCGCAGAGTGGGGAGTGGAGCCAGATGAAGGCTGTAGCATCATGCAGAGATTGTGCTGCCACTCCCGGCCTATGCCTTTGATTGCGTGACCTGCAGAGGCCATGTCAACACTCTGACATAAGGAACACAAGGAGCCCAGGGAGCGCAGGGAAGCTCAGAGCAGCCACGCATGACTGGGCCTGACACTCCGACAGAAAGGGTGGGGAACTTTAGCCAGGCTGACACCACTCCAGACTGTGCGCTATGTAAATTAATTAAAGCCATTCCCTGAAGGCGAATGGAATTTAGAATAAGCATCCAGTTATGTACAAACACGTCGGAAAATACAAGCGTAGCACTAGCTCGTCTGTGTGAAGAAAATAAATAAAATGATGTGTCTAGGCTAGGGCGGGGTGGACTATAATATAAATCAATATTCATCCACTTATCCATAGATTTTGAAATGATGAAAACATGTGAAACAATTAAAAACAATTTAAAACAAATATTTAATGTGAGAAGTCCTCAAAATGTCACTAACAGTGATGTTCATATTTCTCACATGGGAGCAGCAGCAAGTTTCTTCTTTATTTAAAAGAAAAGTTATATTAGTGACATGGTTTATCCTGCCACATCACATTAGAGCCTTGCACCCATGGGACCCAACGCAAAACACTGCGGCGTGAAACACATTTTGAAAGCTTATTGCAGACTCGGGCGGGAGTGGGACTGCACAATGTGGGATAAACTGCAGTCCCACAAACTAAATATGAGTGTAAAGTAAAATATACAAATGATGAATGTAAGTCTGTCATACATCATTTGTGCTGGATATTTTATTTGGCATTAATAAAAACATTTCAAGCAGCCTGAACTTGCGGATGTGCACATTTTAGACAGTTCATTTCCGCTTCTCCGTGTTTGCTAGAGCTTAAGAAAGCGAACGTCCCCATCTTGCGGGATTTGTGGGCGGGGTGGGAATGAAAATTATAATTCTTTGTGGGCGCGGGTGGGAGCGGGACTGAAAATTCTGTCCCGCGTAGACCTCTACATCACAACACAAAATAAGCATTTTAACAACAATCCTTTTACTTTCCTCCCATTGCAATAGAAAACACTGCAGGCCTATCTCACCTAACCAAGAGTTTTAGGGGATAAGATGAAAAGCTGTATACACTTAAACAGCACTCTGGCACAACAGCATACTCCTGAACAGATTAAAATATAATAATGCTCTTATCATTTTGTCTATCTGTACATTAGCATCTGCTCTGAGACCTTCGGCAAAGCAACTATCTGCCGCACTAGAGTGATATAGCTGCTGCATTTTTCATACCGTCTGCTTCTCCCTTTCTCAAACAGGAAATTCCTATTCACCACACCAGGCCTTACACGTATATATTATGCATAAATATTACGCAACCCCAACAAACACTTGCCACTTTGCTCTTTCTCCCCACAGTCCATGGTTCTGCTCCTCCACAGTCAGCGCCAGTACATATTTGACTTCGACTCGCTGGACCGCCTCTCCGCTGTGACCATGCCCAGTGTCGCTCGCTACACCATGCAGACCATCCGCTCCGTGGGCTACTACCGAAACCTCTACCACCCCCCCGGAGAGCAACGCGTCGGTGGCAGTGGACTACACGGAAGATGGCCTCCTCCTCAGGGTGGCGCATTTTGGCACCGGCCGCAGGGTGCTGTACAACTATCGCCGGCAGAACAAACTGTCGGAGGTCTTGTACGACAGCACCAGGGTTAGCTTCACCTACGATGAAACGGCGGGCGTGCTCAAAACTGTAAACCTCCAAAACGAAGGCTTCATCTGCTCCATACGTTACAGACAAATAGGGCCTCTGATAGACCGGCAGATATTTAGGTTTAGCGAGGATGGAATGGTCAACGCACGCTTCGACTACACCTACGACAGCAACTTGCGCGTCACCAGCGTGCAAGGGGTCATCAATGAAACGCCGTTACCCATTGACCTCTATCAGTTTGATGATATCTCAGGAAAGATTGAACAGTTTGGCAAGTTTGGAGTCATATATTACGACATAAATCAAATCATCTCCACAGCGGTCATGACGTACACTAAGCACTTTGACGCACATGGAAGAATCAAAGAAATCCAGTATGAGATCTTCCGCTCGTTGATGTACTGGATCACGTTTCAGTACGATGACGTGGGGAGGCTCACCAAACGGGAGCTCAAGATCGGGCCTTTTGCAAACACTACTAAATACAGTTACGAGTACGATGTGGACGGGCAGCTTATGACCGTGTACCTGAACGAAAAGGTCATGTGGCGTTACACGTACGACCTCAACGGAAACCTGCACCTGCTCAACACCGGGACGAGCGCCCGTCTCCTCCCTCTGAGATACGACTTACGCGACCGCATCACTCGCCTGGGAGACGTCCAGTACCGAATGGACGAGGACGGTTACCTGCGGCAAAGGGGGGCCGAAATCTTTGAGTACAACTCCAAAGGACTCCTGGTAAGGGTGTACAGCAAGAGCACGGGATGGACCATTCAGTATCGCTACGACGGACTGGGGCGCAGAGTCTCCACCAAATCTAGTTTAGGTCAACATCTGCAGTACTTCTACGCAGATCTGAGCTACCCCGCACGGATAACGCACGTCTACAACCACTCCAGCTCCGAGATCACGTCCTTCTACTACGACCTTCAAGGGCATCTGTTTGCCATGGAGATAAGCAGCGGGGAGGAGTTCTACATCGCCTGTGACAACACGGGCACTCCGCTGGCTGTGTTCACCAGTAACGGCCTGCTGGTCAAACAACTCCAGTACACGGCGTACGGAGAGATCTACTTTGACTCCAATCCAGACTTCCAGCTGGTGTTGGGCTTTCACGGAGGCCTCTATGATCCGCTGACCAAGCTGCTGCACTTCGGAGAGAGGGATTATGATATCATGTCTGGCAGGTGGACCGCCCCAGACATCTCCACATGGAAGAGAATTGGCAAAGAGCCGGCTCCTTTTAACTTGTACATGTTCAGAAATAACAACCCCATCAGTAAAGTCCATGAAGTCAGAGAATATGTGGCGGGTAAGACATACTGCTCAAACATGCTTCGATTAAGTTGTGTAAAATTGCTTAGATAAATAATAATAATAATTCAAAATAGCGTTACAGAATACACAACTGGACTTAGCATTAACCATTTTTGACAATACTTTATTCTATTGCTACTGTATGCATAATGTACATAGTAACCTGGTACTAGCAAGTGTTGTTTTATGATTGAGATGTGTCACTTTTGTTAAATACATACTTCTTTCCCTATAGATGTCAACAGCTGGCTTGTGACTTTCGGCTTTCATCTTCACAACACTATTCCTGGGTTCCCGGTCCCCAAGTTTGATATCGGCACAGCATCTTATGAACTGATCAAGAGCCAGCTTTGGGACGACCTGCCGGTTTGTATACTATTATTTGTTGTATTCATGCAGAATTTGACATGAAATATGGTTTGGTAGAGAAAAGTTCAGATAAAGTTCTTGCAAGTACTTTAAAGCCGCTTGTTTAATTGGACTGCTATGCCTTTGATAAAATGCATTTTAATTGGGCTGGATTTGTATAAGAAGTTGCATAACATTTCTGTGCCTTGTTGTTCAAGCCAACAGTTCAACGCCCTCTGCAGATAACATTGTATTATGATATGCTGCCAATGTTAAAAAAGAGCCTTTGAAGCTATAAACGTTGGGCTTTTTCAGATGGAGGCATTAACACAAGAAGTATTGCTAAAAATGTCAAAAGGATTTCTGTACTTTTGGCTTGAAAACACGATTATCTGAGGGCAGAGAGTCTGTGAAGCAGAGCAGCGGCTGCTTCTAAGTGGCCTGGAGAGTCGAGCTGTGCCATGTTCAGATGTTAACGTTTCATTGCACTTTTCCTACAGTCCATCTCTGGGGTCCAGCAGGAAGTAACCAGACAAGCACACTCGCTCCTGTCTTTTGAGCGGCTGCCAGAGGTCCATCTGAGTCGAGGGCGCAGAGGTGAGAAGTCCTGGCTGTGGTTTTCTGCCGCTTTGTCTCCCATTGGAAGGGCCGTGATGTTTGCCATCTACAAAGGCAGCGTCCACACTCACTCACTCAACGTGGCCAGTGAGGACTGTGTGAAGGTGGCCACCATCCTCAACAATGCCTTTTATTTGGAGCACCTGCACTTCACTATAGAGGGCAGGGACACACACTACTTTGTGAAGCCGGGTCTTCCCGACTCAGACCTGGCGGCGCTGCACCTCACCAGCGGACACAAAACGCTGGACAATGGCATCAATGTGACTGTCTCCCAGTCCACCACAGTCATGGACAGTAGGACGCGCCGCTTCGCAGACGTGGAGATCCGAGCGGGCGCCTTGGCTCTGCACATCCGCTACGGCTCCACGGTGGACGAGGAGAAGGCACGGGTGGTGGAGCTGGCCCGGCAGCGTGCTCTGGCTGGGGCCTGGGCCAGAGAACAGCAGAGGGTCAGAGACGGGGAGGAGGGTGTGAGGCCCTGGACAGAGGGGGAGAAGAGGCAGCTTCTGAGCGGCGGAAAGGTGCTAGGCTATGACGGCTATTATGTGCTCTCTATTGAGCAGTATCCAGAACTGGCTGACTGCGCCAATAACATCCATTTTCTTCGCCAAAGTGAAATTGGCAAAAGGTAACAATACGAGGTGCACTTTCTGCCAAAGAGACTCCGTTTGGTAGAATTCTAACAGCAGTCAGAATCAGCAACTGTCACGTTGCTCCCTGTTCCCCAATGATAATGTGTTTTGTAAAAAAAAAAAAAAAAAGTATAAAGGGGTCATAGCAATGCTGTGCATTGTGCCCTGGGTCCTACAGAGTCGTTCTCCAGCAGGCCTTCACTCGGCAGTACAGGTCAGGTCCTCTGTAGCACAAGCCTTTGGACTCTGGACTTTACACAGAGGAATTCTACAAGGTACTTTGGGTGTTTTCTCTTTTGTCCATTCTCTGTTTTCACTGAAAAAAGTCTGGCTCAACGTAAAATAGAACAAGAGCAAATGTTTACATACTGCATATGTGCACTTCTGAAGGTGGTGGCGCACAGGGAGCAGAGGTGGAGACCTCAGTATCAGCCTAGCACTGTAAACATACTCATCGTCTTATCCTATGCTTTCTGACTCTCTCCTTCTCAGTATTCATTGCGTGAGCGACAGTGAGTATTCTGAACTCTGTTGGGGCACACACGTGTCTTGAAGCACAGGGACACCATGTTTTGTAAATTATGCAAGAGTTTTATGGTGTTTTTAATTCATTTGTTTGATTTTTATGAACTAAATCTGTCTGTATTAGTCATACTGTATCAACAGCTATTTATGTTGTGTTTCTACAACAATAAAGTGTGAATGGTTTAGATTTTTTTCAGACTAGTTGAGTTTCAGCTAAATGGTTCACAATGCTCTGTCAAAGTGAGAGTTCAGATCTGTGCATGTAGTGACAAGTATTTACATGTGGTGATGTATCTATAACATGCAGTCAACTATTATTTCCACTCGATTGACTGTTTATTGGGCATCATGCCTTTTGACCTGGCTCCCTGTCCAATGAATCTTTCATCCACACAAATATTTCATGAGCCCATCTCACATAAACAAGCTTACAGTGGGTCTAAACTAGATCACCTCCATGTTCTTGGTAGGTATCTTTTCTTTTGAATGTTCAATGCACTCATGGATTAAAACTATTATGGGGTTCTTTTTGGTGTGTGGTTTCTTTACAAACTTCACTTTTTGCTTTGTCGTAATTTGTTTTATAAGGTGTAATTTATTGAAAACATATTGTACATAAAGATGCCATGTGTTCAGTGCCACTATTCATTAACATAACTTCTACAACCATAAAACAGAAATGATTCCATAATTCTTCAAGTTTGGTTTGTTTGTGTTTTTGTTTGTTTTTTTGCCAAACCAGGATCTATTTTTTTGTACCAGTAGAACATTCACTTTTCACTAATGCACTAAGCCCAGGGACCCAGAGGTCATGCATACATGTTTGGGGTTCATATTTTCCCACACATAGTAAATTATAGGCACCAGAGACCTTGTTACGTCTGACAAGGTTACCTGACAAAGTTAGAGACTTTGACAATCCATTTTTAATATGGTATCATAGTTGGCCGTACTTCCGACTGCTAGAATCACATGATGGAACAAAAGGGCTTAACATGGGGATATAACAACTTCCTCTTCTTACAGTGAAATATTTTGCGAATGCTCCAACTATAGTAAAAGGTAAAAATGCCCTGATGAACTGTTACTTTTGACCTCTGTTACATTTTGAGTGTGTATCATAAAACCAAATCCTTCAGTCTGCAAAGGGTAACATAGAAGTTCCCACAAACAAAGCAAGCTTGCCATTAATGTAAGATTAAAGAGCAGGTATAATGCAAAATGCATTTTTTTAGCTTTCTATATTTCTGTTTCATGTTATAACATTGTTCACTCATCAAAACCTGCCTGATAAAGCTTTAGATGTCATCCATGCATATTTGAGTAATTGTGCAGTTTCTCCTGGGCCCTATTCAAAACCTCTTTATGGTTAGCTGTAAGATTTTATGCGCAAGCTGGTGTCATCCATGATCACACACAATTCTCCATAAATGTACAAAAACATGACACAACAACTTCATAAACCAATGTGCAACAGTTTCATTAGCGGGAGGCCGTTTTAATTTCTTTTTCACTTATTTCTAGGCCATATGACAACTTCCTCGCTTCCTTCACAACCATCCCAAACAACAACAGGACTTTACCGGCAGACGTCACATAAAAGACACTCTCCAGTCTACACACTTCACCTGTTAAGCATTTTAGCCGGAAAATGAGCCTAATCAAGACCTTTCCAATCAACTCCACATTAAAGTCCTCCAACACAAACATAAGACGTTACTGAATTATTGAAACTCATCTCGTCAGCTACAAAGCCCGAGCAGACAAACGCTGTTTTCCTTTGATGTAAGCGCCTCAAAGCTTTCTGAAATCCTATTTGAAGTCATTTACGTGTGCCATTCACCTGAAACAAGCCCCCCAAAAATACTAAATATATATATAATTTTCTTTTTTAATCACAATTGGCTTGACTGTTAGCATGCTAATCAGAGTGTGCACGCATTTGACATTTACTGGTGTGTTTTTCGAAAAGTACATTTGGGTTTGTGATCTTTTTGCACATCCACGATAACGGCTCGTCATCAAAGCGCCTCAATGGTTCTGATGATTCCCCATGCATAATTCTGAAAACAGGCCCTTGCGTTTCAAAGTGCTTCTTTTTTCAAGCGCAAACTTCAAACGGCATTTCAAACCCGGACGGGAGGAGACTTCTCTCTCTTTGCTCAAAGCCTGTTTTATGCTGTTGTTTTGACCCCGTCTCGTGTCCCGGCATCCCACTGATCCCTTCGTATGATTTCTTACACTTAAAGATGTTTTTTGTAGCGTGGAGAACAACAGAAGCTGAGAGCAAGAAGTCTGAGTTTTCAAAGATGTCGCCGCGCACCCCCCAAGGCTAAAGACGCACTTTACCATCGACTTATAATGAAACGCTGCCTTATCGCTCCCCCCTTATTCAAATGACACTGAACTTTCATAACCTCCTCCTTTTGTTTTGCTATGTCCTTACTAAAAGTTTCAAACCAGTGTGAACTTCAGTCTATGATGCAAATGTGAAGCAGCCTCCTAAAAGTCCTCTGATGCTCCCTAGTGGTGCAAAGGGTACACTTCAGTTGACATTCAGAGTTCAAAGGGAGGATTGTAATATGGTTCAATTTTAGATTATAGAAGGATTTGTAGATTGTGACATATGCTTTTGCAGTGATGGATGAGTTACATTTAGACATTCACTTTTTAAACATCGTTGCTTGTGCTTGAGTCATTAGATTAATCTTGGCAACCAGATTATATGTCACGATGCAATCAAGTATATATATTATTATAATTGTTATATTTAACCTAATGCTTTTGAACATGTCTCTTATTTGGATAACTTTTTTTTTTTTTTTTTTTTTGAGAAGTTTGGTAGGATAAGGTTACTTTTATTTGAGTCACTTAAGTAGCCAGACCAGCTTGTCAAAGTCTGATCAAGAGCTCAGAAGCCTCAGAAACTCAGCAAGGCCAGGCCTGGTTAGTTCTTGGATGGGAGATCGCTGGGCAAACAGGTGCCACAACTATCGTTGTGTCCTTAGGCAAGGCACTTTACCCTTCACCTAGTATGAAAGTGGTGTGTGTGTGAGTGATGGTGGTGGTTGGACGGGCTGATGGTGCAGATTGGCAGCCTCACTTCCGTCAGTCTGCCCCAGGGCAGCTGTAATAGTAGGTGGTGTATGGAGTGATTGAATAATGCTCTGTAAAGTGTGTGACACATGTCTGTGAAACATGCTCTATAAATAAAAACTTACTCAAGTTACTCACTTTTGACTAGTTTTTAGGCACTATACTTTTGCTTCAGCTTAAGTAATTTATTGTATTGACCTGGCTCCCTGTCCAATGAATCTTTCATCCACACAAATATTTCATGAGCCCATCTCACATAAACAAGCTTACAGTGGGTCTAAACTAGATCACCTCCATGTTCTTGGTAAGTATCTTTTCTTTTGAATGTTCAATGCACTCATGGATTAAAACTATTACGGGGTTCTTCTTGGTGTGTGGTTTATTTACAAACTTCACATCTTGCTTGGTTGCTTTATAAGGGGTAATTTATTGAATCATATTGCACATATGCAGATGCCATGTGTCCAGTGCCACTGTTCATTAACATAACTTAAAAAGTGACTTGGTTTACAATCACCAAGACCAAAGGTCAAGAGTATATGTTTGGGGTCTATATTTAGCTTGACTCTGATTTACTGAATGACGAGAACTAACAGTCCAGTTATAATAAGTCATATTTGGCCAAACTTTTGTCTGCTAGAATCACATGATGAAACAGAAAGGCTTTAGGGCTGTAACAGCATCCACATCTCAAAGTTACACTGTTAACTTTGCACTTTGCAGCATTTTTTACTGAAATGTTTTGCAAATGCTCAAACTATTGTTGAAAAGTAAAAATGCCCTGATGAACTGTTCTGACCAATGTTAGATTTGATCATAAATCCTTCAAACTGCAAAGGGTAATTCAGAAGTTCCAGCAAGCAAAGAAAGCATGTTATTGATGTAAGATTAAAGAGGGAATATAAAGCAAAAGACATTTTTTGAGCTTTCTATATTTCTATCTTTCATGTTATAATGTTGTTCTCTCATGAAAAACATGCCTAATAAGGTTTTAGATGTCATTCATGCATGTTGGAGTAATTCTGCAATATCCTCTGGGCCCTATTCGATGCCTCTTCACGGTTAGCTAAAGATTCTACGTACGAGCCTGTCATCAATGATCCCACTTGACAATTCTCCATAAACATACAAAAGGATGATACAAACATGTGACGTGATGTGCAGTAGTTTCATTAGTGAGATGCAAACTGATTGTGTTGTGATAGCGCTCTGAAGGGGGAGTGAGTGCGCGGGGAGCAAAGAAAGCTTGGACTCAAAAATGTCACAAACAAAAGTGAAACTTACATAACATGTTAACGTTGTTTTCGGTGCATATAGACCTGAGCATGCAGAGGACATGCAGCTCTCCGGCGCTGTGGCTGCAGAACGCACAGGCACAGGGTAGAGCCACGCGCCGCACTTCAAAGCCCAGACGAAGAATAAGGAGTTGGCACGACTTTGTATGAACATCAAAGCTCCGCAGGCATCATGCAATAAGCACATCAGAGAGAAGAAGAGACAGAAAAAATGGTTTCATAATTCTGACATGAATTCTATGCGACGTATGCCAAGGTAGCTCTGCGGGATGACTGAGGAAAGTGAAAGTGGGGGAAAGTTCTGATGAAATGTTGTCCAAGAAATAACAATGTCACAGTCTATGTTTTTATTGTGATTTGAAGATTTCAGGAAACTGGAAAAAGGGTGAGTAAACGAAAGAGGTAAGAAGTTATAAAGTACAATGTTAAAAAAATTACATTTCAATGTGAAAAAGGTGTTGTCAAATTAGATTTAGGCGAAGATTTTATTTGCATTTTTGGTGTATGTATCCACATGAACCAAAAATAGCACAAAACATGTAGTTTGATTGTACAAGGAAAAGTTTGTAGATCTAATGAAAACATTTTTTGATTGTGGTATGTTTAAAGATCACTTTTAAAATCAGTGTTTTTTTTTTTTTTTTGTTTTTTTATTACACTCCATTTAAAATTTTGGCAACACAATTAAAGTTTAACATCATTATTATTATTATTATTATTATTTGAAATTATGAGCAGCATTGTAACAAGTGTTTCTAAAAAGGCTTCATGTTTTAGTTTTCCCTTGCTCTAAAAATATAGAAAGAAACAAAATGTTTTCTTCTAAAAATATTTTCTGAATAAATGAATTTGGTCATTTAGGTTTAGCTGAAATTACACTGTAGACCAGTTTATTGGAGTCTGGATTTACAGCAGGAACCATATCCGCTGTATCAGACATGCGGGATCAGAAGCCTGAGAATCTGATTAGGTAATTATGAACATGAAATAGGCAACAGATTGAGCTCTCTAATGAGCCACTGTAAATACAAGAGCAGTGCGGCTGATTGCTTTGCTACGCTGCACATTTTTTCTATAGAAATTGTACTGCTCTGAGAGACACTGCCTTGTCTATGCAAATGTTCACACACATACTAGTTTCTATAGTCTTCTCCACTCTTATTGGAACCTGCGGCTCTTTGTGCAAAAAAATCAACATAACAGATCTAATAAACATACATGGAGTTGTATTTAGCTTTACTCACAGTGTTTTTGTAATCCCTGTGCACCGGACTATAAGTCACACTTTTTGGGGGAAATTTACTTGGACCAGGAACTGACATTTCATCTTGAAAGGCAAGTTACAGTAAAAACAATAGAACAGAGAACAACAGACTGTTAACGTCACATATGAACAGTACTTCAGATAACTATAACATAAACAACAGAACAGATTAAGTTTACCAAACTCTCCATCTCACTCCAAAGCATTAAATCCATTGAATTCTTCATCCTCAGTGTCACTTCTGAGCAACTCTGCAACCTCCAGAGGTAAACAGGGCGCCGCTTCCTCTTTTGCGTAGCTGTCATCAGATTCAACATCAGTTCCAGTTAGAATTCCAGGTCCAGACTTTGTGGATCCATCCAGTGACTTCCAGGAGAGTTGCATGTTGCACCCTCCAGGTGTCACAAGTTTCTCGCTCACTCCAAACTTTTTTTCTGCTGCTTGATTACCGTTTTCGGCTGCATATTTCACTACTTGCAGCTTGTAATTTTCTTTTTGGGGCCATTTGTGTTCAGTCTTCGCAGTTGTCTTTATAAGTTTGTTTAGATTTTTAATTTTCAGAGGTACACAAGTAATGGTGTGGTCGACTGACATGATACACAGAGGACAGAGGCTCTTTCTGCGGGAGACTTGCGCAGTAGAGCCAAGTGACAGTGGTACAGGAGTAATAGGAGTATAGGAGAATAGTAGCAGATACTGACACACAAGCCTAGAGCGCCCTCTCGAGGCTGTCAGTGTGAACATTTTAATATATAAGTCAGACTGGAGTATAAGTCGCAGGACCACCCAAACCATGTAAAAAAAAAGTGTGACTTATAGTTAGAAAAATATGGTAGTTATCATCTTCACCAGTTTGCAGTTTGTTTTTATCTTATTACAAATAGCTTCTTACTCACTGCTTCCAAAATGCAGGTCTAGCGCTCACTGCTGAGTTTTCTGTACAACATTCATGATAACTAGGTATTCTACACACATAAATAAATAAAGGACGCATACAGGAAGTCAAAAGTAATGAATCAGAAGGCAACCGCTTCACCAAATAGGATTTCTATAGGACTATTATATGCTGGATTTGCCTAACAGATTTCATAACACTCATCTATTTATGCTCTGAGATATGAATGAATTGTGTGTTTTGGTTCTGAAGTTGATTATCCTAAACAAAAGTATTGGGGATACCTGTATGTGACAACAGCTTCAACTGTGATCACTGTATTTTTATTTTTTAACAGCTGGAGCACATGTTCTGCTTTTACCGTGTGAATCAAACTAAAAACATCTCCAGGCATGTTGAGAATAGCATGAGCAACCGTAAATAGCGTCGCATAAATAATCAAAAGAGTAAGCTGATTAAATGCCGTAGTATAACTTTTATCTTTCATGATCCTTTGGTTTACAGAGGCTTTAACTAAACATGATAAGAGCCGGAAGAATGTGTTTGTCTGATACGTGGTGCACACACCTCAGGCTCAAATCTTCAGTGCTGAGTTCAAGGCCTTGTGCTTGAAAACAGTTTAACTTTTACAGCCTGTGCAATGTTTCCGCTCTCAAACGCGTAGAGAACACTGCATGTCTAATGATGCACACGGACCTGGGTGCACAGGGCTGAGAGTTCGCTCTGTTAACCATCATCTTCGTCAGCCATCGTCAACTGCGTCACTGAAAAAGACGCAGCTAGATAAATATGTGATTATTGTTTGATCTTGTTATTGTTTAATGCCATTTATAGGGCACAGAGTTACTCTTTACTTATTGTCCGAAAGTAGTCAAAGGTTTGATGCCCACCAACCTCGATTTGATGATGAAAGATTTTTTTTTTTTTTTTTTTATTTAAGTGTATTTTGATTTTTATCTTGTTTTATTTTATTCCTTAGCAACTCTTTGTTCAGTCCAGATTAAAGGTGCAATGTGTAACTTTTTTCTGCTTGCAGAGTAGGGTTGTGCAAAAAATACTGAAACATTGCTCTATCATATCGTTTAATTTGATGACAGAATTGATATCCTGGGCTTGTTAGGCGTGTTCAATCAAAAATTACTAGAGTCAATCAATTTAAATTCCAAAAATTTATTCCCCTGACAATACGATTCTAATACAGAGCTCTGGGTCAGATCGTTGTCCCTAACTGCCTACAAAGTTACATAGGGCTCACATCAGGCATCTGACCCCTTGTCTGTCCCTCAGCCCAGTTTTTATAACACAATAGTATGAATATGCAAATAATATGTTGAGCAGGTTCCCGCCTTGAATCGTCGCCTTGAAGTGTCAGCATTTCTTCTTTGGGGGAAGTGGCAACCCCCTCCAAACCATTGTAAATCACACCAAGTCTGTTTAAATAAGCCAGTTGGTTATCTCCACAGTCCCACTTCTGCAAAGGAATTTGCTTAGAAGCAGGTTACCCATTATGTAGTAAACACAATGGTACTGTTTAACAGATAAGATCTCAGTGTTTAAGCTTCAACTCAATGTGTAACTTCATTAAACAATATTCAAACCACCACTTGATACAGCCTTCAGGCTGCTGTATCGATATATTGTTTATTTATTATTATTATTATTATTATTATTCATGCTATCATTTTGTTGGCATCGAATTAAAGAGAACAACGACAACAAAAAATCTAAAAATGAACATAAATCCATACATATTTCTATGATTCTTTGACTTGTCTTTGCTGCATGAACAAAAGGAACAGGAAGAAGATAAATCTTATAAAACTTTTTTTTTTTTTTAATAATCGTTCCCCACCCCAAAAACCAAACCAAGTCACCAATCAATCAATATCTCTTGTGCTTTCATTCACTTTAAACATTTTCCTTAGTCACATAGTCCCTCATTAATTCATCCTTGTACATTTTCTTGAATTTAGAAACACTAGTGCAACTGTTTAAATCATGATTTAACAAGGTCCATATCTTGACTCTATACGCAGATGCATTTCTTGAGAATACAGTTTGGAAAAAAATATTGTCTTCTATGGTCACAGTCCTCTGAGACAAACGTAAAAAGATTTTGTAGAGCTTTGGGTACTTGTCTTTGTTTGGCTCTCCACAGAACTAATAAAATCTTAAGATCAACTCTATATACTAATATATCGTCAGTTCATCTTCTTTCTGGACACTGAAACTGTGTTATATTGCAGAGAAATGTCTCAACGGATGCTTTTCTGAGTAAAACGCACTAGAGAAGAGTCTAAGGCTACGTTTATACGATGACGGTTTGAACAGAAGACGCAAAAGTAGCGCCGCATCTCCACTTTTTATTCCGCGTAGAGACGAGCGTTTTCAGGAGGAAATCTGTGTGCATACGTTGACAAAAGTGTGTGAAATTTGATTGTGTATGCACGCCAGGCGGCTCGGTGGTGGCGCTAGGTGGTGATGTATGTGACATAAACGTGTACGCGACGTGAGCAAATCTGACCAGAGTTTTGCGTCTTGGGCAGTGTAGACAGAAACGTTACGGTGGCATGTATTCAACTTTTCCACTCTGGAGGGTGGTTTCAGATTTTTGAGTTTTTAATCCCCCCAAAAACGGCATCACCGTCTAAACGAAAGGCACATCCAATAAAATATTTTGTTGTTTTTACCCGCAAGCGTTCTCATGTAAACAAGCCCTAAAGAGTGTGAATATCACGAGTTGTGTTTCAGCTTCATATTTTTGTCATTCCTGGATCTATCAACACAAAATAAAAAAATGACTGAAAGAACAAACCCACCTCTGTTAGAATATTTCAACAGAGAGCTTCTTTGGAGCCGTTTGCTCAGAAACAACATCATAGTTAAGAGTTTTAGAGTCCTGCTCCCAAAAAAGTGAACAGTTTGGTCTGTTATGTTGTTTGGTTTGGTGTGTTCTTCCACTCATAACGTCTTAGGTACAAACAGTGTGTTCAGGTGTACCTCTGCAGGATCAACTGACTCCATGGTACAGTTTTTTGTTTGTGACACCCACCGTATCAAACGATTCGATATTATGGTGAATATCATTGAACCCTACTTTCTGTATATGTGAACTTCTGAGTATTTTTTGGTTTATTTTACCTAATTATTTTGTGAAAGAGCTACAGTTGTGTTGCTTATTTGGAGAAAGTTAACTTGTTTATGCATTACACGTGACATTTTCACTGTTTTGGGTGTTTTTCAGATGAACTTAGTGGTTTAATAAAGACATTTATTATCACGGCCATTTGTTTTTACTGAACTGTATCGAATCGTTTTGAAATACAGTATATCGTATTGAATCATATTGAATCAAAAGAGCACTGTATCGAAAACCGTATCGTATCATGGCCTATCGTATCGGCAAATTCTTAATGATACCCAGCTCTACTGTGGAGGTATTATTGTCCCATAGTTTAGCATAAACGCATCTACCTTGTATTTCATTCGGGTGTTTTTATTGCTTGTAGATATATCTCAAGAACACATCTATTCTGATTGTGGAATGTGCTCACCATTCCACAGATCTGACCTTGAGCTTGGCTTGATGGCATCACCTACATGTCTCTGAGGAGAGTTAAATATGGAGGCAAGAAAGTGACAGACCTTAAACCAGAAAAGTTACACAGAGCACCTTTAAGTCCAGGTTCAGTCTTGGTTCAGTCCCAGTTTAGTGCCAGTTTCCACCTGTTTTTAGATCGCGTTCACAGAGCCCTGATTTGGTCTTGGTTTGACTCCATAGTAGTCCGGATTAGGGATGGGCATGATTAGTCGATTAATCCATAATTGATCATTAAGAATTTCATCGATTATGTTTATTTTAATCGAGAAACCAAATGTAAGTTGCTGTGCGTAGCGTGACCAAACAGGGGTCTGTACATGTGTCTCTCTGCACTCAGAAGGAGCGAGCAAACACAAACAGTCGGTCAGCCTACAACGTGCTGAAGCGCAAATGCGTATTTAACGATGACTTGTACAAGAAATTTCCCATGTTCCGTTCCGGTCGGGACAAGTGTGAGTCCATGTGCACAGTGTACAAAGCAGCACATATGTTTCTGTGTCCAGTGGGAAAAAGTTTTACCAGGTCAGAGTAGCGCAACGTCGATGGCGAGTCCCCACCTCCCTCCCCCCGTACGGTGTCCTGGTTTTGACAAACGCAAATACATATATGGTCACACTAACCTGTATTCCACTGAGTCGTGTCGCATCAGCGCACAAGAGCTGTTTTGTTTTTTTACTTCGCTTAGTTCATGCAAATTAGCCATGTGTTTTAAAGTTTTGTTTCTGTGAGACTTGCATATTAAACACATTATATTGTCAAACTGGCTGATGTGGCTCTAGAGTGGTGATGGTTTATATGTCATGAAGTTGAATTTATTTATGCAGATTAGTAGTGCAGATAGTAATAATAATGATAATTTTAATATAAAAATGTTAATGATTAATCGATAATCGATTGTTAATTCTCCCGACGATCGATTAAGAAAATTTAATCGAATGCCCATCCCTAGTCCCGACGCTGGTTTGGTTCTGTTCTAGTCCTGGTTTAGCCTTGGTTTAGTGCAAGTTTAGTTAAGGATTTTGTTCCAGTTCTGTCCCAATTTTGATGTAGTTTGAACGCACCCTTAGTCCATAAATTACTTCTGCTGAACTCTAAGATAGCTGGTTCTCAAAAATTTCCCAAATCTCTGTGACCGCAGTTACTAATCAGAGGTACTATATTATCATCCTCCTCAGTTTTTTAAATGGGAGCCAGTACAAAGAGGCAGACTTACTGTGTGTGGTGGTGCTTGTTATCAGCAAGGCTCTGATCTTGTGAGGAGGAGAGTGGTCCGGGCGCTGGAGAGGCCTGGAAAGAGACCAAAACAAGGCCGATAATGATGCTGCCACGGCTCACACGTTTACAGACATGATTGAAGACTGTGGAACTGGGTTATGTGTGGATGGACTTTATGGATCTCAAAAATCTAACTCAGATTTTGTTAGAAAATGTTGGAATAGTTTGGTTTTACATAGATGGAGTAATATTGGTGATGACGAAGTGCCAGCAATCAAAGTTAAATGTTGATGGTCATTATTATATCATTGTCTATTACAGAAATTGGGGGAATGAACTATTATATTCAGTTGTTAATAATATGAAGTACTCATTCTGCCCTTAAGAACATGGAGCAAAGCTTTTGAAGACCCATTGCGCTCGTGTCTGATAAATATTTAGAAAGTATGACACCTGTGGATCATTATGTTTTTAATTTAAAATCTCAATAGTGATCTAAAATCCATCCATCCATTTTCTTCCGCTTATCCGGGGTCGGGTCGCAGGGACAGCAGTCTAAGCAGGGACTCCCAGACTTCATTCACCACAGACACTTCCTCCAGCTGAGAGCCACAGTTCCTCCAGCTTGTCCTGGGTTTCCCTGTGGTCTCCTTCCGGTGGGACATGCCCGGAAAACATCCCGAGGGAAGCATCCAGGAGGCATCCGGAACAGATGCCCGACCCACCTCAACTGCTGCTCTCAACGTGGAAGAGCAGCAGCTCTACTCTGAGCTCCTCCCATGTGACTGAACTCCTCACCCTATCTCTAAGGGTCATTTTGGCCACTTGTATTTGCGATCTTGTTCTTTCGGTCATTACCCAGAGCTCATGACCCCAGGTGAGAGGAGGAACATAGACTAACTGGTAAATTGAGAGCTTCGCCTTTCGGTTCAGCTCCCTCTTCACTACAACGGTCCGATACAGCGACTGCATCACTGCAGAAGCTGCACCGATCCGCCTGTCAATCTCACGCTCCATCCTCCCCTCACTCACGAACATGACCCCAAGATACTTAAACTCCTCCACATGAATGAAGTAATATTGGTGATGGCAAAGTACAAGCAAACATAAATACTAATCACATCACATTTTAACACACTACAGCACAACTAATGTAAAGTATTCTATATTTGAAGTGTTTTAGTTCATTTGGTTCAATCATCATAATTTTTATTCAGTGAAAATAAGAATTGTGCTAAGGAGAAAATTTTTTATTACATACTCTTAATATAGACTGCTAGAAGAATTACACTAACAGATTTCCTTTTTTTGATGATGATTTGGTTATTTATTTTTCATAATTTATTTTCTTTTCCTCCTGAGTTTGCCTCTCCTCTCACTGCGTTCATATACCTGTGTTCATGCTCTTCTCGTGTCCAAATGCTCTTACAGACTCACAGCATCTTTTTTCTGAATACTGAAACTATGTTACATTACAGAGAAATGTCTCAGCGGATGCTTTTCTGAGTAAAACACATAAGAGACTAAAAGTATGTGAATATCGCAAGTTACGTTTCAGCTTCATATTTTTGTCATTCCTGGGTCTATCTAAGTGACTGAAAGATCAAACCCACCTCTGTTAAAATATTTCAGCTGAAAGCCTCTTTGGAGCCTTTACTCAAACAACGTCATAGTTAAGAGTTTTAGAGTCCTGTTCCCAAAAAAGTAAACAGTTTGGTCACTACCCACTGTTATATTCCTCCATGCATAACGTCTTAGGTACAAACAGTGTGTTCAGGCGAGTTATTTTTCTATTCATGGGTTTTTGTGCCCTGTATTATGCAATTCTTTGAGGTCTTTTTCCAATTCAAAAGAGGTAATATTTTGTTTTTATGGCAATGGTCCAATATTTTCATCATTCTGTGGATACACAGATGCAATACATATCATATTAAATACACACTGACAGAGAATCTTATAAATAAAAATGTATAATCATTAGAACATTACAACTGTAATAAATAAGCCATTAACTGGAAGCAAATATTTGAGTCCATTGAGCAGACATGCGAGCTTCTTTTATGAGCGCGGTCGTGTGATGCGAAAATGACAACACATTTGTTTAGTTTGGCTGTTCCATTCAATTCTATCGAGGTTTGAAATTTGTAACTACTATCTATCTACATAGTTGTCTCAGTATTTTGTACATTTCACTTATTAGATATTTTAGAGATATTTTCAAAATTGCACTAAATTAAGATCTTAATCTTTAAATGAATTTGAAAATGTTTTCAAATCATTTTTCCTCATCTTTTTCATCGGGCATGTTTGCTTCCCTCGATTACTTTATCACACTATGCAAATCAATATGATGTGGGTTCAAACATAAAACTTAGCTAATCTTTATGATTTTTGGGACATTTTCAAGGAACCCAAATTGGTTTTGTTTTTATTGCTTTGTTTACAAATAGGCTGTTTTTACAGAGGGACAGAGCACTTCAGATTTTAATTAATTAAATTAAAATTAAATGCATTAAAATTAAATTTATTAAATTTTATAAAAAAAACATTCAGAATTGTGGTCAAAATTTTCCATTTTTGGTGACTTTCTTTGTTTTCATCTGGTTTTCCAGGCACAAATTAATAACATTGGAGGTCATGGGGGAGGGGATAAAAGTAAGCAAACTTTTGAAAAGCCTGTTTTTTCTAAAATGCATTGCTTTACTGCAGAGAAATGAAAAAATATGTCAAAATTATTTCATTTTGAGAGGGAGAGTCAAAAAATGAGTTTATAATGAAAGTCAAAGGATACACAAATTTCTGAAACATCCTGACACGCATGCAGAATTTTCATGGCAATTGCACAACCACAGTCAAAGTTATCACGATAAATCTACCTTCAGATATTCAGATATTTCTATATAAGGCCTCTGATTTAAATACCTGCAGAAACACTATTTGAAATATTTTTTTCACTTTAACACTTTAGACTTGAAGACTTACTCACTACCAACACATCCAAGCCATTTTAGTGAAAAAAAATATTCTCCTGGTTTCTAGGCACCAATTGCTTAAAGGTGACTATTTTTCATATAGGTTCACGATAGAAGCAAATGGGGAAGGAGCTAAAAGTAAGTACATTTTGAAAAAACAACAACATCATTTTAACTAAATTCATTGGTTTTGCTCCAGAAAAAATAAAACTTGCACCAAAAAATGTTCTTACCTTGCTTTTGAGAGGGGGGTCAAAAAATTTGTTTATAATGGTCAAAGTCAGGATGGATACACAAATTTCTGAAACACGTTGAGTGTCTATAAAACGTCTCGCATCGCCAAAATTGGTCAGATTGGGATGAAACTCGCATATGTGTAAAATGCTGTTAAACACATCTGTGTGAATTTTCATGGCAATTGAACAACCACAGCCAAAGTTGTTATGATAAATGTGCCTTTAGATGCACAAATTTCCCTTAACAAGGCACAAGTGTTCTTTCTACTGTTTTATGTTTTGTGACATTTGACAAATTTATTAAGTTTCAGAAAATGTGTCAAAGTAATTGAAAACAATGGTATATAGATGTAAAATTATAACTCTATGATTATACTACTCAAAAGATAATTAGAAATTTAGAATTTTCTTTTGTTTATGTCTAGAAGCGTTGAGATATTTTCAGGACAGGACTCAATCACAGCTTCTTTTCGATCGCTACATCAGTTGTACAGACGTTATATAATTGACTATGTACACAGTGAGAGTAAATATGGTGACCCTCCTCACTGTTAAGTCTAATAAAGAATATTTATGTATGTGAATTATATTGAAAATCCCTTCATTTATTTACAGTTATGTAGTTTCACAAAGTTTCATTCATTTTCTATGTCTTTTATCTCATCATAATATTTAATGTTCATTTCACAGCACGTGGGTCAAAGGTGGATTTCATGTAAACAGGGAGGCAGGGGCAAACATAGGCGGGCCGGTCGGATACAGATTTCCTCTCGTCTGATTGGCTAACAACTTGCTTTAAAAATCAAGCTCTAGACTTCTTTAGTAAATAATATCTTCCACCTCAGCGCAACAACACTAACAACCACTACTCCAGCTGGTTTCGTCATGAGCGGATGTCCCTACTTTGAGAAGAGGCATTTGTACGTTCACATGCATGGATATATATATATATATGTGTAAAAAAAGGGGGGATTTTTTTTTTTTTTTTATTAGCTGAAGTCACTTACCTTTTGAGCTCTTTTTGATCTCCAGGTTGTTCAAAAACAGACCTCCCAAAAGTGAAGAAGAGGATGATGAGGCGCAGGCAGGAGACAACAAGGCCAGCAAGGGAGGGATCATCTATGGAGAATATCTGCAGGTATAAAATATTTATGATACAAAATATATACAAACAATGTACACTTACTACATTTTTACAAATATACTTACAAAAAACATACGACGTATTTACAAAAGAACTTTAAAAAATGCATAGTTCATAAATATATTTTAGACTAGAATTGGGCTACAAAACACCTTTTTTTGAGTAAATTATCAATAATATCAGCAGTTTACTGACCAGTATTAACTGGCCAAACCCTGAAATGATACTCAGTCCAGTACTTTTTGCTGACACCCACTACCCGCTACCAGTATTGTGATTCATTTTACAGTACAGTTATTTCTATACCACCACATCCAAGACATTTATCTACTATTTATCCATCTATTATCTATCTATCCATTTATCTATTTACTCTGACTACCTTTAGCAATCAAGATAATTTCTCCCCCCTACTTCAGACAAGGCCAGATTTAAGCCCTTTTAAACTCACAGTAAAATATTGTTCTTTCTTGCAGCTGGACAAAGTTCTGAGTGCACAGGTCCTCCAGAGTGAACTGAAGGCAAACAAAATCCACGACGAGCACCTCTTCATCGTTACTCACCAAGGTAATTTGATTTGTACGGAAATTCTGAAGATGGAATACAATTTTAAAAATAAAATAAAATGGTATTCAAAATAACAAAGTAGAAAGTAATATTAAAGTCTAAACTGAAAAAGTCCAAACCCATTATTGTAAAATGTAATCGGGTCAACTTAGGTCAACTAGAGTACACTATGTGGATAATTATTAGGCAAGTCGTATTTTTGAGGATTCATTTTATAATTGAACAACTATAGTGTATTTAAGAAAGTAAAAGTTAGGACTGTTGTAGTAGCAAAATTCATTTTATTATGTCCTTAAACATATTTACTGTTATAATTATCTGGCCCCAGAAGCTGGCCCCTTCTCTTGCAGAAGAATGAACCCAACAAAGTTAATTGTTTGACTCAAGTTCTCTATTTCGTTCTCACACAAATATTTCCACAACACCGTTGCGCATTAAGAATTTACTTGACATGCCTCTGTACCGTAGTGTGTGGTGTGTGCGGTACAGCACACAGGCCCAGAGTAATACACGTACAATGGGGATGTATTTGAAAAATATTTACATAAAACCAGAGCCAGGCCTAAGTGACAGACACGCTCATGTGCTCATGTAGTGTAATATAGTTTTACAGATGAGTGAGTTAGTTATTATAACCCCCACAGAAGCACCTGCAGGGGGCGCCTGTACGCACTGTGTGTACCTTGAATGTCCCCATTAAATCTAAATGAATCTCCCAAGTTAGGCATGGAGGAGCACCACAGTGATTATTGACCAAACTATTCACTACAAACCCGCGGTTAAGCGGCTTAACCATTAACTTTTGTATGCGAATGTGTTACTTACACAAAGAGGATAACTTTAGTCCTTATGCAATTATCACTAAATGAAAACAGTGAGAGATGATGAAGAGGCGCACGGTGTCCTGTGCGCATGGAGCAGACACGTTCTGAATAGTTTTATAGCTATGAATTGAAACTACACAAACAACGCTCCAGTGTGAATGACACAGGTCACGAATCGTACAGACTAACACAACACAAAAACAAAGCTCCTCACATGGTGAGACAGTGAAGACAATACAGTAAAGTGTATTTACCTTGTTGACATGTTTCTGCTGCTATCTGCAAGTCATTTTCAGAACTGTCCCCGGTGTTGCTGGTGACGTGTCGTATATCAGATGTTGTTCCTTCCTGTCAGCGTGGTCAGCCTGATTGACCTGGCAGGTTAGTCAGACTGACCTGCCAGCCTGACCTGATTGGGACGGGGCACAGGTCATTGGATCGGAAAACAAGTTCAAACTCAGGGAGGCCAAGTTCAAAATCAGGGAGGCCATTGCATTCAGGAAACGAGGCATGGGCAGTATGATGACAGAGCGTTCCTCCTTTCACACACCTGGGACACCCTCCTCCAGAGAACACCGGGCGATGGGAGGCGTGGTCAGTCTGAGCGACCTGCAGGTCAATAGGGTTGACCACAACTGACTCCAGGAAGTAACAACAGCTAATATACGACACCAGCACCGGTGACAGTTCTGAAAATGCAGCAGCAGCTGAAGCATGTGAACAAGGTAAATACACTTTACAGTATTGTCTTTAAAAAGAACCCAAAACGTTAATGTATCATTTTGATGCCTAACTTAGTGTACTGATAAATGGACAATGGTTTATGTTTTATAAGTGTCTAACTAAGGTTCGCCATAGCTTTTATATTTACTCAGTTTCTTTGCGACTGCTGAAATTGGTAGCTCGCTGGCATTTTCATTTTGTAAAGGTAGCTCACTGGAGAAAAAAGGTTGGAGACCCCTGTTTTAACGTATATGCAGGTTTGGGTCAGGTTTCAGTATTTTAACCCATTTGCTCAGAGTTACATAAACATGAAATAGTTCAAGGTAGAATAGTAAAATTCTGCTGGGCATGTGCATGGAGCCTCATTAAAATGCAAACTGTAGTTACCACGGTCACCTAATCCCTCTGGCGGTGTGATTGATCATACCGGGGTATTGCAAAATTGTGGTTAAAGCAACAGCCCTAGGAAAATTGAAGTTTTGAATTTCTTAGGAGAAAATCTATGTGTGCACAATTATCACGCAACTAAATGACAATTGTAAACAACTCAAAATTTATAAATAAACTTTTCTGACATAAAAAATATAAATAAATAAAAAATCAGTGACCCAGTGACCAATACAGCCACCCTTCTTCTCAATACTGGTCATAAGCTTTCCATTCAAGGAGTCTGTCTGTTTCTTCTCAACTTTTTGTGCAGCAGCAACCACAGCCTCCAAGACACTGTTCAGAGAGGTGGACTGTTTTTCTTCACTGAAAATCTCCAGTTTAAAAAGGGCCCACAAGTTCTCTACAAGGTTTAGGTCAGGTGAGGAAGACCATTACTGGTTAGCCACACAGTGAAGTATTTTGATACATGCAATGGAGCACTGTCCTGCATAAAAAACATGGTCTTTTTGAAAGTGCTGGAGGATAATGGGTTCCTGGTAGCTTCATGTTTGATTCTTCTCAAATCTGTTGCAATTAATTTGCATCTTTTATTCTCAACAAGTTTCTCAACAGCAACACTGTTGACTGTTCTGTGATTACGCCCCAATATCTTGGCAATTTCATTGAGTGCAGCATCCCCCTGAAAGACTTTTCACAATTTGACTTCTCAGAGTCTGTTAAAATCAGTTTGGCCCATTTTGCCTGAGAACCTGCCTAATAATTCTGCAAACCTTGATATAGAACTGATCTCCTTAGACCACACCCCCCTTCGTTATACAAATACACATCATTGGATATGCTTAAATCCAATAATAATTCAAGTTTATACAGCTTGGAGTTGGAGAATCTGCACAAAAATCCTGGCATGGTCAAAATACCAACTTGCCTAATAATTGTGCACACAGTGTAGAAGAACACAGGGTTGAACCAAGGACATCCAGGCTGCTACAGTGATAGAACTCTCATAATCAATTTAGTTTTGTCAGGATACAAAAATTTTATTCTTGATTTTGATCCTAAGGAATAGACTCGATATTCAATACTCATTCCATCAATACGATGATATTAAAGGGACAGTCGGGAATTTTGGACATAGAGTCTCATTTCCTAGTGAGCCAGAGTGTTGGAGACGTGTGGAGACACTTTTTTAAATATTCCATCCAGTCCTTGTATTTGCAGAGGTCGCTGGTGCTAGGCTAGTGCATGTCAATGGCCAAAGTTATCCTGCCACTAAAAACAGTCTTACCCACTCCACAAAACACCCGAAGCAAATGTATTATTACACCAGACCGTTGATGTGAATGTCTGTGTTGATAAAATAATTTTAGAAGTAAAACCAACCTTGCATTTGAAGGATTTATGTCTGAGCAGCAGCAGCGAGTTGTACTTCCTGATAGAAAGCTTGGCAGCGGCGGACTGATATCACCTACGACCTATCTTACCGGCAAAGTAAAATTCCACTGCTGCTGAGAAAATAGTCCCTCAACATGCAGCGATTCATGCGATGCAAGGTTAATTTTATTTCAAACATTATTCTTTCAACAGTCTGGTGTAATAATAGATTTGCTTCGAGTGTTTTGTGGAGTGGGTAAGATCGTTTTTAGTGGCAGGATAACTAAAACCACTGACATGCTCTAGTCTAGCACCAGCGACCTCTGCAAATACAAGGACAGGATGGAATGTTTAAAAAAGTGTCTCCACACATCCCCAACACTCTGGAGAACTAGGTAATGAGGTCCTATGTCCAAAAATTTCTTCTGTCTCTTTAATCATAATAAAATACACTCATTCTTCAGACATTAGAATGTCATTTTCAACATTAAATCATAGTACTGTCTTTTATATTACCATGTGGCCTTATATCTGTGTAATACCTCCCCTACGTAGGTTAGATTATTGTCTGACTTTGATACTTTTGATAGCTCTAAATCAAATACACATAGCACCTTTACAGTGAATCTGGGACACTGGCTTATTGAGTGTAACTGCGCACAGACCTAACTTGTCCACATCTTAAGTAGAAAAAGTAAACTTGGAATGATTCTTAACTAAAGTGTGTGGAGTCAAATGGAAATGAAACGTCCCTGTATAATTATCCTGGAGCCTCTCAGTGCCGTGGGCTTAATGAGAGCTGCAATCTGATCCTGTCTTTGCTCTTGCAGCCTATGAACTGTGGTTTAAACAGATCCTCTACGAGCTGGACTCAGTGAGGGACATCTTCATCAGTGGACATGTAAGTCATCACTCCTGGACTATTCTTTTAAAGTGGGGGTATTAGGAAAAATCTACTTTTCTGAGTTTTCTGCCATGTTATAACATTGTTCCATCATCAAAAACATTGCCCAAAGAAGCCTTAGTATTTTATATTTTAGCAATCTCCCCCAGGTCCGATATGAACCCTCCTTATGGTTAACTGTGAGATTTTGTGCAACGCTCAACCCACAAGCCAACGTCATCCCTGCTCCCACTTGAAGAATCTGACACAATGTGCAGGAGTTTATATCAGTGGGATACACTCTGATTGTGTTGCGATACCATTCTGAAGGGAGAGTGACTTAGCGTGGGGAGCAAAAGGAGAGAAGACTCAAAAACGAAAACTGAAAACTTCTGAAACACGTTAAGACATTTTTGGCACATATAATCTAAGATAAAATTAACAAGGTGAGCTTAATATGTTATGAATATGCAAAAAAAAGTTGTTGCATCCTTAATGTCTATTATTGCTCATATTGTAAACGTTGAGTTTTATTCATCAGATTAACATAAAAGCTTTACATTAGATCATTGCACATTTTACTCACATTTATTACACTGTGACCTTTGGACAATTACTTTAACAATGGGGGGTTAATGCCTGCCTTGTTATTGTGAGTCCAATCTAATCACAGTTCCTGTCTGAAAATGACAAGATCTACTTTAGATATATGAGTGATACACAGTCGAATAGTGTGGCTGTGTATTAGCATGGGCGCAGGATATATATATTTTTTTAAATTATATTGTCTGTTCAGGTCCGCGATGAGCGTAACATGCTAAAAGTGAACACTCGGATTCACCGCATCGTGATGATCCTCAGACTGCTGGTGGACCAGTTTGCAGTACTCGAGACTATGACGGCTCTGGACTTCTTTGACTTCAGGTGCCTGCATTTCACTAAAACATAATTAATGTCATTATATTTAAGAGGTTACTAATATTGATTAGTTTTTCTAGTGTTTTTTTTTTTTTTTTTTGGTTGGTTAAAGAAGTATTTTTTCCATGACACTGCAGCGGTCATGACACAGTGCAGGCCAAGTACTTAAAGTGGATTTACTTGCAGATTCCATGTTACACCAAGTACAACTACTGTAGTGAAGTGTATTTGATCAAAGCAATGCAGTTTCACGTGTGTTCACATGATAACACATGTCTAATGACCCGAAAAACCACACTGGACCTCTTGCTTTGTCTGGTCTGATCTCAGAGAGTTTTAAAAAGCACTTTTAAAGTCATCATGGGGACTAATTATGATACTTGGAATGCATAAAGTAAGTGAGGAATAACTTTGGACCACTACAAACCATTAAAAAAAAGTTTTCACATTTTTAAAGACAGTAAAAACCAAGTACAGCACCTTTAATGCTGGTAGTTGTAAACTTGTGAACTTTTTGATGTATGAGATGTACCTGGCTGTCCTGCGTAGATTTGTTCCTTCCTCCTCCTCTTCCTCAGTATGGGCTGCGTCTCAGCTTCTCACCGCTAGCTCTGTGCTCTGAACAGGGAATACTTGTCTCCTGCCTCGGGCTTCCAGAGTCTGCAGTTCCGTGTGCTGGAGAACCGAATCGGCGTTCCGGATAACCTGAGGGTGCCATACAACAGACGCCATTACAGAGACAACTTTAAAGGGCACGACAGTGAGCTGCTGCAGGCGACCGAGCGGGAGCCCTCTCTGCTCAAACTGGTGGAGGTGAGGCAGGAACAAGCATCTCGCACAATACATGAAGTACCCCGCTGACAATAGGACTTACATTTAAAGAGCAGCTAAAGGTGCACTGTGTCACTTTTGTATTGTGGGCACGTATATTGTATTACTATTACATATGCTTGACTCCAGGGAGATGTAGTTATTTCACCTGGAATGTTCCACAATATGTCATTAAACCTAAATTTATCTAGTATTTATACAGTATCTAGTAAAAATATGCTCAGTGGTGTTACCAGTCCACCTGAGCGCTATATAATGCAACTTTAAGTTTTTTTTGTTTTTTAACTCCCCACTTTTGCCTACTGAGTCAGTTTATGTCACAACCATTTTTTAATCCAGTATTTTAATTTCTCTGAGCCCCCTAGTGGCTGCTTAGAGCCTATGCACAGCCTTCTTATGATTACTAAACTCATAATGCTGTTACATGGTGATAGCGCTGGATGGCAGGTTCCGCATTGCAAACTGCGGCCTATATCACTGCAACCCTACAAAGACATTTCAAAACATTTTCTTCAAAAGTAAAGGCCAAATGTCTGTGCTAACCGTTGCTCTTGTCAGGAATGGCTGGAGAGGACGCCGGGCTTGGAGGTGGAAGGATTCAACTTTTGGGAGAGACTGGAAATCAATATCTTTGAAGGTTTGAAGGGCGAGAAGGAAAAGATCGAGGTGAGAAATAATAGCAGTTTTTAGCACAAAAAGTTTCTGAGGTTTAGACAGGACTGGAAGGAAAGAACTGATTTTGTGTTGTGTCCGGAGCAGAAAATGGCAGATGGCGAGGAGAAGGTGGAGATGATGGAGGAACTGGTCAAACAAAAGGAGCTTTTCACTTTGCTGTTTGATGAGAAGCGCCACGATCACTTAGTCAGCAAAGGTACGACAATGCAGCAGATAACTTGTTAAAGGTGAACTATGTAATATTTCTTATTGAGGGGCCGTAACATCCTTGTTTATGTATAATTTAATTATTGTCATGTTACGCAAAAATGACTTCTTGGAGCTTTCTACCATGTCATAATGTTGTTCATACATTCATGTCTGAAAGGGGAGTGATTAGGCTACGTTCAGACTGCAGCCTGACGTGTCCCAAATCTGATTTTTTCGCCCCTACGCGACCTGTATTTGATCTTTTAATGACAGTCTGAACAACACAGATCTGATTTTTTCAAATGTGACCCAGGACACTTGGATATGTGCTCCTAAAACCAATTCATATCCAATCTTTTGACATGCGACGTCAGTCTAAATTTCCAGGTCACATTCATCCCACCTGCACGTCAGGCTCGGAGTCTAGTCAATGGAGGGAAAGCGAGGCTAGTGAGTTAATTAATATTTGGGGGGATCACTGTATTCAGGCCAAATTGGAGGGGTCTTATCAGAATCCGTCAGTTTCTGAAATCATTGCCAAAGAAATGGCCGGTTCTGGCTCCAATGTCAGTGAAAAATAAAGAGACTGTGAGCCGAATACAAGGAGGCTAAAGACTCCAACAAACAAAGCAGCCGTGGATGTGTAACCTGTCCATTTTACGAAGAACTGGACTGTATTTTGAGAGACAAGCCCAGCGTTTAGGCGACTTCTGTAAAGACTGAGCACGCTCGCTGTGTGTGAAGTTGTCGTGTCCTCCAATGTGCATGCAGGACACTTTAGATGTGTTTAAAGTTCACACTGGAGATCATACACAAGTTGCATTTAATTGGAAATATGAATGACCTTGCAAAAAAATTGGATTTCAAAAAAATTAAATTAAGCTTTAAGCCCTGCAGTCTGAATGTAGCCTTAGAGTGAGGAGCATGATGGGGAACTCAGACCCAAATTTGCCCTATAATTGCTAGCCTCTGTGAGCTTCATTCGACTGGAGCCGAACAATGTGGGTGACGTCAAACTCCCTTAGTCCACTTCTTCATACAGTCTATGCTCTTCACAGATCTGTAACTTGGTCTGGTGGCATCATCTGCTTGTCTCCATTGCGATAGACACAATTAGCGCTACTGATACTGTGAAACATTCCAGATAAAGTGTAAATTATTTCTCACTCCACTCTTCCTCTTCCTCTTCCTTGTGAAAGCATGCCTTCGTGACTTCATTAATCCTTCTAAATGTAATTCCCTCCTGTTGTGTATTGCTTTGTAACAAGGTGAGAGGCGGCTGTCCTACAAGGCTCTCCAAGGCGCGTTGATGATCTACTTCTACAGGTACGCAGCTTTCTTCACCTTTAATTGTCTTTGCTGGGTAAAATTGCAGGGGAATTATGTTTCATTAAGATCATTATGCATGCTCTTGCCTCCATTCTACCTGTCAGCGTGAACAGATTGTGAAAAGTGTGCACGATTCAGAACCAAGGTACTTTTATGAGTTTGGGACCTGTGTGGTTAGAGGGGATCAGAGGAGCACATGTGACGTTCATGGCCAAATGAGATTGCCTCAACATGTTTTTAAAGGAGACATGTTATGAAAAATTTACTTATGAGACTGTAATAGTGTTTTGCTTCATTATTAGCTTAGTAGTGTCTGTGTCCATTTTTGCACACACACTACATGAAAATTTGGACTAAAGCTACTAGTGGAAGTAAACAAGGACCAGAGGTGGGAAGAGTTTTCAAACAATGTCCTCAACATTGTAACATTACTGTATTTTTCAGACTATAAGGCGCACTGGATTATTAGGAGCAATATCAATAATGTTGAATACTCTTGTTTATTTTCACACATAAGGCGCACCAGACTAGGTGCATTAAGCGAAACAAATGGACGACACTTGAGACTGATCCCTTAGTCCAGGCATCCCCGATCCACATGGCTAATTTGCATAAACTATAAGTGCTGAAAAGACAGCACACGGCTTGTGCGCTGATGCGGTCACCTCCTGTTGGACTCCATGAGGCTCCTGACTACAGTAGCTGTAATGCTCCGACAATCCATTCAAGCGGTGTGACATTTTGACAGATTTTTGAGCACCGTGTACCACATAAAATCGGTTTGAGGTCAATAAACACAACCAGAATTAATACATAAGGTGCACCGGATTAAAAGGTGCATTCTTGATTTTTGAGAAAATTTAAGAATTTAAAGTACGCCTTACAGTCTGTAAAATATTTTTTTACTCAAGAAGAAGTACAATGTAATGGTCCACATAATTACTCAACAAGTAAGAGTGAAGAAATATTGTTAAAAGTACTTCTCAAGTAAGAGTAACTTAAAGAATAACTGTTCAGACATTGGACAATACAATTAAATGCATCACTGTGTGCTGCATGCATCCTATAATAAAATGCTTTATCGGTAGCAAACCACACTGTAAATAACAATATCTTCAGTAAGTTAAAATGGCTTAAATTTTACTTTATTTGAGCAGATTTAACTTGGATTTTGTTTCTAATTTTAAGTGCACAGACTTGTTGTTTTTCTTATAGTATAACAAGACGTATTTTCATATTTTAAGTACAAAAAGTCATGTTCCACTGGCAGATTATTTTACTTGTCAAGTGAAATTTACTGAAATCATAATAAAATGTTCTTAAATCAAGTGATCTTAACTTGGCTAGATTTTAGTTTTTGAGGTGTAGGAACTAGCACTGGTGGCTAGAACTTGAGCAATATGTTTGGACCACTATAAACTTTAAAATGAACTAGTTTTGTTTTTCATGTTTTTGAGGCAGTAAAAATCAAGTTCAGCAATCTTGAGTTTTAGTTTTTCAGAAATAAACATTCAGGGTTAGGGGGCAGGTGAGAAACATGAGAAATGCTGCGGTTTTGAACCCAGAAGTCAATGGACCTATGTATTTAGATCAATGTTTTCTTTTACTATGAATGAAATGTAAAAATATATATATACAGCAGCTCCTATTATAGAACCAAAAATCCGATGGCTCCTGTACGTGCATGCAGAAGAAAGCGATAATGATCTGACACCGCGGATGCTACCGTGAGGTGCGATGCTTGGCTGGAAGCATCTGAACTTTGTGTTTTTGTGGTACCTGCAGAGAGGAGCCGCGCTTCCAGGTCCCATTCCAGCTGCTCACCTTCCTCATGGACATTGACACGCTCATGACCAAGTGGAGATGTGAGTGCAACTTGAGTGCCATTTCTGTCACAAAAATCAAAAAAAAAAGTTTGTAAAAGTGAATGGTAATTGATAATAAACTATAAATAAATGCATTTAGAGTATATATAATAAGAAGAGATCAAGAAACATCGGCCTTTAGTCGCAAATATTTTAGGAAGACAGTAGCATTTTACTTCACTATTGTAAGAGCATGGTAGTAAGACGGATATAATTAAAAAGTTATTTTGGTAATTACTCGTGGAAAAAAAAGACATGACATACTTTATTTCAATCCTCTTAATGTTTTTATAAATTTTTACAAGGTCATCAGACTCAAATTTTTAGGTGCTCAAGCTGCCATTAATACTCAGCCAATCAACTAAAAACTAGCACCTCCAAATCTGATTATTAAGAGATTTTTTTTTTTTTTTTTGAGTTTTAACAGCAAAATCGTTTCATTTCTTTCTGATTATGATCCCTTCCTATTGTCCCTCATTTAAATCTTCTTAAAAAGTCCAGAAATCAGATAATAACCAATATCAGCACTTCTTTCTTTCTTCATTGCGGTGTGACGAAATGACTCAGATGTGAAATGATCTGCTGGTGGGATTTACTCCGTGCCTTTTCACACAGATAACCACGTGTGCATGGTCCATCGGATGATCGGCAGTAAGGCTGGAACAGGCGGATCCTCGGGTTATCACTACCTCAGATCCACTGTCAGGTATTACTATTTTATAACAATACTAAAGTAGCATTTTTTTATCTATTTGTTATGATTGGGTTCTATTTGCTTGCACTTTGTGTCCAAGTTCTTTTCAGGTATAGACTAATATTGGTCTGGTTTATAATTGCACTTTTTTAAGCTGTACTTTAACACTTTACTCCAGAATTAGCTTCAGCTCAATAGACTTAGACTTTAGACTAGACTTAGACAAATTGTAATATCTAATGAGAAACATGGCTGTAGTGCACTGTATGTAAATAACAGTCTTTTCACAGTAAAATCAGCCATACATATTGACAAAATATTGTATAATTAAATATTCAGTGAGTATTCAAAACTAATATGGGAAAAAACATAGTGGCTATTGAATTAAAATGTTGAGGAAAAAAATAATGATATAATTTTATGTAGATCCAAAGCAAAAATAAAATATTGAAATGAAAAAAAAATTGACAAAAGCTACCATTTGTAAATAAAATGGTTGACCCAGCCTACTGTATTCTCACATATCAAAACTAGATGGTATCTATGTTACTACTGTCTTATAATGTGGCAGCTTTGGCCTCACATAAGAGCAGAGAGCACAGGTGAGTCTGAACAAAGGCCATGCAAGGGGGGGGGAGCAGGTTTCACGTCTGGTAAAAACATAAATACCGTATTTTTTTGACTAAAAGGCGCACTTAAAATCCTTTAATTTACTCAAAAATCGACAATGCTTACTGATTGTGCTGACTGACCTTGAACTGATTCTATGTGGTGCACAGCGCTCAAGAATCTGTTAAAATGTTTTAGTACGACTTTGATAAGCTACGAAGCCACACCACTATATACGGTCTATGTGTATGACCTGCAGACACATAATCTCTCAAAAGTTTAACATGAACCATCTCCAGCGTGATAGAAGCACAGAACAGACTCGCCATCAGTCTCATCAGTCACAGAAAGAACACACATATTCCACTGAGTTTGAGCTGAACCACATCAGTGCACAAGGAGCAAGCTGTTTTTTTCAGTGCTTATAGTTTATGCAAATGAGCCATGCGGTTTTAAGTTTTGTTTCTGTAAAACGTAAACAAATGTGCGCAAAGCTGCATTGAACACATTATTACTCAATATATATTTGAGTCCTCCTTGTAGGAAATAAAAAAAAACAAAATTATCCACCCACATTCACATTCATAATACACATTCACCAAGACAGGGAAGCAACACTGGGTGAATTACGCCAATGGCTATGGCTATGCCAATGGATCATGGATGCCTGGGCTAAGGTATCAGTCTCAAATGTTAAGTTATTAGGTTCTTTTTTTCAGACCTAGAGTGTTATTTCATACCTGACACTTTCGACTGCTCACTAGCATCTTCCTCAGAGTGGTCACGTGATGATTTGAGTTGTTCCTGTTCTGCTTTGTGTTTTGTTGCTCGTGAAACACAAAGCAGAACAGGAACAACTCAAATCGGCCATTTCTGACCATTGTAAAAGAGAGAACCACGTTATGGATTGGGATGGAGCAAACATCATTGGGACAGAGGAAAACAAACTTCGCCACTGGATTAAAGAAGCAATCGAAATACGGAAACGTGCCCACAGGACTGTAAACCGGGACGAGGGGGCTTTTTTACTCTCACACACCTGGGATACTGTCCTGAGGAAGTCGGACTGCAGATGGAGCTGTCATCCTGCCTCCACCGGTAGGAAGGCAGCGCCAAAACCTGTTTAAATCAGCTGACCAGACACGTCACAGCAACATCACGTGACCACTCTGAGGAAGACGCTAGTGAGCAGTCGAAACTGTCAGGTATGAAATAACACTCTAGGTCTGAAAAAAAGAACCTAATAACATAGAATATCGGAAGACCAAATTAATCTCATTGGACCAGTCTCAAGTGCTGTCTGTTTGTTTCACTTAAAGCGCCTTATAATCCAGTGCTCCTTATGTATGAAAACAGAAGAGTGAATTCAACCATATTGATATTGCTCCTTATAATCCTTGTGTACCTTATAGTCCTAAAAATATGGTAAATTGGTAGTTTTAAGGTCAACTTTTTATTTCCTTTTTTTGGGCATGTATGAACCAGTAGAAAAACTAACCCTTGGCTCTCCCTCCCGGCAGTGACCGCTACAAAGTGTTTGTGGACCTGTTTAACCTGGCCACGTTCCTGGTGCCGCGTCACTGGGTTCCAAAGCTCAACCCAAACATCCACACATTCCTGTACACCGCCGAGTGCTGCGACAGCTCCTACTGCAGCAGTGAGGACTCCGACTGACTAGACTGCACCACCATCAGACACCAGATAATCAGCGTTACCATCTAACAAGACAACCAGGCCTACCAGACAACCAGACCCGCCATAAAACCAGACCCGCCATATAACTAGGGTTGCTATACATACAACCAGGCCCACTATACATACAACCAAGCCCACGACACATACAACCAGGCCTACTACACATACAACCAGGCCCACCATGGATGACAAATACATTTTGCAAAGGTGAAAGTGAATTTGTGAATTTTACTGTAATGTGGGCCTTGCCATAGATTCCAAATGTTGATATTGGCATTAGCAGATATCGTTCATCAGCCACAACAGCAATACAATAATTGAATATCGACACAAATCATTGAAACTTTCAGATTTTTTTTTACCATTCACAACATTTCCGCCCATGACAAAATATTCATTACATTTCCACTACGGTGCCATTTCTATTGTGGGATGCTGGCGCTGACTGTTTTTGGGGCATTGTTAGTCTGACATGTAAACACCAAAAATGACATAGAATTTTAGCAAGCTCGAGCCAAAATATATTTTTCATTTCAAAGTGACACTAAAAGCATGCCACAAATCCTGTAATTATTCCAGCATAGAGAAGAAAAGGATACGACTGGTTAATCTGAATTTGTGCTTTAGAGCCAAGAAATACAAATGTGACAGTTTTTTTGTAATTTAAAACAATAAGATTTTAAGTGTTTACTTGACTGAACCTTATTTTTATAATGCGGCATGGATTTTTCTCAGATATAAACTGTAACTGTGTATATATTGTTAATAGTCTAGTTGCCATTTTGTATAGTATTCTTATTAAGGATTTAAATTAACTTTGATATATATTTATAAAATTATGAATCTGTGTATAGTTAACATAACCATCTTGTATCAACTATTATGTATTTGTGTTGATGTTGTATTTACATGTACACATTATATATATGTACATTATATAGTACTATAGAGGATGGACTGCTATATTATTATGTTTGTTTCATTGTTGCTGCTGAAAACTGAATTTCCTTGAGGATCAATAAAGTATCTATCTAAGTAACTAAGTTTAAAGGGCCCATATTACACTATATTCTAATCTATGTTATAATGTTGACATGGAGTTGTGTTTTGTTTCATTCGCACATGTTTAACACACAAATCCTCCTGCGTTTTCTTATTTTCTTACTTTTCCCACCTTATGATGTCATGTCACACACTTGCCGCTGTAACCATTAGTATCGGGAGTTTCATTTGATTGGAGCCGAACACTATGGGTGACGTCACACTCGCTTAGTCCACTTTTTTATACAGTTTATGATTCAAGAGTCAGTTTATATAGGACCTTTAAATACATTGGTATCTGCTGAAAAGGCAAATCCAAAAAGAAAGATGCTCTATAGGCCCTTCTGCCCTCCATTTGAATTTTCATTGCCATTTTGCTCCCAGCTGAAAAGGGCTGATTTTGCTGCTACATTCTGCCAGGAGCCACAGCTGGAGCCACCAGCGCAGGGTCAAACAGGGACAGGTGGAAATTCACTGTGGATTGTGAATCAAAATGATTTGCAGTATTTGGGGCAACAGTGGTGCACAGGGTAAGCGGTCGCCTTCTAACCTGAAGGTAATTAGTCTGATTCATCAGGCAGTTTCACTTCATAGAAACTGCCTGACGTCGCAGTGTTAGGATTTGTTCACTCGACGGTAGGCGGATACTTTTTATCATTTAACCAATTGCTGCTATTGGGTAGTCACGTATGTAATGTGCCTCTAATGGGGCTAACTGGTATATTAAGCTTTTCCCAAATCCCGTAGGAAGAAAGGCAATAACATCTTTCCCCTTGATAAAATTCACCAAACAATCTCTTAATTCTGGCTTTAAATCCTCAAACTCGGGAATCGTTGACATCACTGAATATATGGCTCTTCGCTGACTGGCTGGTGCCCCAACTTGCACTCCTGGAGTTTTTGCAAACCGTCTAGTGTATTCTGATTCCTGACCTAGTTGCTGGAGAGAAATTAAATTGAGCGGAGGCACTAGGTGGCGCCAGCCTGGGTAGACGGCAATAGGATTAAACCTCACACTACCTGTTTTAGGCTCCCTGTTGAGGACTTTTGATTATCCTAATAGAATATTTTGTGAAAACCATGGATACACATTCAAAAAAATAGAGTGAAATCTAAAAGCTTTATTTGACCAAAAAAAAAACAACAACCTCTAAACTCCTAGTGGCTATCAGGAAATAAATGCAATTAGTTATTAAATTAACATTAATTTGGATTAATTGATTTAGTGGAGATAGAAAGCATAACTTGGAGCCATTCCAAATGAAGTAATAACAATTCCAAGATAAGCAGGCGGTGTACCTCCCTTCAGGCCGAGTTACAGGTCAGATCTGTGGAGATCTGAGGCAAGTACACATGCATCTACCTTAGCCTATTAGTCTGAAATTCACGCGGTGGAGCTTTAAAGAAAAAAGCAGAAAACAGAATCTCTGCATCCACCAAGAATTACCTTGAGACGCAACATCACACATCACAATAAAGAATATATAAAAACAACCGCCCACAGATACCAGGGTCATGCTCCCCATAACGCATGTCTCCTCTGCTCTTTATATAAACATATCCACTATCTCCCTGTAAGCGCCCCCTTGAGGCCTGCATCATCCAGTACAGAATCTCCCTAAAGACAGAGCCCATATACTCAGGTCTGAATTATTGACAACAAAGCCAAAGGTACAAGCACTCCTCCTCACAGTTACATAACCGGCCCGGTCCTCCTGCAATATGCACACGGCACTAGAGTGGGGTGAGCATACATAATACTGACATGTTACCAATGATTTTATTTATATAATCATTGGTAATATGTCGGTATTGCAGAGCTTCTGGGACATGTTTTAAGACACCGATACGATCCTTAACATGCTCACTAACAATAATTTGAGATACTGCTTCATGGAATTTAAAGTGGAGCTAAACACACACACTTAGATTTAGATGTTTTCAGATGTGGCGTTTCGTAATTGTCCCAGAAAGTCTCAAATTTGTATTTATATAAGGCTGTTCTGTAGTTACTTGAGGGCTAAATAACAGCTACACAACACATTTGGAGAGACAGGGTTGCTCAAACATGCGTGAATGAAACAAAACAGAAATTCAGGTATGTTTTTGATAAGCTAACAACATTATAAAATGACATAAAGCTCACAAGATTCAATTTTGCGTAATAAAGGACTTTTATGCGTTTACACGTTTACACTCGCTCTAGTTTCATTGCTGTTTAGTGCTGAAAGATATTCTAGGGAAATTATATTAAAATCAGATATATATAGATGTGGACTGAGGGTTTGGTTAATTTGCAACCAAGATGCTGTCAATCAAACCGAATGTTAATGCTAATGGGAGTTGACCTTGGGAAACCTGACTGTTATGTTATTAATGTACATATCTTGATTAGCGAAATAAAAAAAACAGAGCAGTTTAATACAACAATGTTAAGGTCAGAATGGCGAGCCTGACAGCAGCAGTTGCAGAGAGAGCAATAAAAGTTCATTGGAGCCAGAGTCAGATGGAACCAATTCACGTCCATGCTCTCTTCCTATTTGGAACGCTTTGGATTTGTTGTCATAACCCGTTAGCCTGGCTGGCGCCATCTAGTGCCTCCGCTCAATTTACTTTCTCTCCAGTGACTAGGTCAAGAATCGGAATACACTAGACCAGGGGTGTCAAACTCATTTTGGTCCGGGGGCCGTATCCAACCTACTTTGATCCCAAAGGGGCCGGATCAGAAAAACACATGGCATATAAACCCCAAAAATAACAATAAGTTCAAATATTTGTGCAGAGAAACACAAATCTATTACAGAAATCTTTTTTAATTGATGAACTCTTTCTTATTATAATATTATAATATTATGAACCTGAAACTTTAAGAAAAATTCAATTTCAACACAATGTTTTAACATGAACTTGTATGTAAACAGGAATAAGTCAATTTTTCTTGGAAAATCCTGCACTCGCCTCCACTTTTCTCATGTTGGACATTTTTCTGATGAGGGTGTCACGGTCAACAGTCAAAACGATCGTCCTTTAAGAGCGTTTGGAAAGAGACAAGTCTTCATTTGTGCTGCTCTGGTGGGAGGGGCCACGTACAGAGACGCTGGAGACGCTGCTGTGATAAACACCACAGAAAATTAACAATATTTTAATAGAAAATATAATTAAAATATTTTAGTAGAAAATCACCCAAGGGCCACATTAAAGGTCTTGGAGGGCCGGATCTGGCCCCCGGGCCTTATGTTTGACACCTGTGCACTAGACAGTTTCCAAGAATCCTGGAAGTACGAGTTTGGGCACCAGCCAATCGGCAAGAAGCAATACAGTCTGTGTTGGCAATGATTCCTGAGATCGAGGATTTAAAGCCGGAACAAAGAGAATGTTTGGTGAATTTTATCAAAGGGAAAGACGTTATTGCCCTTTTTCCTACTGGATTTGGGAAAAGCTTAATATACCAGTTAGCTCCGTTAGCGGCGCATTACGTATGTCCCAACCAAATTGCAGCGATCAGTTAAATGAAAAAAAGTACACCCCAACCGTTAAGTGAAGGAATTCGAGACTAAGAACCAGTAAGCCATTCAATTGTATCTCTCCGTTTTGTTCTGTATTACTAAGACAGTCCATGTTTCCAGACATAGCATTTCATAACTGTACCAGAAATTCTCAAATTTTCATTTATATAAGGCTGTTCTGTAGTTACTTGAGGGATAAATAACACCTACATAACACATGTGGATCAGTTTTGTCTTATTTTATTTAGCTGAAAGAGAAACAAAATGCTATTAATAGTCGGAATAGGTATCGAAACTGAAAAAGCTGGATCGGTGTATCCCTAATATCTCCACACTGTAACACCTGTGTGCTCTTTCTCCCCACTTATATAGGGCAGCTAACTGCACGATACAATACATGGCCAAAATGTCTCCAACATCTAATATTAGGCGTACAAAAAAACATTAGCAACAGTACATAATACTATACTATGCCCTATATGCAGTGTGTAGCGGAACAAGTACATTTATTCAATCAATCAATCAAACAACAACTTTATTAATCTCAAAGGCCAATTTAGTTTGCACATCTCTGGTCGTGCATAGTCCATAAATAAAATAAAGAAAATCAAATGCAGCACACGCCGTACATTCAAACCTCAGTGCATCAGGACCACAATGGCAAATTTATTTCCATTTATAAAAGCTTTATGGCAGAAGGAATAAAAGATTTAGCGTAGCGGTTTGTCTTTTATTGTGGCATGACATATTTAGTGTTTAGATCCACTTTGATTACGCAGTACTACCCCTAAACAGTGTGTACAGTATCGTATAAAGGCAGTATAAAGTGAAAAGGCCATGCACTGATTGGTTTTCAGCATTTTTATACTAACTTTGAAGAGTGAATGAATAAAGAAAAGAAAAAAAGAAACTATTTAATCAAAAGAAAAAAGTATTTTGGCATAATTTTAAGGTTTTTACTTTGCAGTGCATAGAAAACAAGTGTGTATAATATAGAAAATATTTGTACTACATAGAATATATCCGTACTGCAGACATTTGTACAACATATCTACAAGATATCTATACCACAGAGTACTGTACAGAAGATATTTATATATAGAAAATATTCAAATTTCAAATTGGGTGAATGTGAGCCTGGTTAATCCTGGTTTAGACCTGACTTTAGTTCTGATTTTAGTCCTGGTTTAGACCTGGTTTAGTCCTGATGCAATGCTGGTTTAGAGCTGTTTTAGACCTGGTTTAGATTTGGTTTAGATCTGGTCCTGATTTTAGTCCTGGTTTGGTCTTGGTTTTAGTTATGGTTTAGTCCTGATTTTAGTCCTGGTTTAGTCCTGATTTTAGTCCTGGTTTAGTCCTAGTTTGGTCCTGATTTTAGTTATGGTTTAGTCCTGGTTTTAGTGCTTGTTTAGTCCTGGTTTAGACCTGCTTTTAGTCCTGGTTTAGACCTGCATTTAGTCCTGGTTTAGACCTGCTTTTAGTCCTGGTTTAGACCTGCTTTTTAGTCCTGGTTTTAGTCCTGGTCTAGACCTGATTTTAGTCCTGGTTTAGACCTGCTTTTAGTCCTGGTTTAGACCTGTTTTAGTCCTGGTCTAGTCCTGGTTTTAGTTCTGGTTTAGTCCTGGTTTAGACCTGGTTTAGTCCTTGTTTTAGTCCTGGTGTAGACCCGGTTAAGTCCTGGTTTAGTCCTGTTTTAGTCCTGGTTTAAGTCCTGATTTTAGCCTGGTTTAGTCCTGGTTTAGTCCTGGTTTAGGACCTGGTTTAGGACCTGATTTTAGTCCTGGTTTAGACCTGCTTTTAGTCCTGGTTTAGACCTGTTTTAGTCCTGGTCTAGTCCTGGTTTTAGTTCTGGTTTAGTCCTGGTTTAGACCTGGTTTAGTCCTTGTTTTAGTCCTGGTGTAGACCCAGTTAAGTCCTGGTTTAGTCCTGGTTTTAGTCCTGGTTTAAGTCCTGATTTTAGCCCTGGTTTAGCCCTGGTTTAGTCCTGGTTTAGTCCTGGTTTAGGACCTGGTTTAGGACCTGATTTTAGTCCTGGTTTAGTCCTGGTTTAGTCCTGGTTTTACTTCTCGTTTAGCCTTGGTTTTAGTCCTGATTTTAGTCCTGGTTTAGACGTGACATATTTTATCTTTCGTTAGAAAATATTAGTAGGGTTTAGAAAATATTTGTAAGGCATAGAAGATATTTGTACTACATGGAAGATAACTATACTGCCGTGAATACATTTGTACTGCATAGAAGACATTGGTACTGCGTAGAATATCGTAATTTGAGCGGTATAGAAATGCCAGTGCGGCGAATGCTCTGCTGTGTGTGTCGGGCCTGTTCTGTGGCTGTGTGCAGAGACAGCATGTACCGCGGAGTCAGACTGGAACAATGGTGGTTATGATCCCTGTAGATAATCCTGCCAGCTGACAGCCGGCTCCAGCTCTGCCAGGGTCCAGACACCTCGGGATCCAACATGGCCGCCTCCTGACCACTGCTGAGCACACCACAACCACAACACGGAGTCACTATCTGCACATCTTACTACGGTTATGTCAAACTTGTAAAGTATTGGAAGTGCTCTGATGTGTTTAAAACTCCACAAACCTTCACTAGAATCATTGGGATAATTTCAACCCAAACTCTACTGAACAAAAGGTCAAAAGGTAGAGTTACTCAAACATTCGCGAATCAACACAACAAATCCAGGTTTGTTTTTGATAAGCTATAACAACATTATAACATGGCTTATTTGGACCTTTAATGTTTGCTAATCCGTGCATCATTCGTTCATTTATTTTTCAAAATAAACCCAAAAATAAGAAAATGAAAAAACAACTATTTTCTTCATTATTTGTCTCCAAACCGAAAATGTAAAAACAGGTAATGGTTCATTTTTTCAGTTTTCAATTTTGTGTTTAAATGAATAATGGAAAAAATGGATAAAGGCCGTTCCCCATTTCAGTGACTTAGGTCGTTTTCACACCGCTAGTTCGATTATTTGGTCCGCACCAGGCAATAAAATTGTTATTATGTAGCAAATACACTCCAGTGTGGTCCGCGTTCACACCGGCAAACGAACCAAAACTGGTTCGATTGACGTGTCTCTGTTTCCCCGGTAAAACAGCGATACTCCAGTTATCAACACCGATGTTCCTGTTAATACCACGGGCCGTCCTCATCTCAAATTATCACCATGAACTCATAAAACAGCAACATGTAGAACTTTGTACAAACTCACCGCATCAGCCCAGAGTTCAGGTAACAGCAGCAGCCAACAGCTCCTCAGGACGGGGCTGGGGTCTGGTCCTTCTGTTACAAGCTCGTTGGTCAGATGGTCCGGAGGCTCTGTCCTCCATGTGCTGGTTCCAAACGGTGGCGAGCAAGACCAGTGCTTGATGGACTAAGTCCGAGCGGGTACGTTCAGTCGTCTGCGCGCTGTTTCCGTGCGGGAAAAGCAAGAATGCGCTGTGGACTACAGGTCCGGGCGCGCTGCTCCGGTTCTCCGCGCTCAAGAACCGCGGCTGGTTCCGAGGTGGTGCAGCATCCGGACAGAAGCATGAGTCCAGTTTGGTTTGTTATATGTTGTTCTGAGTGTCCGTCCTCCGCGCATTTGGTTCTTCCCGGGGAAAGCACTTCCTCAGGTCGAGGCTCCCCGCTCCAGCTCCTCTGAGCCCGGCCTGAACTGGAGCTGCCCCCGCTGGTTCAGGACTCTGGTTTGGATCTAGTCCGACTGTATTTCTCACTCTAGGCTAAAAACAGGGACTTTTTTAAGTTGTATCAATTGAATGGACGATTGCCTATTGCCATGAAATTATTTGGTTAATTAAAGCCTAAAATAACAAATGTTGGTTGCTGCGTGATCACGGGGAACACCGGGTCGTCTCTGTGCGTGTAGGTCCCGAACAGGGGTACGCACCCCCAATTTTGACTCACTCTGGAGCCACACGTTCGCACACTGATACTTGCTCTGATCTTCGTGTATTACATTCTCTGTATTGGCCATTGTTGGTAAAATAATTCGAAAATGAATCGCGTCAGCGTCTGGACAACAATCTGTTACTGCGCTGGAGTCGTACAGCGTCATTTCAGGCAGAGGAGACGCGTGTCCCTCCCATGATGCATTTCGAATAGTCCGTTTGTCCATACTGTCTATGGTTTGGACCCGGGTTCGCTTTCACACCAGAGGAACCGCACCAAAGTTGGTCATTTGGTGCGGATTCAAGCGAACCGAGACCACCTCTTTTTTGCGGTCTCAGTCCGCTTGATTTGGTTCGGGTCCGAGTCCGATTGACGCTTTCACACCAACGCAAACGAACCGAACTAACCACTTTTGGTTCGAATGGACCGTTTGGTGCGCACCAAATACTGTCGGTGTGAAAACACCCTTAGGGTGTTTTCACACCGACAGTATTTGCCCCGTCCTGAGGAGCTGCGCGCTACTGTGAGCGCTGTTGGCTGCTGCTGTTACCCGAACTCTGGGCTGATGCGGTGAGTTTGTACAAAGTTCTACATGTTGCTGTTTTATGAGTTCATGGTGATAATTTGAGATGAGGACGGCCCGTGGTATTAACAGGAACATCGGTGTTGATAACTGGAGTATCGCTGTTTTACCGGGGAAACAGAGACACGTGAATCGAACCAGTTTTGGTTCGTTTGCCGTGTGAACGCGGACCACACTGGAGTGTATTTGCTACATAATAACAATTTTATTGCCTGGTGCGAACCAAATAATCGAACTAGCGGTGTGAAAACGACCTTAAACTACGATGCCAGACTTTTGCGCCGCATTTCAGTCCTGGTCTGGTTCCGGTCTGGTCCTGATGTTAGTCCCGGTCTGGTCCCGATCTCAGTCCCAGTCTCAGTCCTGGTCCTGTTCCTGGTCTCGGTCCCAGTCTGGTTCTGGTCTGGTCCTGGTCTTAGTCCGGGTTTGGTTTCGGACTGGTCCCAGTTTCAGTCCTGGTCCCGTTCCTGGTCTCAGTCCCAGTCTCAGTCCTGGTCCTGTTCCTTGTCTCAGTCTCTGTTTCAGTTCCGGTCTTGTTCCTGGTCTTAGTCCCGGTCTGGTTCCGGACTGGTCCCAGTCTGGTTCTGGTCTCAGTCCTGGTTTCAGTCCTGTTCCTGGTCTCAGTCCCGTTCTGGTTCCGGTCTCAGTCCCAGTCTCAGTCCTGGTCCTGTTCCTTGTCTCAGTCTCTGTCTCAGTCCTGGTCATGTTTCTGGTCTCAGTCCCGGTGTGGTTCTGGTCTGGTCCTGGTCTGGTCCCAGTTTCAGTCACGGTGTGGTTCCGGTCTCTGTCCTGGTCCTGTTCCTGGTCTTAGTCCCGGTCTGGTTTCAGTCTGGTCCCGAGCTTAGTTCCGGTATGGTCCTGGTCTCAGTCCCAGTCCTGCTCCTGTTCCTGATCTCAGTCCCGGTCTAGTTCCGAACCTGGTTTAGTCCCGGTTCAGTCCGTATGCGGAGAAAAAGTTCGGCATCACAGTTTAAGTCACGTAAAAGGGAAACGGCCGTTATCCATTTTTTCCATCATTCATTTAAACACAAAATCGAAAACTGAAAAACTGAATCATTATCGTTTTTTACATTTTGGTTTTGGAGACACATAATGAAGAAAATAGTTATTTATTTTCTTATTTTTTGTTTCATTTTGAAAAACGAATGAACGAATGATACACGGATTTTCGCCGACTATCAATTGTTGTTTAGGTCGTTTAGGTGTTTATACTCATCCTGGTTTCATCGCTGTTCAGTCCTGAAAGAGATTCGAGACAAATTATATTAAAATCAGATGTTTACAGAAGTGGACTGGAGGTTTAGTTGCAGCCAAATGAAGCTGAACTCAGACTAGCAGTTGTAGCGGCTAATTTGCAACAGAGATGCTGTCAATCAAAACAAATGTAATTAATGGGAGTTGACCTCGGGGAAGCCTGACTGTTCCGTTATTAATGTACATATCTTGATTAGTGAAATAAAATGTTGTTAAGGGCCCATATTACACTATTTTCTGATCTATGTAATAATATGTTATAATCAAAAAGATACCCAGAGTTGAGTTTTGTTTGCTTAACACACAAACCGTGCATATAGAGACTGAGTTCTTCTCTCAGACTGAATATACTCTGTTCCACCTTGTGATGTCATGTGGTAATAAAGGTAATGCTTTGCTGTGTACCTTCACTAGAATCAGTTGGATAATTTCAGCCCTTGATTTGGCAATTTCTACTGAACAGAAGGTCAGGGTTGCTCAAACATGCGTGAATGAAAGAAAACACAACTCCAGGTTTGTTTTTTGTAAGCCAACAACATTACAACATGGCATAAACCTCACAAGAGTCAGTTTTAGGTAATATAGGACTCAAAATACATTTTTAGGGTGCATGGCAAAGAAGAAGTTCAATTTGTCACCTGGACAAACATTTATTTAGGTTGAAGATGTTTCGCAGCTCATCCAAGATGCTTTTTCAGTTCTGGGTAGACACTACTGGACACTTCTTTATATTTGCCTGCAGGGAGGAGCTAACTACACTGAAACTACTCTGAAACTAACACCCTACTTGTTTACAGTTTCTATTTGTTGGCTAGGTTTATTCATCTGTACTGAGTTAGGGGACATGTAGCATAATCATTCAGGCACATAATGAGTCTTTACATACCTCTGGCCCTGACCTGACTAACCCTATTTTTCTCTTTGTTTTAGGTTTGAGGATGGAGTTGTAGATGGGAGACAGATGATGTCTGAGGCCTCCATTTCTGTTCAAGGACCTATTGTCTTTCCTAACAAAAACTGCCTCTTTAACTCCCCTCTCAACCAATTCTTTTCTCTGAGATCTGTGGCCCATGGATTTTAGATGGTGATGTACAGCAGACTGAAGTCCTGTGTTGCTCTCTCGTCTGTGTTGGTACATCCTCTTGTGAAGTGGCTGTTTCTTTCTCCAGTGTAGCGCTCAATATGGTCTTCTTCACTACACTGAATGGAGTAGACCACATGGCTTTGTTTGTGGGTTGGTGTTTTGTCCTTTGGGTGGACCAGTTTCTGTCTTAAAGTGTTTCTAGTTTTGAAATAGACTGGGATTTGTCTGAAAATCCTCTGTAGTTTTTCAGAAACACCAGCCATGTAAGGAATAGTGACACCCTTTCCCTTGGGTTCTGATTCTCTTTTGTCTTGTTTTTGTTTGTTTGTTTTTTAGCTCTCTTTGTTCTATTGAAGGTCCATTTAGGATTTTCGCTAACAGAGAGACTGAGAGACTGAGTTCTTCTCTCAGACTGAATATATTCTGTGCCACCTTGTGATGTCATGTGGTAATAAAGGAAGTGTTCAGGTGTGTTTTAAACTCCATAGACACTACCGGTCAAAAGTTTTAAAACGCCCTATTTTTTCTAGTTATTTATTGCAATTCAAGTCACGCAAGTCCAACGAAGAGCTTGAAATGGTACAAAGGTAAGATGAGGCAGAGCGGCATATTTGTAAGTGTACTTCAAGGTAGTAAAGTTGCCAACAACGCCACCTGGTAATGCCAGGACACAGTGTTTTTCCCCACTCACTATAGATACACAGGTTCGTTGACTGAATATGGCATGAGACTTGAATATACTTTACACTGAATTTATTATCCATTTTTGCAAAGGGTTAATCACATACATCCTCATTGTCCATTGGGTCACATGGCCTCGTTGCTTGGAATTACCTTTGGACCATTTTCACAGTCAATATCGCGCCTCGCAGTAGCGCTTCCCACAAGACGAAGACTTCAGAGAGCGAGTCCTTTCACCAAGGGCCACGACCACCGAACAGACCAGGTACACGGAGAAAGAAAAAGAGAAAAGGGGAGGCTTCCCGCCAGCAGGAGCCTAAATATAAACATGTTACATGTAACATACAATACACACGACAAAGAGGAACACAAAATAAACCATAGCGACATACCGTGTAGAATTCACCGCGGCAGCCACCCAAACACGCAGAGGACCGCCCAGCGCCGAGACACAAACGCTAAAAAACACAACCCGCGTTAACGTCACGCACGGCGTTACTGAGCCAACAAGACGATTTCCCCACTTACCCCCACGATGCCCGCACACTCTCCGCAATTACTGCGCCGAACACCTTGCAACAGTAAACTAAGTTCACCTAAACGTGGTCCACTCGGGGCCTCGCGTCTTGCGGCCATGACAGCTTTCCGCCAGCGTGCGAGGTCAGCGGTCAGAGTTCAGGACGGAGGGCGAGCGCAGCGCTTAGCGCCCCTTTTATAGGCGGGTTTGTGACCCATAAACCCGACACTATCACAGTAAGAACTGAACAGACAGAGGTTAAAAAAAAAACATAATGACCCAAAACACAAGTCCAAGCTCTGCCAAAACTACTTCAGGAAAAAAGATGGCACACATTTATGGAAACTTCTGCAACAGACTTGGGAAGAACTTTCTGAACACTATTTTATTTCTATTGTAAAAAGAACAAGCCACGAGTGTGTTCAGCTGTTATATCTGCCAAAGGTGGACATTTTGATGACTCAAAAGTTTAGAATACATTTTGTCTATAAATTGATTCCATGATTTATTTTTCATCTCAAATTGATTATTTGTTCTACGCTTTCATTTCATTGTGCAATGACACAATAAACTGAATAATTTTCCGTCAAAAACTAGAAAAAGTGTGGGGTTCTAAAACTTTTGACTGGTAGTGTACCTTCACTAGACTCATTTGGATCATTTCTGCCCTGGAATTGCCAATCTCTACTGAACAAAAGGTCAAAAGGTAGGGTTGCTCAAACATGTGTGAATGAGAGAAAACAACTCCAGGATTGTTTCTGATAAGCTAACAACCAAACAACTTAAACCTCACGATGGTTGCAGCCAAATGAAGCCAACCGAGGCTAGGAGTTACAGCGGCTAATTTGCAACCAAGATTCTGTCAGTCAAATCAAATGTTAATGCTAATGGCTGTTGACCTCGAGGAAAGCTGACTGTTCTGTTATTAATGTACATATCTTGATTAGCAAAATAAAAACGCCAGGATCATGTAGAGCAGTTTAATACAACGTTAAGGTCATAATGACACTAGCAATAGAAGCCAACTGGAGCCAGAGTCAGATGGAACCAGTTCACGCCCATGCTCAATTCCTATTTGGAACATTTTGGATTTGTTGTCGGCACCAGTAAACCTTTCAATAGTAACTCCCCATTTTGTTCTGTATTACCAAAGTCCAGCTTAAAATATGAGTTCATGCTAGTGCGGCGGCCGGTGACCTCTGGACCTGATGTCTTTCCAATACCCTTTGCGCTAGTCACAAGCTGCATGTTTGTTGACAGAGTAAACATTACAAAGTGCTCTGTTCTGGATAATTCTGATCTTTTGACTCCTATCGTTTGTCTAATAGGTTGTTAGGTTTCATTCCGTATTATAGTATGGTTAATGTTTCATGTGAGGGGAAGCTGGCGTGGTTGTGTGGTGGGGAGGCAGTGGCATCACATTGTTTTTATTTGCTTTTTTTAACTGGTGAGTTTGTTTTTGTTTTTTTTTAAGTTCTCACTGTTGTTGTTTTATTTTTGCTTTAATGCATTTTTTTTTTGTTAAGTAAAAAAGTAATAATAATAATAAATAAAGCTGAGGGCCAGGCCAGAATGTATTTATATTGCAGATATTTTGTCCTGGTTTAATGGTTAATACAGGGTTCTCAAAGTTATGGAAATCTTGGAAAATTCATGGAAATAGAAAATGCAATTTTCCAGGCCTGGAAAAGTCATGGAATTTTGTAAATTCAATGAAAGTTTTGGAAAAGTCATGGAAATTTAGTATCTCTCTCAACAAGTGGCCCCTGCCTTGACTACGTCCCTCCAAAACACGTGAATCCTCACAAAACCACAGTCCCCCGCTCCTCACTTCCTCTCCATGGACTCACCTTTTCGGCAGCACCGCCTTGCCTAACCAGTTTTCTGTGGGAAACACTAAGGTGAGTGGAAAGGGTTAACATTTCATATTTAGCCCTAAAAGTATGCTCAGTTCTATACATGTAAGGTGCCATAAAGTCAAGGAAAATTCACTTTAAATCATGAAATTAGTTTAGTTTTGAAATTTTGTCAGTGAAAAAGAGTGGGAACCCTGTTAATATATGTATAATTATTTTGTCTAAAAAAACTAAATCTGGCATAAAGTTCAATTTCTTGTCAGCAAGCCTGGTTAGTACTTGGATAGGAGACCAGTAGGAGTAGCAGGTTCCACACTGACTGGGGCAGCTGTGGCTCTAGTGCACTTATTGTCCTTAGGCAAGACACTTCACCCACACTGTCTAGTGTGAAAGGGGTGTGTGAGTGTGTGTTTTAGTGATTGGTGGTCAGAAAGTTCGATGGCACAGATTGGCTTCACTCGTACCCCACAGGGCAGCTGTGGCTATATTAGCAGCTTAACCCCACCAAGTGTGGAGTGAATGAACGCACTGTAAAGCATCTTTGAGTGTTATAATAATAATACAATCATCATCATCAGCTTTATTATCATTAGGTCAATCAGGTCCAATAAATGAATGTGTGGATTTTAAGTTCGATTGCCAAGAGTTAAATAGGATCAATAGGACCTTGATCAGAACTTGATGCAATCCAATGCAATGTTGTGAATGTGAACACAGCCTTTTCACTGCCTTTGCTGTCTTTAGCCAAGGCTGTGTGTGTTATGTAACTGTGTATATTTTCAGAGGCCTCTGACACAGGTTTATCAACGGTTTACAGAATGCTCAGAGGTCCATCATCAAAGCAGCTAGTGTAAAAGTGCATGACGAATACCAAATATTAACTTAACAAATGCACTGTCTTACAATATGTGCACGTTTTAAGAGCAAATGGCAAAATGTTACTCAGTCCTGAGAAAGTGCTTACCAAAACATAGGCAACATGTTCCACACAGTGTCTGAATGCCACAGTGTGATATTTGTGTCTCAACTGTTGTGGTTTCGAACATCCTTAAATATCCTAAATGATTCTAAAACTTCAAGGTTTCAAAGGTTCAGACCACACTGCAAAAGGGAATCCTCAAAAGCACTCGAGGATATGGTTAATAGGTCTTAATATAACCCTTTTGATCAGTTTCTTTTATTTTTTAACATTCCAGAAATTCAAGAGCTAAAGATCCCATGGGAATTCTTCTGTAATGTTTTCGGAAAATGTCTGTTTTTCCGCTCCTTTACACCCCTTGCTATAATACAGTGTTCATTTCTTCAGTAAATAAGAGATACCTTGTTAGGCACTGGAGATCCTTAGTCACAGTCTGGGCTCTGACAGTCCATTGCCTCCTCACTCCGCTGCTGTATCCACACTGTCCAAACAAAAGAATCATTCCCTTTCATTACTTATTCAACACAATGTAAGTGCAAAATGTTCCAAGGTTTCTACTTCTGTTCATTTCCACGTGTTAAATTTAAAGCATTAACCTTTATATACATTTTTATTACTGTTACCAACTTTATAAATATATGATGCTGCCTGGTTTGTAAATGTAGTAATTTAATTATAACACAAATCATCCGACTGTCTTTGTGAATCTGCAAAGGAGGAATAGTAGTCGAACTAATTGTTTTCTGCTGCCATCTACTGTCCGGAATGAGGTTTGTATTAGCTAAAAACTGACTCACGATGTCAAAGTTTTAACATAACCTTTTAAACTGTCCAAATAAGATATAATTCCCACTGTATTTAGCATTATTCATTCTTTTACAAGTGGCATATCTTTATTGGAGACACAAAGAACACATTTTAAGTTAAGTGGAGCTTATTGGTTCATATTCTGGAAATATGATTTAAAAAAAAGGCCCTAAAATTGAACTGAATGATGACCATTTGATAAATCAGTCTTGTGGCTTATGTGGTTAATAGGAAACCATTTTAAAAGAGTTTATTTACATGTGAGTAGCTCCAGTAAGTATACATCTAACAATACACTAACACTGCATTTGACTCTTTAGCCACAGATTCAATTATAAAATCATCAACTACACATGAAACTTCCTAAACTTTTTTTCTGCAAACCCATATTTTAAAACTCACAAACATTTGTGACCCAAGTCAACAGACATTATTCCTGAATCACAAAATAAAGGTGGATTTGACTATATTTTGACCATATTTTATTGTTGACTGTGTGATTGTGTCTCTCTGAATAATTAGTATTACTCAAGTTTTAAACAATGAAAAACAGTCATTGAACCAGCAATAAAAGGATCCATAAGGAGCCTATTTGGACATTAAATGTAGCCCATTTCTTATGTCAGTATTGGAACAAAATAGTCTGTAGTCCTGTATATTACAGACCTACATGCAGATCGTGACAACAGGCGACCCGAAAAAAATCTCTTGCGACCCAACTGAGGGCTGCGACCCCGTCTTTGGGAAACAATGCTTTATAATGTTGTGGTCGCATATGCAGCACCCTACTCATTGACAAACTACAAAACTATTAGCGATTGTTTTTAGCCTACTTTAGACTATTCTGCATGCTCTGTTTGTTGTTTGCATGGAAAATGGAGTTGATTAACTTAGCTTAATTCATAACGAACGGATTATTTACTAAGAATGATTCAGGCTTAGTTACTTAATTAAAAGTCTTAAAAACCTTAAAAACAGAGCTGGGTAATTTGAAACACTTTGCTGTGGTCCAAAGTTATTCCCCAGTGCAATCCGATCTTCCTAATTATTTCCAGTGATGAGTTTATAAGTTCTTTTCACAACTTTCAGAGACGAGGCAGCGGAGTTTAACGTAACAGCAAAGTTAACAACAATTCACATGCTAACAGTGCACTTCCTGATTATCGGACAGTGAAATGCTTTCTAATTAGATACAGAGGGGTCCGGTCAAGCGGTAATGGAGGGAAACAGGGGCAGATCTTTGACATTCAAATAGCTCTTATTCAGAAATTAGAGGGACTGTTGAAATAAGTAAGATATTAGAATGTAGGAAAGAGTTAACACTCCAACAGGGTAAAGTTAAACCTGTGACATTCTTTGAAGTTGTTGACAAAAAATTAAAAAACTCATGTCTGTAACGGAGGGAATGAAATATGCAGCACTTTTTGGGCAATAAATATAAACAGCGATAACTACTGGTTCTCACTTACATATCCTTAACAAACTGGTTTGAATATTTGCTTCATATAGTTTTCTACCATATGGTACAAGATTAGGTTGAAAAACCTCTTACTTTTTGAGTAATGAGATTTTTTATTAAGAAAGGTCATGGTAACGGAGGGAAAAGTAACAGAGGGAAAATTTTGCAAGCAAGTAGAAGGTGCATGATTTTGCATAATTTGTCAGTTTTTTTCTTCCGAATACTTTAATATTACTTCAAAATAAAAGGTAACTATTTCTGTAAAATATGTCAGTCCTTCCAAGCTAATTTTTATCATTTTAAATATTTTTTTTTGGAAAAATCATGTACCTTCATCAACAGTTCAAAGATTGAATAACACAGGATATGATGAAATACATCAGTTTATTTACATGATTTGCAGGTCTTTGAAATTTGGGAAATAATTTTTGTTCCATGTTTCATACATGGTCTGTTTAAAACATATGTAACTTTAGAACCAAAAATGGTACAGAAAAAAGGTAAACAGTTTTCATAAACTAGAGTACATTTGCTGTCTGTTCAATACATTTTTATATCAGATGCATTAACTTGAATTTTTGGCCTTGCTGTATACTTCTGCTTGACTGAGCCCAGAGAGAATACGGTGGTCTTATATCGACCTCAAGAGCTGCTTATACAAAATATCTGTATTGACTGTACTGCATTTTGCTCAAATACATGGAGAAAACCCATGTACAGGCTCAACCATTAATAGTTACTGAGCCTGAATTATTCTTAATAATTTATTTGTTCAATATTATTTAAGTCTCTGTTCATGTTTCATTAAGGTGTGGTTATAACAAAGAGTCTAAAAGTATTTGAAAAAGGCTTGATAACACAGGGCCTTTTATCTCCTTTCTGTCCCAAAGTTGATCCTAGACAGACCCAGAGACAGATAAAAATGCAGGCAGAATGAATGCAATGCGGCCTGTAGCAGCAGATAAATGTAGTCTGTCCACTGTCCCCGGGGGGCGCCCTTACACTCACTGTATTTCACTATAATAGTCCATGTACTGTGCTCATGTCTCTCCCGGAGGAGCCAGGCTTTAAAGTGAGAATACGATCACCCCGGCAGCAAAACCACCAGATACAAGTAAGACTGAAAAAAGATACAACTTCTGTTCTCCCAGATCACATTTCAAATACAGCTCATCAAATGCAGCCCTGTTCCGGAGAGACTTGGTGAAGGAGGAGGAGATGGGGAGGCGGAGGAGGCTGGTGGTTCTGCTGCTGTGGTGGAGAAAGCGCTCCCCATAGCTGAAATAACAGGGGGAAAGTGTGTAGCGCTGCAAGATTAGTTGCAATTTGAATGGATGCGATTGGTAAATTGCAATTGCTCCAATCTTTAAGTACTATAATTTCATCCAGAAACAAAATATCATGTCTCATTCTGCATAAAAGCTGCAAACCCTCTAGTTTAGATCTGTACAAACATGCTCTGAAATGTGATTGTTGGATTAGTTTTTCATTTTACGTTCCAGTCTTTTTGTAATTTTTTCTGGAATTTTCAAAATGTGATCTTTTAACAGAATCCTATTATTAAAATGTGAATCTTAATCAGGGTATCCCCAGGTTTGACTACCCCAAATTTAAGACTTTTTAAAGACCTTTTTAAGACCACTTAAATGAAAATTAAGACAAACATCGCACCCATTATGTGGGCAAAAAACCCCAGATACAATTCTAATAACAACCAACCAAATAGTATATCTAGAATCTAAGAGCCAGTGTGGATTAAACCGACACTTCCCCATGATCCATCCAGCGTCTTCCTCCACTCTACTGATTGTTTACTCATTGTCGCCGGCGCTAGAAACCAAAGCGTAGTTTGCGCAAACTCCAAATTAGACATTCATTCATGCTACTTGATTTCACGTTGTTGTTATTGTTGTTTTTTTTTCCTCCCTCCTTTTTCACATTGCGCTGCAGCTCGGAATACAAAAAATAGGTTAATGAAATTTAAGACCTTTGTGAAAAAAATAAGATTTGGACAAGATAATTAAAAACTTTTTAAGGCCTTAATTTAGGAACATGAAATTTAAGACCTTTATAAGACTTTTAAGACTCCACAGCCACAATGTTAAAACTAATCGTGATCGCAGTTCTTGTCAGAAAACTCACAATTAGAAATTATTCTCAGATGGTGCAGCCTTAAATGAAATTTTATTTTAGATTCGTAAAATAATTTGGAGCTAAGTGTAACAGCAATACTTGTAATGCAATGTTGAGAGTATTACTATAGAAGTCCAAATTTGAAGTCTGCAGTTTGATGCATAATACATTTGTTTTGATGGTAATGTTGTTGATGAATTGTAATTTAGAGGATAATTACCCTGATAAATTTGATAAATGTGCATTTTAGAGGATACTGATGACCATGAATTTGAGTATTTTTAGAGTGTAAATAGTTTTTAATGTGTAAATAGTTTTCTTTGTGTATTTTGTACCTGCTCAAGGACTGCAGATGGAAAGTAGCCTGTAGCTAAATCTGGCACAGAGCATCTTTTCTCTATGCGTCTAATGTTTTCTGTGCAGTGTCCTTGTTTTAAATAAATAAATAAAACTGTTACTGCATTGTTCCAATTGATGAAGCTAAAATACAGAGGGTTTTTGCCAATACTAGAAGTCATGTTCACGCTTTTAATGCCAGTTTAAGCTCCCCCAAAACAATTACACATGACAAGCAAGGGACTGAATGGATGTTAGGTGTAACTTTTTAGTAAGTAGATAATACATCTGAAAACAAGATGAATAACCTGATATAAGTTTTAATATCTTGGCCAGAAAAGTTACATAGTGCACCTTTAACACAAATAATTATCCAATGTCATCCGTCTGAACTCTGCTCCAAAAAACAAATTAGAAGCAAGTATTGTGAACAAACAACAAATAACAAACAAAATAGTGCAAAAAACACCAGAACCATGTAATGAATTAATACAAACATTTAAGGCCAAAATGACGAGGCTTACAGCAGCAGTTACAGAGAGAGGGACCCCAATAATCCAATGTAAATCAATGGGAGTTAGGGTTAGTAGCAGCCGAAATACTTAGAATGCAGCACCTAGAGTGTTAGCTATGTTAATTTATATATGCAGTCTATGCTGTGTCTTCATATGTGTTTTGCAATGAGAGTTTACAGCAAACACCTTCTTACAGACTGAGCAGCTGAATGGTTTCTCCCCTGTGTGTGTCCTCATGTGTTTTTTTTTATTCAATCTTACAGAAAACACTTTCTTACAGACTGAACATCTGAATGGTTCTTTTCCCATGTGAACTCTCTTATGGCTTTGCAGTTTATATGTAAAGCCAAATCTCTCTTTACAAATGGAGTACTTGTGTTTCCTGCTCTCAGCTCCTTCGCCAGTTCCTGACATGTCTCCATTGTTCACAATGGCTCTGGTCTCTGGTGTAGACTTGGATTTGGGGGGCAGACGTGGGTTTTGTGCAGTGGTGCTTCTGCCTCTGGTCTGGACTTGGTTGTGGTGGTCTTCATCAGCCCCTGTGTCCATGTGTGAAGGTGAACCGTTGAGTGGAGCTCTCCAGTCTTCATCACTGTCAGTGTCAGAGGAGTGATCTGTTTCCCCCTCTGTCTCTGAGTGGATGTGTGTCTCTGCACTGATGTCCTCTTCCTGTGTGTCCTCTCTCTGCTCAGTTTATCTTTGTTGAAGCAGTGAGGACTCTTTTGTCTTCACAGTCACAGCGCTAAACTCTGGGAAAGACCTGAAAAACAGAAGATACATTTGTATATTTCAATCTGAATATTTGTAATAGACATGAATAAGAATGAATAACAAATTAAAGAACTGCAGTTTGAAAGTCACTGAGACTCACACTTGCAGCTGATTGTCCTCTTGTTTGATGCTGGGTTCTTCTTTAATTTGTGGAGTCAGACCAGGACTTTGAGAGGGGAGTTGAACAGCTGCAGGAGACAAATGAATACACATTTACACAAACATATGCAGTCTTGTGACATGAACACTCTGTGAGCTTGTCTGTAGTTTTTTACTCAGGGTGACAGGATTTTCAAAATCAAAAACTGGGATTGGTGGTTGGTAATAATAAAACTGTGAAATAAGTGCGTTATTAAGGAGTAATTAAGGTTCTGCACTTGGCCCATTCATGACTAAATGAGTCAGTATGGTCAGATTTTCTTTGTGTTTTGGTCATTTGTAAGCAGCTTTTCTGTATTTTATCTAAGCAAATGGCAATGAATGCCTCTCTTTACTGTTAGCAGGGATCAGATTGGTCAAAAATAGGGACACCCGTGACATTTCTTGTATAAAAATGGGACAAATCAGTAGTTTTGTATATATGTAGCAGTGCGCGCCTGCTGCCTTCTGCCACCAGGTGGCGCCTGGGCTTATAAAAGGGCACTCCCCGTAGCGTCTCGTTTTCTGACCTCGGCGCACTTTCGGGATAGGGCTCCGCCTTGTCGCGTACAGGTAAACAACCGCTGTTCTTTAATTACAATTGCAATTTTATAATTTAATGTGTGGCTTTATTGTAGTGCCACCGCTCCTAGAGTCCCGATGTGCCCGATCGAAGTTATGGCTCGTGAGTAAAGCTCCTGTGTGTATTTGCCGTTGATCGCCACAAGCGTCACTGTTCGCCGCTGTTCACGGTTGGGTCGGTGTTGCTGTCAGATGCCCCGGCCGCTCGGCGTCAAGCCTCGTGGATGTAGAAGCGTGTGTTTTGTGGTACGTTGGCCGGTCACTGGTTTAGGTTCATGTATGGGGCTACTACCATGTGAAGGATAAAATATAATGTTCATTTTAGGGTCAAAGGTGGTCTTCGGCACGTCATCTGGTGAAGCGGTGTTTTACTAGTCCAGTTCCTTATATACTTTTGTGGGAATTTTTGGGGGATTTGCTAACCTATATATTTTTGGAAAGGTTATAGTATATGGAGTCAGAAAATCAATGTTTGCATTTGCCCGCATGTCTTTATGGCAGCCATATAGATTTTTTTGTTTAAAATGGCCGCCAAAAAACCCTGCCCCAGTGCTGCAGGTCCTGGTTTGATGAAGACAACAGGACAACATCATCTGTGAACAGCAGAGATCATCCTGTGGTCCACAAACCAGACCCTCCGGCCCCTGACTGCACCAAGAAATGCACCAAGAACCGGTGACAGGGGCGGCCCTGGGGAGTCCAACATGCACCAGGAACAGGTCTGATTTACTGCCGGCAATGAACACAGCTCCTGCTCCGGTCATACAGGGACCGGACAACCCTTAGCAAAGGACCCTGGACCCCAGACTCCCAGAGCACCCCACACAGGACACCACGAGGGACACGGTCGAATGCCTTCTCCAGATCCACAAAGCACATGTGGACTGGTTAGGCAAACTCCCATGAACCCTCGAGCACCCGATGGAGAGTGTAGAGCTGGTCCAGTGTTCCACGACTGGGATGAAAACCACAGTCGGATTCTCCTCTCCAGTCCCTGGCACAGACCGGGGAGGCTGAGGAGTGTGATTCCCCTGTAGTTGGAACACACCCTCGGGTCCTCCTTCTTATACAGAGGGACCACCACCCCGGTTTGCCAGTCCAGAGGTACTGTCCCCGACCGCCACGCAATGTTGAAGAGGCGTGTCAGCCAAGACCCATAACATCCAGAGACTTAAGATCCTCAGGACGGATCATTCATCCACAGGCTATGAATAGGATTTTTTTTTGACAGACAAAATAGCAAAAAAAAAATTCAGGATCATGTAGAGCAGGTTCATACAAACATTTTAAGACCAAAATGTCAAGGCTCACTGCAGCAGGTATAGAGAGAGGAGCCACAAGATCCTAATGTAAGTCCATTGAAGCCAGAGTCAGAAGGAGCTGGAAGAGCCTCCTAGAGAACTTCCTGTTTGGCACATGGTGGCTACAGTGTTAGATCTGTCTACTCATATATACAGTCCATGGTTGTATGAAAGTGATGATGATAATGATGATGTATAGAAAATATCTAATAAAAAAGGTTGCATAATCATATTGTGTCTAAATGTGTATGTTGACATCCAACATACACATTTTATGTATTTACTTTTAAACTCTTTGAGTTTTCTGACCAACTGCATGTGATGTTTATAATTGGTTTTACCCATATTGTTGATGTATTTCAGCAGGATAATAATAAAAAAAAGAAAAACATATTTTTGGAGGAACATGGAGTATTGCATGCAAATATTACAATAAAATTGCAAGAAAACAACCAAACCCGGTCATTTTTGACCCACTTATGCATTTAAGGGTTAATGTGGGTAGGTCTTACAGCTTTGTAACTAGCACCGTTTGATTCCCTGACCCTGAAAATGTGGGTTTAGCAGTTAAAATAAACATTTCAACTTATTCAGAGGCTGAGATATTCCCAAAAGGTTTTTTTTGGCGGCCATTTTTTACAAATCCAATATGGCTGCCATAAAGACATGTGGGCAAATCGGGGCAAATGCAAACATTGATTTTCTGACTCCATATACTATAACCTTTCCAAAAAATATATAGGTTAGCAAATCCCCAAATAATTCCCACCAAGGTCAAAAAATGACAATAAGGAACCGGACTATACTGTGTTTTTATATTTTAAGGACAAAGTCATCGAACAGCTGCTTTTGTGAAGCCTGTAATCGGCAGTTATGTCAACAGTGAATAGTCTACTCTTAAAGTTAATCTAACAAAAAGGAAACAAATGAATAATGGTAACAATAAATAATTTCATGTTTTGTAAGTCACTTGTCTCTGTCTATCAATTAACGGACCCGTGAGCCTTATTTTAGTTTAGCAAATTTAGTTTTAGGTTCTGGGCTATGCCCAGTGGCGTTGTTGGTTTTGTTAATTATATTACGTTGGGTTTCTCTTACACCCCCTCCCATATACCCCACTCTCCCCACATATCTGAAGGGACAGGGGACACAGGCCTCAAAACTGGGACTGACTGGTGAATAGTCACCCTACTTTTACTTTAAGGGTGATGGGGTGTCTTTTCTGTCCATGAAGTTGTAAATACGTTTGAGTCAGTATCTGAAGATTTGGAGTCATACAGGTTCTTTGTAACGAGCTGGTTTCTGCGCTCTTGATACTTTTTTAAAAACATCCATAGGCTAATAATAGGATTGGAAAGGATCCAGAAGACTTACCGGCTCTGACTAGCACGACTCTCGGGCTCAGAGCCCTAAGAGCCGAGTCCAGGAGCCGCTGGATCTTCTGGTTGTCGAGTTGGGAGCGGCGCAGTTCCTCTTCATAGCTCGCTACAGTGTTCTCAAAGAGCACACATATGCTCTCAGAATCCTCACTCAGCCTCTCCTCCAAAAAAGCTCTAAAGCCTTCGGACATATTTGCCCTTTTGTTTTGTGTACGCCTCTGCTCTAGCGTTAGCGGCGGTGCTAGTCAAACCCAAAACAAAAGGTTGGCCAACCATGAGGAACATATAAGTGATCATTTTAAATAATATCTGAAGTCTTGGGCTCATTAGTTACAGAGATTAGCCCTGAGCTTTCAAAATTTATATATTTATATATAATCTAGTATAATATAGTATATTATATATATATTTACGTTTTTCAAACTGTCTGTGGGGAAAATAAGTCATTTAGTTCTGAAACCAGGGAACTGGCGCTCACTGTTGATCTCCATGTTACTTCAGGTCTTGAGAACCAAAACATAAAATTCAGATCCAGTGTTTTTTGTAACTAATTTTTAAAAATCTACATTATAACAGCTATCAGTAAAAGCTAAGCCAATAGAAACATTGTATAAACGAGCAATAAAAATCCATGACAAAAAGTCTCGCCTGCATCGCCACAGTTAAATACTTGTCAAATATAAATTGCAAAATTTTGAAAACTTGCTTAAATTTAATCAAATGTTAACATTATTTAAATCTTTCATAACTCAGCTGCACCCCCATTGAGAGTTTGTGGTGCTCACTTCAGAGAAGACCTGCAGAGCCAGAGGAGAGTGTAGTGTTCCAAGATGCAGAACCTCATTTGGTCAATCATCATTCTCATATAGAGCCATAAACCTCTGGAACAGCCTCCCACATGAAATTATATCATGTACTAATTATGAAATTTTTGCACGCCTGGCCAAACAATGGCTTTTAACCAAACAAACCTGTACACATTAATCTGTCCTGTATGAATGCAGCAACATGAACTGTAAATGTGTAAATCCTGTATGGATGTCGTGACTGAGACTGAATGGGACTATAGTTTTACTTATTGACTGGATGAATGATTGCGTCACTATCAGAGACTGAATGTGGAAATTAGCAATTTGTCTATAATCTAGCACAAGCATATAAATTCTTTGTTTAGCTCAATGTTTTTATGTGCATTGTCCCTGATAAATAAACAAATAAAATAAACTATATTTGATTTGAACATGTCTACACTGTATCTGCCAACACAGATCATGTTTATGTTAACTTAAAATAAAAATCTTAGACACTTCCTAAAGTAACATAACATTTACAATTAGAGACGTAACGATATTCAAATCTCTCTGATATTTATTGCGATATTTTGGTGAGGCTGATAATTGTAGATGGGACACTTTTTTGCTTTTAATACCCTGACAAGATTTTGATGCAATTTGTTGTCATAATCCCAAGAATTCAAGTAAAAACATATTTCTTCATGTTGTCTGCGCTGAAATGAATCATGGGATATGTAGTTCCTGATGTTTAAAAGCTATTGGTACGATAAAACTATGCATTTATGCAAAGGATTTTGTAATTTGATATACTGTGACAGCCCAATGGTATTATTGCAAGACTTTTAACGATATGATATCATGATATTTTGGTTATCGTTACATCCCTATTTACAAAGCAACTAGCGGTTCTGCAGAGACCTTCTGTGTCTCGTAATGTGACATTAGCCATAACTTTAATTATATCTATCTATAATTGCTCATAAAAGCTGCACACCAAACAATGGCACAACCTAGCCAACTTGCTCCATATTCTATTTTTACATCGAGTAGTAGGGTGAGCAGACATCCCTATTTACCCAGGACAGTCCCAGTTTTGAGCTCTGTGTCCCCTGTCCCAGCAGATTTATAGAAAACCATTGATTTTGTCCCAGTTTTACACATGAAATATCCCAGGTGTCCCCATTTTTGACTAATCTGATACAGGGTTCCCACTCTTTTTCACTGACAAAATTTCTAAAGTTTTCCATGACATTTTCATGACCTACAGTGAATTTTCCAAGACTTTACCACACCTACATGTGTAGAATTGATCATACATTTAGGGCTAAATATGAAATGTTAACCCTATCCACTCACCTTATGATTTGGGATTATAGTTTTTTAACATTCAAAATCATGTCAGTGCATTTATTGTCGTCTCTTTTAAACAAAACGCACATACGTTCAGAAATAATCTAATGATAACAGAATGCTGTAGTTGCGTGAAAAAGACCCTAAAATTCCGATGTCTATGACCTGCTAATAGTAAAAAGAGGGTTAAATTGTCATTTGTTTAGGTGAAATACAGAAAAGCTGCTTAAAAGTGACCAAAACACAAAGAAAATATGACTATATTGACTCACGTTTTAGTCATGAAGTGCCAAGTGCAGAACAATTTTAATTAATTACGCACTCGTTTCACAGTTTTATTATTACCAACCCCTCCTAACCAGGGATTCCCAGTTTTTTTTATTTTATTTATTTTGAAATTAGCCTACAAGTCACGCACAAACAGTTTTGCACATAGGCCAACTTTTAAAACGATTCTCTTTCCATAGGCCAACAGTGGGACGTTTAGCTCCTCCCTGCAGTAGAACATGCATCAGTAAAGCAAATTCACAAAAAAGCAATGAAACACAAATGTACGATAACCAAAATAAACCGATGAGTGGCGCAGTAGGGCTTGCCTCCACAGCCCCGTGAGGAGAGCTCCAAAGCGGGCAGCAGCACCTCTCTATCCACGGTGGGTGACTGGAGCTTCACCTAGATATAAACACGGGAATTCCTCGCTGTTTTCCCGCTTTGCACGGAGGCAAAGCCCATTCTGCCCGTGTTCTGTCGAGTTGGTATGACTTTCGGTGAAGTTATTGTTTAAAAGTTAAGTGTTTAAAGGTTGTATGGAGGATTTTTTTTGTTTCAAATTGTCAATGATAGAATTATAGAGGTGCAGTAGCCTTGTAATTATGATGACCAAAAAAAAGAGAATAAAAATTAATCAACTCTGGACGTGGTGGGGCCAACTAAACATTTGCCAATAGATAACGACACTGCCTCGTTATCTGTTAGCTGATAGGCTGTCAATCAAACTCCCTACGTTTCTAGCCTAACTGACTTGCCTGCTCGCTGCCGTTACGTGGTTTACGTACGCCTGTCACGCAGTCCACAGACGCACAGACGCAAGACGCACAGACGCTGTTTACTCCACCAACGCAACAGTTCTTAGCGGCTTTTTTTTACCTATATCTTCCTCGCAGTTAGCACAAAGTTTGTTGCAATGGCGACAAGAATCCAGGAGCAGTTGGCCGCAAAAGAAAGTCAGTTTTTGAGGTCGCTGAAAGAAGAAGAGAAGGGGAAAAGCAGCGAAGCCAAACTAAGGTGATTCTTGGAGATTCATTCCAGCGATGGCGCGACTGAAGCAGACGCAGGGTCTAAAGACTGACGCATTGGTCGCCAAATTACTCCTGGACAGGAAACTTCTGCTTATTATGAAAACGTACTTTATTTCCAAGAGCTAGACAAACGTTTTTCAAGACACGAATGCGATATCCTATGTCTGAAAATGTAATTTTCAAGGCAAAGAAAGAGTCCGCTTGCTGCTGCGTGTTGTAGCTAGTTCATTCACACTGGAATCTTCCGTGCACCCTTCTCTGCACCCTTTCCTGCTCCTCTCCCCGCTGCCCGTTCCGCTCTTCCCCCTGCTCCTCACTTCTCCGGGCACGGAATCTTCGCGCACCGCTCCCCTCTCCTCTCTCCTCTCTCCTCTCCTCTCCTCTCCCTGCTCCGCTCTTCTCCCTGCTCCTCACTTCTCGTCCGCGCACGAAATGTCCGCGCACCCCCTGCCCCCGCTCCTCACTTCTCCACCTTGCCTAACCAACACTGTAGTTAGTTGTCAAGTCATGTGCAGCGCACCGGCTGTAAACAAACCTGTTTCTGGCGTAAGGAGGAGGAGGGAGGAGCCGTTTCTACGTAGGGAGCTGTAGGGGAGGGGGGGCGGTTTCACGCATGCGCAACATTTGAAAAAGGACAAACAGTCTCTGGATTTCTCGTTCCTTGGAAAATCCTCTATACAACCTTTAATTGCTGCACGTTTGGCGGAGTTTACGTGCAGGTGAGTGGTCACGCATGCGCAGAGCTTTGTTATTATGTGAACATATTCTAAATATTCAGAATACTCTTATATTTTTATGCAACTAAATACATTTAATACTGTTCTAATATTTTAACACAGGCCTAGCTGACACTTAAAGTAATGTTTTGTTCATAATTTATCAGTGGTGATTGTGATTTTTATTTTTTTAATACAGCTAGCCTATAAAAGACCCATATTATGCTATTTTCTCATCTCTGCTATGTTGTTTCCTCATCAAAACCATACCTGCAGTTGAGTTTTGTTTAAGACACAAGTCCTGCGTATTTAGACCTAGACTGAGTTCATCTCTCAAACAGAAAACACTCTGTTCCACCTTGTGATGTCATGTGACAGGAAGTGCGTCACTGTTTTTAAACTGCATACACCTTCACTAGAATCGTTTGGATAATTTTAGATCTGGAAATGCTAATCTTTACTTAACAAAAATGAAAAGGTAGTTGTTGATTTGAAAACTATCGCACCGTTTTTAGGATTACTGAAACATGCAGGAATGAAACTAAATACAACTCCATGTATCTCTGATGAGGAATCAACATGGCATAAAGTAAGGCTGTGCAAATAATTAAATTCTGATCACGATTTCGATTTTGTGTGTCAAACGATCTCCAAACTCATATAATCGAGTTGAAACAATAAAGCTTAACAAAGATTATTTTGGGATATTTTTTATTTAAATTAGTATATTTATTTATTTACTTTTTAATATAGAGATTGTAGAGCAGCTGGATATATAGTTTATTTTGGATACTTTTATGTTTTATGACTTATTTCATGTTCAAAGTATATTTTATTCATTTCATTTTTTTATAGCCTAATTCATCAGCCAGTTTCATTTCGTAGAAACTGTCTGACCTCACAGCATTAGAATTGGTTCGCTCAAAGGTAGGTGGGTACTTTTTTTAATTTAACCAATCGCTGCTATTTGGTTGTGATGTTTGTAATGCGTGGCTAACGGGGCTAACTGGTATATTAAGCTTTTCCTAAATCCCGTAGAAAGAGCAATAACGTCTTTCCCCTTGATAAAATTCACCAAACATTCACTTTGTTCTGGCTTTAAATCCTCGATCTCGGGAATCGTTGCCAACACAGAATGTATGGCTCTTTGCTGACTGGCTGGTGCCCGGACTCGCACTTCCGGAGTTTTTGCGAACTGTCTAGTGTATTCCAATTCCTGACCTTTTTTTGAGAGAGAGAAATACTGAATAAATGCATCGTGTAACTGAACAATAATCATTTGAATAAGCGTGATTTCAGTATTGGCCAAAATAATCATGATTCTTATTTTTTTCCATAATCAAGCTCTAACATAAAGTCAGTTTTGTGTAATATACGACCTTTAAGAAAATAAGCCTAATGTAAGCAAGATGGTAACTCCTCATTCATAATCATTTATAAAGGCTATCATCAGTTATCTCCACAATGTAGCCTGTGTTATGATATGAATAGACTACGATGACATTGCAGCTTAGTAGCCTATTGTACTATAAGCTACTATGTGATTATTAGTCTTAGTATGAGTAGTAATTTTGTCACTTGTACAGAATCTTTTAATGAACCACTATATTTTTATATTTTCGCCTGTCACCGGAATATATTAATGTACATTCTGACCATTCCATAATACTACGTGTTCCTCCTCTCCCCCCTGTCCCCCACTACTCTGCTGTTGTTTCTCTCCCCACAGTAGCAGCTGCCGTGCATTTTTTCCACGGTTTACCCTGACAGGACCGCAGCCAGCCCTGTCAGCCCGGCCTCCTCCACTTGACAGAGAAACACTTCACAGTGTTCGGCGTTTTCGACCGTCACCTGACCCCTCGTCTTCGCCGTGACCCCAGTCTCCGGTGCGCAGCGTGCCAAAGGACATGACAGAACCACCAGAAGAGCTCACCAACCGGCCCTTCGCGGTCCAACTCAGCAATGTTTACCTCAGCATCTTGGCCCTGTTCTGCTTCAAGCTCTTTGTTAAAATCTCCCTCAACTTGCTCACGTACTTCTACATCGTACGGGGCAACCGCAAGGAGGCGGCCAGGATATCTGCCGAGTTTTATGACTACGGACAGCAGCACCGTGAGTAGCAGTGTGCAGCCGAAACAAACATGGAAAACCTTAGCAAGATTTGGCATAGAATGAGTGCTTGCATTGTAGTGAAGTCAACAAAACAAGTCAGTTTCATCTGCAAAGATCAAAATATGTGATCTTTTTATATACAAATCTAGCTGTTTCTTTAGTTTAGATCTCTACAAACTTGTTCTGTAATTAAGTATTGAGTTATCAGTTCATATTTCAGTCTTCTCTCAAATGTTAATGCTCTAAGATACAATGTGCACTCTGAACAGAATCCAAGTTTTTAAACATAAATTGCAAATCGTAGTATTTTTCAGAAAAAAATACTTTAAATTCTTTCAAATATTTCTTTAAAAAAACATTGCATTTCTTTTATTTTTATTTTCAAAGTTGTTCAGCCCTGCAATGACAATAATAATTTATATTTTTATTATAATATTTAATAATTTTATTAATATAATAATCATTTTAACCCACATTATGCCTTTATTAGACTACTCCAGAGTAAATATACATGTTTACAAATACGCCATTCTGAACTTAACCACATAAACCTCATATCATGTAAAAGTAAGTATGTAGGTAGGTTTTCATGATAGTCAATGTAACTTAAGATTTCCATAATAGTAACTGAGAAACACCACATTCAGTATTAAATGTACAAATACAGACTTGACGCTAGCGAGCAGCTCTTTTTCCTCTGATGTATATTAATAGAACATAGTCACGGTACCCTCCCCGCCACTCACCACCCCCTTCTTGCCCTACTTTCCATTCGCAGAGCTATGCACCCGCTCACACTATCAACCAGACAGGCACCAAAACATATGCAACCAGATGTTCTGAAGGAGCCGGGGAGACGAGTTGACAACATAATCTGCAGCTATAATTCGAAAGAGATATTACATTTAAAGTGGACCGTCTCCACAGAATAGTAATTAGACTAACTTGGAGTATCTGTCACGGTGGTTAGAGGCTTGCAAATTGAAAAACTGAAAACGTTTTTGAAGTGTGATGAATGAAATTGACCAGGAAGATAATGATGCGAATGTGTGGAACGCCTTAGCAGTGATTTTTGATATAGACTCAGGTGTGTAGGTGAAACAGTTGGATTATAACTTTATTTATTTATAACTTATTAAGTTTTGTTGGAAAAAAGACAAATGTGTGTCTGTTTTGCAGGCTCGTGGGCAGACCGCTCACCGCTCCACGATGCAGCAGCTCAAGGCCGTCTGCTTGCACTCAAAACTTTAATTGTCCAGGTAAAGTAAGTGAGCGTTTCCACAGAAACTTTTTTTTTTTTTTAAGATTGCCACTATTGTGAATAGTGTATTGTTAGTTGGGTATTCCTCCAAAAAGCGTTTCCTTCCTCTATTATCATACTCTAGTATTACTGAAATGAACTGCAATTTGACATTTATTTTTTTTTAATTAGTTTAAAATAAACCTTTTAGTTAGTGCTTTACCCTTGTGTGAATATTAACTGCCCTTTGAACCTTTCTTATTTTTCTGGGGCTTATGCCTCCTGCATGTCTCCATGGAGATGTTATGGCTTTGCCTGGAATGTTCCACAGTATGGAATTTAACTTATCTATCTTCAGCAGGTGACACCATCTGATTAAGTTACAGGTCAGACATTTCAGAGGCAACTCCTTTAAAAACAAGATAATAAACAGCTTTTACTTTATAAAACAACGACATGTGCAATATTTTATCAGGAAATACACCCACATTACACACATTAGTATAATTACACATTAGCACATAAGTTTAATTACATAATTTAAGATTCAGAATGTGAATACCTCAACTGTATTTAATATAAATAGCCTAATATAAGTATGTTTTGTGAATGCAAAAAACAATATTTATATCAGTCTGCAATATCAACAATTAAAGAATTAGTATTATGATATGTTTTAGTTTTTGTTTGTTTAGCGAAGCAGCTTAAGGGTTCTAGTAACATATTATATTATCCTGACCAAATTTTCATAACTTAGATATTGTAGGCAAGACTAATGATGGAAAAAATCTGACAATATAATGTGAACCACCTCCCCACTGTGTCACCTGTCTGAGCTTTATCAGTACAGCCAAACTAAAAATAAACACTTTGTTTTTCAGGGCCACAATGTAAATGTCCTGACCATAGACCATGTGACCCCACTACATGAAGCCTGTCTGGGAGACCATGTGGCCTGTGCAAGAGCTCTTATAGATGCCGGGGCCAATGTAAGTACCACTTCTGGTTCAAGTCATTTTATCAACAAATATTAATTTACTCTTTGAAAAATGTTGAACTGCTTCATGGACCCTCTACAACAAAGCTCACTGATCACAGGTGAATGCGTCCACGATGGATGGGGTCACGCCCTTGTTTAACGCCTGCTCCGTGGGCAGCGTGACGTGTGCAGAGCTACTGTTAGAGAACGGAGCCAGACCACAGACACTGGTGTACCAGCCCTCACCCATACACGAGGCCACTAGTAAAGGTACATCTGTGTACAGAGACCACATGCCTATGTGAAAGGATGGGGTGTGTGTGAGTGATTTTTGGTTCTGGCTGGATGGGCTGATAGCACAGACTGGCAGCCTCACTTCAGTCAGTCTGCCCCAGATCAGCTATTGTGACAGTAGTTTACTACCTTTAAGGGTAGACTGATTGTTTTCAGTTTTGATACTGAAAATATAATATTCCCTGAGACTAAACCTAGCTGTTACGTATCTGTACAATAACCTCAGAACAGCTTTGCATAAATAGTGTATAAAAAGTTGAAACATTTTGCCTCTTTGTGTTTTAACTTTCTGCATCCAATTTTGAATGGCTATGGCAGCAGTCCTAATTTTTCATCACTCTGAAACTTGTGTATTCGAGCCAGAATTTATAGTACTATAATGTATTCATCATGATCATTTTAACATTGTTACATTATTAATCTACAGCAAAGACATCTATCAATGTTATTATGTAGTGGACATTATATAATAGTTAAAGCCCATAACACACTTCAGTTAGCATTATCTCCTGTGGTCTACGTTGCCTGTGTGATTATGGTCACATTTTTCTATAGCGCTTTTCCACCTTCAAGGCACTCAAAGCGCTTTACAACAAGGAACCACTCACCCATTCACACACCAGTGTACGCAGACACTGTGGGCAAGGTGGGTTAAGTGTCTTGCCCAAGGACACAATGACAGCATTCATCTGTGGGAGCTGGAATCACACCTGTGATGTTTATTTTGAGAGCTGGAATCGAACCGCCACCTTCAGATCAGTGGGCGAATGCTCTACCAACTGAGCTACTGCCTCCTTGACTTTGAGTTCACTGAGTGTGGATCCTCACTAATCCTGTATGACCTCAGACTGCAGCTCTCTCAGTACTCTCTGCTGTGATTGGCTCATCAGTTTCATTCCTCAGGACATTACGGCTGTGTGGAGGCTCTGGTGACGTGGGGGGCGGACGTGGACATGGACATCCCTCACTTGGGCACAGCACTGTACACGGCCTGCATGTGCCAGGAGCTGGAGTGTGCCCGCAAACTGCTCAGGGAAGGTCAGACCACTGCACACAAACACAAGAAACCATATGTTAATGGTACACAAAAATGGAACACAAGGTGTTTAGAACAACTTTTTTTTTTTTTTTTTTTTTAACAACGTAGTGTAGGTATTTTCATTATATTAAGAGTATTATGCAAAATTGACTTTTTGGCACTTTCTACCACATTATATCATAGTTCCCTCATCAAAAACATGCCTGAGGAGGGGTAATGTTATCCATGCTTGTTTCAGTAATCTAGCAATCTCTCCCGGCCCATATTCAGACCCTCCTTTTGGTTAGCAGTACAATCCTATTCAAATCTGAGCCCACAAACCTACATGCTCACCCATGCTCCCACACTGTAATTTTCCATAAATATACAAGAGCAATACACTACAAACGTGATGCGATGTGCAGTAGTTTCATTTGTGGGATGCACACTGATTGGTTGTGCTATTATTATTATTATTATCATTATTATTATTATTATAGCACTTTGAAGAGTGAATGTCTTAGCAGCCCTTCCCTCACTGAAAAAGTGAACAGTTTGGTCAGTAATCACTGTTGCGCTGCTCCATGCGTAAGTTAGGCGATCCATTTAAATTCAATGGGGAAATTCAAGGCACACACCGCGTGTACTGCAGGCTGCCACTACTTATTGCCTCTAGAAAAAAAAGGTTTGTTTTAGACTGTGGGGAATGTGGGGACCATGACAGAATGGTTTAATAATAAGAAACATGTCATGAATTGTAGATATGTTTATTATTTGGCCTTCTATAGGTGCGGATATTTGTAAGCCACTCATAGAGGGTGAGGAAGAGGTTTTTATATTTATATAGATATATGATAATGTACATCAAAATAGCAATGAACAAAGAATGCAAAACTCTGCTGCTGTAATTTTGTTTAACTCTGTTTTTGCATTTATTTGTCAGGGTGTTCAAGGTTACCAAATACTTCCACCCTGATGGAAAAATAACATTTGCAATAACAGTCTACAGGGCATGTCCTTATTATGGATGTCACTGCTCTACGAACAGGAATGGCAATCAAATTACAAATTCCAGACTGTATTGTATTGGTTTTTGTAAGAATAATTGTGTCCGGTCTCTTGGAATCCAAATACCAAATAGAAAATCTGCAGAGTCAGACACTGAATGAATATACATAATATATAATGTAATCGAAAAAACACCCAGCACACATAGTGTCCTAAAATTTAATTTGATATCAATACTAAAGAAGAGGCTCAATACTGATTCCAATAACACAATCATAATACATTTTTAGACAGTTGTTTTCAACATAAAATAAAAAAAAATTTTAATGTGTGGATTTTCTTCTAAAATATTCTGGAGAGGTCAGATTTTGTCAAATTTATGTGTTGTTGTTTTTGTGTTTTTGTTTTTATAAGTATCAACACTTGTTCAAAATTGTGTGTAGTTTGTTTTGATTATTAGTGTTAGTATTGATTAGCATCTGGATATTGACACTTTCGACAACCGGACATATCCATGCAGACGACACATGATGTGGGTCTTCCTGACAGGTGCAAACGTGCAGAAGGGCAGGTCCCAGGACTCGCCCTTACACGCGGCTGCAGAGAAAGACTGCACTCCGGTGGTCAAACTGCTGCTGGACTTTGGGGCTGATATAAATGCCAGGAACACAGAGTACCAGAGGCCTGTGGATGTGGCCCCGCCCAGTAGCCTGACTGAGGGCTTTCTACTGCTCTATGAAGGTAAACAGACAATACTTTTACTGTATTTTCCGGGCTATTAGACACGTTCTTAAGCCTCTAACCCTATCAAAAAACGACGCCTTGCCCTATACATAAATCCACTCAGGTGTCCCAGCATGACTTCATTAAACTACAAAGCCGCACCACCAGCAGCACACGCAAACACACACGGAGCAGACAGTGACCGCGCAGCAAAACACACCCGCAGCCACACATCACTCCACGCGGATGAGGAATGGAACGGCACCGTCCCTACGCGTCACAATTGAACAAAGCCCGGAGTCACCATGAACGTGCCAAACAAAGTCCGACTGACCCATCTAACTGCTGTGTTTTAAAGTCCGGTGCGGTTTATTTGTGAAAAAGTTTGAAAATAGACAAGTCATAATCCAGAGCGCCTAATAGCCCGGAAAATACGGTATTTCAGTTTTTTGTACTTAACCCTTGGGAGTGGTGGGGCACAGGAAGTGAGATTGAGAGAACTAAGATTCCATGCGCGTTTCAGGGTAGTTTGACTGAGTTTGACTGAGGACGGTAACAGTTCGCAGGATAAAAGTGACCGTCCTCCTCTGAAACCTGCAGTCTGGTCATCGCAGCTGACGTCCAAACAGAAGCCGGATGAATTGTGGGAACATGGGTGTGATGGGCCCTGGAGGATCTTGGTGCCTCTCCTCACACCAGAGGACAGAGCTCTTAAGCCCAATTTATGGTCGTGTGTCAAATCATCTGCGCCTTGAACCCCGACCAATGTGCACCTACAAATTTTGTAACTACGCGTCAAACCAATACATGCATCCTGAATTTCGGCCTTCTGGTCATCACACAATGCATACTGGGAAGGATCCTCCGAAAAAGTGAGCATCAACCCGCCATGTTAGATTTCCCAGTGGGATGCGTCTATTGCCAAAGTCGATCTTTTCAAGTCTTTTGAAACATATTGCTTTTGTTTCTGGTTCTGATATGGTCATATTTTAGTTATGGGATTTGGACATTGTAATTGTGTGGTCATTGGATGTCTTAACAGTGGAAAATGGCTCGAGAAATGGGCTTTGGAAGTTTGCAAATAAATGCACAAGGGAATCAGATCTGTGCGACTGCAAACCTCCATTCAAACTGTTTCTCTTCCCAACGAAATAGAAAAATAGTGAAAGGCGAAGGCAATGGGCAGTACTGATACACAGGAACCCGTTTGTTAAGCGAGAGGTACAGAAGACAAACAGACAAAGCTTGCACTTTCTAGTTCTTGTGGCTTTACAGCAACATCACGTCTTGGTCGCTTTACAGTGGAAGTTGTTTCTTGACAGCTGGTGCCTTTCGCTTTGACACTGACTTTTTAAATTCGTAACCAAGGTTGAGCGAGGGATCGGGATTTTTCTTTGTTGGTGCCCCACATATAAAATGTTCGCTGCAAACTCGGGATGATTTCTTAGGCAGCCAAAGGTTTCCTTTTTGGTTCTTCCTGTGGATCAATACTGCCCATTGCCTTCGCCTTTCACTATTTTTCTATTGCGTTGGGAAGGGAAATGGAGGTTTGCAGTCACACAGATCTGATTCTCTTTTGCATTTATGGAGTTCTTGAGTCGTTTTCTGGCATTAGGACATCCAACAACCACACAATTACAATGTCCGAGTCGCATAAATAAAATATGACAATATCAGAACCAGAAACAAAATCGTTATGGTTCAAAAAACTTGAACAGATCGGCTTGGTCAATAAAGGCATCCCACTGGGAAAACAAACATGGTGGTTTGATGCTCACTTTTTCGGAGGACTCTTCCCAGTATGCATTGTGTGATGACCGGAAGTCCAAAATTCAGGATGCATGTAGGCAGACGATAAGAGCTGTGATCGGTCCTCTCTACCATCGCTCTACAAACATTTCGGTACTCCACTTTCTCGCTTCATTTTGTATACACGAACGGCATTTTTAAATCCTAAACTCCTAGCATTGTGGTGGTGAATTACTTTGCGGCGCATAGACCTCGACGCAGATCCATAAATCAAAAACTACAGTGACACAGAACTATAATTTGGCCTTTATAGGGAGTAGGGTGATTTTGGAAGAGACTTACGTTCTGCAGCCTCTTTTGATTTTGTACAGACATGGAGTCGTATCAGAGCTGTGAAATGTAAACATAATATAATGAATCACTTTGAAGTAGTTAACCTTCCAGTTTCAGTTCCACAACAATAATAGTAATAAAGATCATACAGTATCATTTTCAACACAAAATAAAAGTAGTTTCAGTATTACCTTGTGGTCTCTTTACAAGTGAATGTCTGTGTCATTATTATTCTTTCTCTGTGTCTCCAGCGACTCCACGCCTGCTGAGTCAGATGTGCCGTCAGTGTATCCGGGGCTGTGTGGGGCGGGACCGGCTGCACCTCCTGTCTCACCTGCCCCTCCCCAGCAGACTGCAGCGGTACCTGCAGTACCAGTGACACCCCCACAGCCTCCTGCACCGCTCCTCCATACTGTCCTGCTAACGTGTTTTAACAAAAGTCCACTCTGATGTCACTTTTAATGTAGTAGCACTGTCCAGGTTACTAAATGAACTTAATTGGATCCTCATTTTGGCTGATTTTGAGCACTTTCCTACTTTTTATTACTTTATTGAATCTTTACTGTTATAGTCTGGTTATTTTTTTATTACTTGACACTTGGAATGTCCGATGTTTATCTCGGAGATTACGTCAGTCCGAGTTCTGACTTCCGAGTTGCGACTGGAATGCAGCATAAATAAGACTGTTGTTCAAAGTGTGGCTGCAAAAGAATCCGTGTATCATTTGTTTATTTGTTTTCAATATAAAACCAAAAATAAGAAAAATGAAAAAAACAACTATTTTCTTCATTATTTGTCTCCAAAATCAAAATGAAAAAACTGATATTCAGTTTTCGATTTTGTTTTTCAATGAATAATGGAAAAAAAAGAGATAATGGCCATTTCCCGTTTCCATGACTTAAACTGTGATGCTGCATACGGACTGAACCAGGACTGAACCAGGACTGAACCAGATCGGAACCAGACCGAGACTGAGACTAGGACTAGGACCAGATCAGGACCAGACCAAGACTGAGACCAGGACTTAGACCGGGACCAGGCCAGGACTGTGACCAGGACTGAAAACGGTTTAGTCCTGATTCAGTCCATATGCGGCGCAAAAGTCCGGCTTGGCAGTTTAAGTCACGGAAACGGGAAACAGCCGTTATCCATTTTTTCCTTTATTCACTGAAACGCAAAATCGAAAACTGAAAAAACAATCGCTATCTGTTTTTTTTTTCATTTTGGTTTTGGAAACAGATAATGAAGAAAACTGTTGTTTTTTTCATTTTCTTATTTTTGGTTTTATATATAAAAACAAATGAATGAATGATACATGGATGCAAAAAGATTATTTATCTGTAAAAACAAATGAAATTTGTTTTAACTAGTGAAGATTTAACACTTATTTACCGCCCTTATGGTTAGACTTGATTCAAACTGGTTTTCTTAAACATATGTTGAAGTAAATGTACTACTTTATCGCATATACATATCACTATCAAAAGGTGCACTATGGCTTTTTTCTGGTTGGGGTTAGTCACCTGCCTGTCTCATGGAAATGTTATCACTTTGCCTGAAATGCTGCACAGTATGGCTGTAAACTCGTATATTTTTGTATTTATTCAAGTGTTTTTATTGCCAAAATACAGAAATATCAGAGCAATCCCATCTCCATGCAAGTACTTAGTCCACAATTAAAGTTACAAAGTGTGCCTTTAAGTCATTTTAAGTCATGTAAATATAAATTTTTTTGCTGTGTATCGAGGTTATTTAAAATATGAGGTTATGTAAAAAGATTTGAGCACTTAGATAAATGTCTATAATTATGCACTTCGACACTACAGGTTATAGTACAGCGTATCTGCACTGTAATACATTGTTTTGTTAGAAACTAATTGTGAATGTATATATGTTACGGCCACAGGCCTCCAGATCCTCCTCTGGCCATATCTGGTTAGATCTGTGTGTGTGCAAACCTCCATATACAGACCCCCTGCTGTGATGCTGTGATTGGAGGATTCAATTTAAGATGGCATCTGGAGCCCCTCCCGCTGATTGGTGGAACCCGAAACACCTGACCAATCCTGGGCCTACACCTGGAGCTCTGGCCCTATAAAAGGACCCGCCCCCTGCTACTCATGGCTGCTGTTCTGCTGTGGACTGCATGCCACTTTTGCTGTGTCTCTTTGTCTGTGCTGTGGCGCTCTAATTAGTTTTGTGAACCTAGAGACACTAGTAGTCCTTTAGGCTTTGTGAGTTTGTTTTGAGACTGGCTTGTTTTTCTGTTATTGTCATTTACTGTATATACTCTGTTTTTGTTACCCTACTTTTAGTTATACATTTAGCCACTCTATTTAGAGCCGCTTTTTGTTAAGTTTTGTAAATATCCTCCTTTTGTTAGCTTCACCTTAACAGTTCTTTTAAATAAAACACAACTTTAGTTTTACCATTTTACAATCTTGGTTATTTTGTTGTTTCCCCCTGTCCCTAGCAGAGCTGGGTCGTAACAATATAAAATAAAACAATGTTATTATCAGCAACTTTTGTGTCTTCATTTGTCAAAATAGTTGTTCCAAGAGGTCTAGCCAGTTTAGTGGAATCTGGTTATTACTATTCTGCCCTACAAAGATAGAACGCCGTAATATCATGTTTGGTCAAAAATGAATAAATAATAATACATCGGACTTATCCAACGCTTTTTTGGACACTCAAAAATGCTTTGCAAACAAATGATTAGGATTTTGATTATCTTATTTTATTTTACTGGTTTTATTATTTTAAGACTAGTATGGTTATTTTAGTAGTGTATTTTATCATTTCATAATTGTTGTTATTATTATGTATTTGTGCAGCACTTTGGAAACTGTTTCTATAGTACATTTCACAAACAAACAAAGTGGATTGGACTGAAATCAAAAGTGACACTGTAGAAAACGGGGGAATCATGGAGGGAATGCCAGTTTTAACAGGTGAGTTTCTGTGGGAGTGAGGTCCAGAGGGAGGGGTAATGAATGTCATTTTGTTTGTATTTGAGACCTCCTTTATCATGTGAGTAAATATTGTGAAAAATATTGAGCTCAAAATTGACCTTTGACCCTTATTTGGCAGTTCCTGTACTCTGTATCATGAGCCAAAAATAAGGAGTCGTGCAAAGACAAAAGGCAGAAACAGTGTAAGTTTTGTTTGTGATTTAGTTTATAAATATTTTTTATTTTAAAATCCAACCTCTCACCTCCTTCTTTTTGTTGCAGCCTTGGCACAGGGTCTTAACACATTAAACTTTACTTAAATTATCTGTAATGTGAAAGTATTTTGAGTATTTATTCATACTATACATAATATACTGCAAAGTCACTTGTCTGTCAAATCCTGATCAGCACTAAACAAGAAATCCAAAGCTCTTCTAGATCATTTCAAACAAACTTGTGATGTAGGTTGACCGTGAAGCGGATTGGGTTCAGTGAGTCAGGTTAAAAAATCCAGACATAGACAGGAAGCAATGGTCCACAGTTTACTTTTTGTTTCAGTAATGAAGGCTGTACCAAATGGTGAAGTTTCTCGAGTGCATCACATGTGCATTGAATTTGTTTGACTATTACACATTGAGTTGTTTAACCACTGAAATCTTATGTATGTTTAAAGGTACCACTGTGTGAAACATGTATGCTTTTGAGGTAATCCTTTGCAGATACAGGTTGTGTCCTTTTAAGGAATTTCATTGTAAAGCAGCAGCAGTGGAGATGGTTTGGTCTGGTGTGAAACTAAACAAACTGGTGATTTACATTGGGCTGCTGTCAACTCCCTAAACCTAAAGGAATGCAGAGATACTCCAGGGAAGATTCAAGGCGTTACCTGTTCAACATATTATTTGCATATTCATGTCTATAAAACCTGGGTTAATTTAGTTCAGAGGCAGTCAGATTGCCTGATCGTAAGACCTCTGTAGCCATAGGCAGTTAGGGACAACAATCTGACCCAGAGCTCTGTATTAGAATTGTATTGTATAGGGAATTCTTCTCTAAATTCTTTTTGTTTTTAATCGATCGATTCCAGTGGTTATTTTTAAGAGAACACGCTGAATGATTTTTTGAGGATACCTAACAATAATTACAAGAAGTGCAAGTGCAAAAAAAGTGCAGGGTGCAAAATGGAGGCAGGCGGCAGTTTCCTCTCCAGCAGCAGAACCCAGACTGATGTTTTGAGGCGCCTTTTATGCTGGTCTCACTGATTGGATAAAACTACTATAGCTAAAATAGGGATGGTAAAATTATCTTAAAATCTTAATCTAAACCTCCATATAAATGCAATCAATCAATCCATAAAATAACCAAAAACCAGATAACTATTAAAACCATCAACTATATGCATAAAAACCCTAAAACCATACACCAATTAAATTTTAAAACCAGTAAACCAATAAAACACCTAACCTAAAACCTCTGTACAAAATAATATACATAGTCCAGCCCGGAACCTTAAAAGAGGGAGCTTGGTTCTGGTGGACTCTTTTAGCACCTGGACAGAAGATTAAAAAAGGAGGTAAGTAAAAGCAGAATCACACCATTCATTAAAACACAATAAAACACACTACTAAACACATCAACATTTAAAACATTTCAGAAACAGATATTGCACCATGTATTGCACTAATTGAATTTAAAATGTAATTGGTTAATTGTCTCCTTTCCCTCCAGGGACCAGCAGCTTCCAATTAAAATGCCACTGTGCCTCAGGATTAAAAAGTAGTAAAAAGGAAAGACAATAAATATTTTTTAAAGCAACTGTGTGCAATTTCTTTTTGTCATGTGCAAATATGTTGAAAGTGCTGTGTGCTATCAAAGTGCAGTGTTTTAAAGTGTCCTAGTGAAGGGTGAAGGGAACCAGCCTGTTTGTTACAAAACTCCATGATTACTAGAGCTTGGTGAGATGTTTTTCTTATCATGGATGGAAGTCTGGGCAAAATCAAGTAAATAAAGATCATGTAAATTGCCTTGTTCCTCTGCTCAACTCCTTATTTTTTGGCTCATGAAGGCAGAGAACAGGAACTGACAAATAAAGGCCAAAGGTCAATTTTGAGCTCAGTATTTTTCACTTACAAATACTTCTTAATTATAGCAACTAGTTATCAAATTTTGGCAGCCCTACTTATTATACTGTTGTCTGGGAAAAAAAATAAACTTTGAAGGTCTTTTGCCTTTGTAGGGCAGTATAGATCTACTAAAATTAAAAGAACTGAAAGAAATGGCAGATTATAAAGTTTAACCTCGACTAAACCACGTTAATCAGCTCAGTATTTCGTGGATGCTGTGCTCCACTTCCGCCTCTAGATGGCGCCACATCACTTTCTGATTGGTGACACGCTGTTGCCATGGAAGCCTGCAACACTGAGCAAACTAGCGCTCAAAACCGTGCACAAAACACCGCTGTATCTGCCGTCTAATTGCAATCCCAGGACATATTAAGTGAGTGAAGTGATATTTATTTGTCTGTCTTAAACTGCAGCTCAGAATGGCGTTGTCCCTCGTGTCCCCGGTGAGGTCAGACCTGCCCAGAGAAGTGCTCCAGTGGATCCTGAACCTCCAGCTGTCCTTCTACCCCAGGAATGTGCGCAGGTAACAGGCTAACTTTAGGACAATGACTTTACATAAACAGACTCTAATCTAATCTAATCCTGGCCTCACATGTATCGTTGGTATAAATAAATACAGGCCCATAAACAGTGTTGGGAAGTTTACTTTTAAATGTATTCCCCTACAGATTACAGATTACATACCCCAAAATGTAGTTTGTAACATAATCCATTAAATGACTTAAAGTGAGTAATGTAATCTGAATACTTTGGATTACTTGATTTGCTGTAGAGAAACAAAGACGAGGAAATCTTTACATAAGAAGTTTTGTCTGATAAAAGAAAATTTTAAAAAGTCCAGACTTTACTGAACCAAATTAAAAATATTATTGATAGAAGCGGAGGAGACACGGTCCATGCAGCATGATTTAGACCTGGTTTAGACCTGGTTTTAGACCTGGTTTAGACCTGGTTTTAGTCCTGGTTTAGTCCCGATTTAGTCTTGGTTTAGACCTGGTTTAGACCTGGTTTTAGTCCTGGTTTAGACCTGGTTTTAGTCCTGGTTTAGTCCCGATTTAGTCTTGGTTTAGACCTGGTTTAGACCTGGTTTAGACCTGGTTTTAGTCCTGGTTTAGTCCCGATTTAGTCTTGGTTTAGACCTGGTTTAGACCTGGTTTTAGTCCTGGTTTAGACCTGGTTTTAGTCCTGGTTTAGTCCCGATTTAGTCTTGGTTTAGACCTGGTTTAGACCTGGTTTAGACCTGGTTTTGGTCCTGGTTTAGTCCCGATTTAGTCTTGGTTTAGACCTGGTTTTAGACCTGGTTTAGACCTGGTTTTAGTCCTGGTTTAGTCCCGATTTAGTCTTGGTTTAGACCTGGTTTTAGTCCTGGTTTAGTCCCGATTTAGTCTTGGTTTAGACCTGGTTTAGACCTGGTTTAGACCTGGTTTAGTCCCAGTTTAGTCCCAGTTTTGACCCGTTCTAGACCTGGTTTAGACCTGGTTTAGTCCCAGTTTAGACCCATTCTAGACCTGGTTTAGTCCCAGTTTAGACCCGTTCTAGACCTGGTTTAGTCCCAGTTTAGACCCGTTCTAGACCTGGTTTAGGCCTGGTTTAGTCCCAGTTTAGACCCGTTCTAGACCTGGTTTAGACCTGGTTTAGACCTGGTTTTAGTCCTGGTTTAGTCCTGGTTTGGAACTTGTTTTTGACCTGTTTTTTGTCCTGGTTTAGTCCCGATTTAGTCTTGGTTTAGACCTAGTTTAGACCTGGTTTAGACCTGGTTTAGTCTTGGTTAAAATCTAGTTTAGACCTGGTTTAGTCTTGGTTTAGACCTAGTTTAGACCTGGTTTAGTCCCAGTTTAGACCCATTCTAGACCTGGTTTAGACCTGGTTTAGTCCCAGTTTAGACTTGGTTTTAGTCCTGGTTTAGTCCTGGTTTAGTCCCAGTTTAGACTTGGTTTTAGTCCTGGTTTAGTCCTGGTTTGGACCTGGTTTAGACCTGAGTGGAATTACCGGAAAAAAAATAAAAAATTAAAGGGATTTAGCCCAAAATGTGAAAACAGGAAAATCCCGCCGTGTAATCCATTTACTTCAACCAGGTAACTGTAATCCACTGAAACAGTAACTGTTACAGTTACTCATAATTTGTACTCTGATTACATAACTCCGGTACATGTAATCTGTTACTCCCCAACACTGCCCATAAATTCTATAGGTCTAGACCAGGCTGTGCAGTCAGTGAGTGCGTTTACATGCGCATCAGTGTCCAGTTTATGAGCCTTGTCCTGATTCTGGATATGGTGAAACCAGGATACTCATGTCCCTGTGCACATGAGGAGTCAGAGTGTCCTGGATTTTTACACTGATTGCAACAGTAACTGGTAAAGATAAGGCAAGGAGCTAAACTGCCCTACAAAGTCAAAAGACCTTAACAAAAGTATAATAGGTAGAGCTACCAAAATTTGACAGCTAGTTGCTATAATGAAGAAATATTTGTATGTGAAAAATATTGAGCTCAAAATTGACCCTTCCTGTTCCTGTGCTCTGCCTTTATATCATGAGCCAAAACTAAGGAGTCATGCAAACGCAAAAGGAAGAAACTGACATGATCATTATTTGCTTGATTTTCCACAGACTTCCATCCATGATAAGAAAAACACCTCACCGAGCTCCAGTCATCATGGAGTTTGTTTGAAATGATCTAGAAGAGGTTTGGATTTCCTGTTTAGTGCTGATCAGGATCGTGCAACGACACTTACACAGTTAAACAGTTTGACAGACGAGTTACTTTGCTTCATAGTATGTAAAGTATGAATAAATACACCAAATACTTTCACATTACAGATAATTTAAGTATAACTGAACACAAAGGTATATTTATTTAATGTGTTACATCCCTGTGCCAAGGCCGCAACAAAAAGAAGGAGGCGACAGATTGGATTTTAAAATAAAATGTATTTATGAACTAAATCACTAACAAAACTTACACTGTTACTTCCTTTTGTCTTTGCACGACTCCTTATTTTTGGCTCTTGATACAAAGGCAGAGTGACAAATAATGGTCAATTTTGAGCTCAATATTTTTCACAATATTTATTCACATGTTCTCAAACACAAACAAAATTACATGAACCCATTTTTGACCATACATGATGTTACGGTGTTCTGCCTTTTTAAACATGGAACAACTTTTCTAACTTTTCAAAAATTTTAACGGGTTTTTAACAACAAAAAAGAAAACATACATACAATTAAGAACCTGAGACTGTGAAGCTCTGTCACAACTTCAGTAAAAGGTGTTTTTAACAGTTGAAAAATACAGCACAGTGTCACAGAGCCAGTTTGGTCCAAGAGCAGCACAAACCACCACAGAACTGAGCCTGATGTTAAAATCTGGCTGTATTAAACAGTACACTGCTTAATTTTGTTCATAAGTATCAAATAAGTTTAAAAAGTCCTGTTAGGAGTTTGAGTCCTTTTGGGCAAGTAAAAGCGTGTCCTGGGTCTTGAAAATGTGTTATTTATACCAATTTTATACACTGTATTTTCCGCACTATAGGGTGCACTAAAAAGCCTTTAATTTAATCAAAAACGACTGCGCATCTTATAATCCAGAGCGTTTTATATATGAATTTATTTGGGTGTCTTAGTACGACTTTAGTAAACTACAAAGCCGCACCACTTGCAGCATTACGGCTACAGTAGTCAGGAGCATCGACGAGTAATACGTACTGTGATTCCTTTTAATATCAAAATACACCTGTCAAGAGACACACTTACAACGCCCACTTTAAACTCAAGGCTGTTATAACGTTAAAGTGCGAACTGCGTGGGAGCAGTGGATGAGAGAAGGAAAACACACATTCACCAAGACAGGGAGACCGCGCCGAGCGACTTACGCCACGATCTGCCAATGGATCGTGGACACCTGGGCTAAGGATCAGTATCAACTGTGGTCCGAGCTTTCACCAAGACCAGAATCATCACTGAACTGCCAGGTGAAAAGTAATGACACTGACTCGGATAATGACGAGAGGCATGCGGGCGTGCTGGACGCCGTAATCGCCCAGCTGTTTGAACAATTATGAGTTATTGTAAATACGCTAACAATTTAGTGATCTCAGACTTTTTTTTTTACGCGTTACAATTGAACAAAGTTGAGAGTTATTGTGAACCCGTTAAATAAAGTTTGACTGACTTATTTAACTGTTGTGTTTTGTTTAATGCGCCTTATAATCCAGTGCCGTTTATATGTGAAAAAAGTTCAAAAATTCACCATTCAACGACAGAGCGTCTTATAATCCAGAGCGCCCTATAGTGCTGAAAATACGGGATTTTTTGAGTATTCTGACCATCTTAAAACATATTTGAAAGTATTTGCTAATCTGTGCATCATGTCACTGTGGTAACTGCTGAATATCTCACTACAGACACACATGCAGTATATGTACTTTTCCATTTCCAGAGATTTCTCCAATGGTTACCTAGTTGCAGACATCTTCTCCCGGTATTACCCCAAAGTCTTTCTGCTGTATTCATATAAGAATGGAGCAGCGCTGTCCATCAAACAGGACAACTGGAGACACATACAGAAGGTGGCCACAGAAATATAGTACGTGCTTTATTAAATACGACAAAGAAATTTATTTTAACTTACTTTTTATTTCTCAGTTCTTACAGAAACTCAACATAAACTTGTCTCAGGATTTGATAAATGGCACAATGCACTTGGAAAAGGGAGCTGCTGAGAGGCTGTTGACAGAAATATACGGCATTCTGACTCAACAAAAGTAAGTAATTTAAATCAAGCAGTCATTTTTGTTTTTTCACAAATTACGTTGCATGTTTCTGAAAATCTCACAAATTCTCTCGTCTAAAGCAGAAAAGGGTTGTACTTTCACTTCAGTAACGTTTTAAAGAAATTGTAATTTTCAAAGTACTTTTCTAGCAGCAGACTTTTACTCTTATTTGAATAATGTTTTTATTTTAGTGGCAGTATTCTTACTTGAGTAAATGTTGTGGTTCCTCTTCCCACTGTGAGTAAGACTACAAGTGACATTTGTGTTTCTGGCACTGCTCCTTTAAATATGATTTAGTTTTTCTCATTTTTATGTCTGTTTGTTTTGGCTTTCAAGTTAAATTCACTTCATATTATAAATCAAATGTTATGTCCCAGCTCTTACTTTAGTAGTAATTTAACAAAATACTTTTTGCTCTTAATTGAGTAATTTCTTGGACTACTTTGTACTTGAGTAATTTATTAAGTATTATTCTGAAGTAACATTGCTCACACTTGAGTACAAGTTTTGGCTACTCTACGCACCCCTAGTCTGGAGTTATATTTTCAGGCAGAGGGCAGGGTACCACTAGCCTGATTCATCAGCCGGTTTCACTTTGTGGAAACCGTCTGACCTCGCAGGATTAGAATTTGTTCGCTTGATGGTAGGTGGGTACTTTTTTATTTATTTGGTTGTGATGTATGTAATGTGCCACTAACGGGGCTAACTGCTATATTAAGCTTTTCCCAAATCCCATAGGAAGAAGAGCAATAACGTATTTCCCCTTGATAAAATTCACCAAACATTCTCTTTGTTCCGACTTTAAATCCTTGGTCTTGGGAATCGTTGCCAACACTGAATGTATGGCTCTTCGCTGATTGGCCAGTGCACGGTCTACAACATCTGGGGTTCTTGCAAACCGTCCAGTGTATTCCGATTCCTGACCTAGTCGCTGGAGAGCATTGAAATTGAGCGGAGGCACTAGGTGGCGCCAGCAGGGCCACCAACTCTAACCAAAATGAATGATTCCTTTGCAGCCCTGACGTTGGGAGTAGCCTGAACGCTGCCGAGTCTGACCTGAGCTCAGACACAGAGAGGAGAGAGGAGCTGCTCTCGTACAAGCCCAAGGAGAGGACACACAGCACCGGTGAGACACAACCTGGACCAAGAGACTTTTAAAATAAATGTTCAGTAGTATGTTTAAGTTCAGTTGTAGAGCACAAGTCAAGTACAAGGGTCTGTACCTGACGTGTTTCTTTGTGTTTGAGCTAAACTTGTCTTACCCCAGTACAGATATAGTGTATAAGCACCTCTTGAGGGCAAATTAAGTCAACTGTATACTGTCTGCATCTAATTAGAAAAAGTTGTATTGGATGAGAATCAGGAACTGAGCTATTAGCCTCCTAGTTGTTCTTCTAAACTCTGCTATAGCCTCTGAAAGTTGAGAAAAGCGCTCCTAAACTTACCACAGTGAATTAGGATGCGCTGAATAAATAAGGTAAGGGAGGAATAACTTTGGACCACTGCAAACCGTAAGACAATAAAATCAGGCACAGTGTCTTTAGGGAATAAGAAAAAATATCTTGTTTTGAGCCTGGATTTGAACATTGTAGTGGAGTGGAGTAGAGGTCTGTCTCCTTTTATGTTCAGGGTAAAAAATAAATGATATAGTCACAAAAAACTGTTAGATTTGTTACATTAGTTGTTCATTCCCTGACCTTTAATTTACACATATTTTTCTTGTTTTCACAGAGCAGTTTTCATCACCATTTCCAGCTTCTGTTCCCTTTAAGGAAATCAAAGTGCACCAACCCATCAGACGCCACATACAGCAGTAAAACCACGACTACCTGATGCGGCCGGCCTTTGTTAGTCACTTGTTATGCTCCAAACAGACACAAGGGGGCGCCATTGTAGAGTTCTGTGTGATGAGGCATACTGCAGAGAGATAGGGTGACCAGATTTTCAAATAATAATAAAATAATAATAAAAGTGAGTGTGTAATTAAGGAGATTTTTTTTCAGCATTCAGCCCATTCATGATTAACATGAGTCAGAAAAGTCACATTTTCTTTGTGTTTTGGTGATTTTTAAGTAGCTTTTCTGTATTTTACCTAAACAAATGACAATTTATGCCTCTCTTTACTTGGCAGATATCAAATTGGACAAAAATAGGGACACCTAGGATTTTTCTTAGACTTGGACAAACTTTTTTGATCCACAAGGGAAATTATTTACACGGAGCAGCTCACACATCACAAGATAATGAAAAGAAAAATTTAAATGGTAATAATGAAATCTAAATAAGTAGCAAAAAAGATAGCAAGAGAAAGTACATAGATGGTGACAGGCTCCACTGGTATCCTCTTCCTCCTGAAGTCAATCACCAGTTCCTTGGTCTCGTCAACGTTCAGGAGCAGATGGTTTGCCTGGAACCACTCCACAAAGTTTGCAGTAAGTCTCCTGTCCGTCTCTGATACACCCAACCGCTCCAGAGTTATCAGAGAACTTCTGTAGATGGCTCAAACTAGGACCTGTACTGGAAATCAGAGGTGTAAAGAGTGAACAAAAATGGAGACAGGACTGTACCCTGGGGGACTCACACATTACTGACCACTGTATACGAGAGGGTTGTCTCCAGTCGCACGCACTGAGGCCTGTAATCTAAGACACAATGGAGGAGCTGACACTCATTCTGAGCAGCTTCTCACTCATCAGAAAGGAAATTTCTTGTACCGTATTTTCCAGACTATAAGTCGCTTTGGAGTATAAGTCGCACCAGCCAAAAAATGCGCAATGAACAAGAAAAAACATATATAAGTCACACTTTCTGGGGAAATGTATTTTGTAAAATCAGTGACCAGGTAACCAACATTTCATCTTGAAAGGCAAGAAGTTACAGTAATAACAACAGAATATGTTAACTGTTAATATGTCAACGTAACATATTAACAGTTATTCAGATAATTATAGCATAAACATAAGTTTACCAAGCTCTCCATCTCAGTCCACGTCACTAAATACATTGAATTTTTCATCCTCGGTGTCACTTCTGCGCGACCTCTGGAGATATAAACCATAGATGATGTAAAAGCAGCGCCGCTTCCTCTTCTGTGTAGCTGTTGACAGACTCAGCATCAGTTTCAGTTAGAATTTTTCTGGCCTTTCTGAGTCTCGACAGGATGGTTTCGGTTGTCATTGAAGTCCAGGCTTTGTCGATTCATCCAGTGACTTCCAGGAAAGTTGCATGGTGCACGCTCCCGGTTACCGTGAAGCTGTGTTCTCCATCCCCGCTTTCCACCAGTCAAATACAAGTTTCTCGCTCACTCCAAACTTTCTTTCTGCTGCTCTATTACTGTTTTCGGCTGAATATTTCACTATTTGCAGCGAGACAGTGGCTATTTCTACATGAGACGTGCGCAGTAGAGTGCGAAGTGACAGTGGTACAGGAATAACAGGAGTAGCAGATATTGACACACAAGACTAGAGCGCTCTCTGTCATTGTGAAAATTTTAATACATAAGTTGCACCGGAGTATAATTCGCAGGACCACCCAAACCATGAAAAAAATGCGATTTATAGTCCGAAAAATATGGTATAAAACTGGGACAAATCACCGTTGGGACAGGGGACGCAGGGTTCAAAACTGGGACTGTCCCGGGTAAATAGGGATGTCTGGTTTCCCTACCAAATCATGAACTGCTAATACTGACAGAGCTCTTTTCTGTTCACACACAGACATAGATAAGAGACCAGCTGTGGTAACGCAGCATATCAAACTGAAAAATATGATAAATTCTATTCGCTATGTCAAAAATATCTACATTATAACATCTACTGAGACATGGCACAGTGTTTCTGGATCGATCAGTACGAGTTATGGCATTACTGAATCGACGTATCGACCTGTTAATGTAAAGAATTGATTGCAGTATTTAACGCGCCTCATGTGGCCTAAATGTGCTCTACTGGTGTTTGATTTCTTTGACAGAAATCGTTAGCGCTAAGAGAGTGAATTGAAACTTGGTACATTTTCTCTCTATATTGATACTTTGCAGCAAATGTCATTAACATTCCCTGGAGTTGCGATGCAAACTGAGACTCTGCTCTGTCTGAAGCTTTGTGACTCAAGTTCAACTTTAATCTAAGCTTTATTTTAACATGAGCTGAGCATAAAGAACTGACTTTGTTGGAACAGGTGAAATGATTAAAAATAAAAAGCCTGTCCTCAGTAATATTACAGCCTAAGCAGGACTGTAAACACTCTTATTGATCACAGGCTCATGAAAATATATGCTGTTTAAATCCATTTTGTATTTTTTTCTTCAGTTTCTGCTTTTATGGCTATGTTTGATCATGTGTGCATTGTGTCACTGTGGTAACTGCAGAAACATTCCACCATAGACATACATGTAGAACATCCCCAATGTCGTGACATTGAGACGCACCAGTTGTCATTCTTATTACTTAAGTTCAGACTCCACCTCTGCTCAATAGCTTTAACTTTCTTTTGCGTCCTGCTTCACACAGGTTCAGATAGTGAGGACATACACAAGCACAGTGTCCAATGAGGTTTATTTTGGTCTTTCGATAATTTATGTTATTAGGTTCTTTTTTTAGACAAAGAGTTTGTTTTCATACCTGACAGTTTCGACTGCTCACTGCTCACATGGTCATGTGATGTTGGTGTGACGTGTCCAGTCAGCTGATTTATACATGTTTTGGCGCTGTCTTCCTCCCGGTGGAAGAGGCACACTGAGGAAGACCGCTAGTGAGCAGCTGAAACTATCAGATATGAAAACAAACTCTTGGTCTGAAAAAATAAACTAATAACACAAATACAGTGTGACAGGTTAAATACAGTGTGACAGGTTAAATACAGTGTGACAGGTTAAATACAGTGTGACAGGTTAAATACAGTGTGACAGGTTAAATACAGTGTGACAGGTTAAATACAGTGTGACAGGTTATCCTACATGATAAAGACAATCATTAGCATTAGCTGTGTGGGCGGCAGTAGCTCAGTTGGTAGAGCATTCGCCCACTGATCTGAAGGTTGGTGGTTTGATTCCAGCTCTCGATACAAACATCACAGGTTGAGCGGTCAGATCCACTGACCCACAGGTTGGCTGGTGTGATTCCAGCTCCCACAGATGAATGCTGTTGTTGTGTCCTTGGGCAAGACACTTAACCCACCTTGCCCACAGTGTCTGCGTACACTGGTATGTGAATGTGTGTGTGAATGGGTGAGTGGTTCCTTGTTGTAAAGTGCTTTGAGTGCCTCGAAGGTGGAAAAGCGCTATAGAAAAATGTGACCATTTACCATGTGCAAATTATCAAAATATTAAGACATTCATGAATGCCTAGTATTGGTTTTAGGGTAATTTATTTGAACAGATTTTCTTTATTCATTTCACCAATTTTGATCTGAAATGTGAATGTTGTATTAGAGATATGCTCAATTTTATTATTGAGTATATTTAAAATAATAAATAAATATTTATAATAATAATAACTAACTGATTCACCCATCAACCCAAAACATGCACAACGGGTCAATTCCTCCAAGACCAGGAACAATATCTGTAGACAGGTCCCCAAATGCTGTGCTGTGATGCCCACTGATCCGGACAGTTTACCCGGTCAAATGGAACACAAAATTGACTCTTGTCAGCTTTAAGCCATGTTAAAATGCTGTTACCTCATCAGAAACACACCTGGAGTTGCGTTTTGCCTCACGTAACTCTGCAATATTACTCTCTCTTCATCCTCAAAGCTGAAAATGCTCTGTTCCACCTTGTGACATTATGTCATGGTTGTTTCCAAGTTAACAACTACCTTTTACCTTTTGTTCCATAAAGACTGGCGACTCTAGTGCTGAAATGATCCAGATGATTCAAGAGAAGGTGTAAGGAGTTGAAAAACACAGTGGAGCATTTAATTTGTTACCAGAACTCTGCCTAAATATGCCGGGTTTGTGTGGTAAATCCACAAATGAAACAACACACAACTCCAGGTATGTTTTGATAAGGAAACAACAGAATAAAATAGCTCAGAAAATAGCGTAATATGAGCCTTTAACATTGTAAAAAGTGTAAAACCGACGCTGGTGCTTCTGACTCATACAACAACATGGAACTATGTCACTCAATGTGCGATCTAAATGTATTCACTCTTCTTTTCACGGCAATATCCATTAACTCAACTCAATCACTGCCGAACACTATGGACTTGTGAGCTGTTGTAGCCATGGCAATAGACACGGCGATACCTTGGATCGTTTGGAGAGGATTACGTATGGTTTATATGTTCCCTATAAACAATATATATCTTGTGATAACAGTCTCACACCCTGACCTCCTTAATCTCCGCCTCTTCTCCCTCGTGAGCGCAGCAACAGCTCCCCCGGGTGCTCTGCTGGCTGTGGATAACCCATCACCACAGCACCCTGAGGCAGATAAGTGACCAATTACATTTCTCTGACATTTACTGCCCCCAATAGGCCCTCAAAGCACATAGCACAGGGAATTACTCACATATGCATTCGCACAATCACAGGTGGCGTGGGGTGTCTTGCCCAAGGACACAGCAGTAGTTGAATACAGGTCAATGATACTTACAGACGGGGTAATACACTGCGAACACAACATATTTAGATGACCCGGAAAATGCTATATTTGCCAAAAAAACTATAAAAAATCATAAGTTTTAATTTTGTTTTTTTAAGCTCTGAGTCCTCTTCCCCTGCCTTTGCTTTCCTTGCTAAGTCACTCCCCGTTCAGAGCGCTTTCACAACACAATTAGTGTGCGTCCTACTAATGAAACGACTGCACATCGCATCAGGTTTGTCAAGTTGTAGAGTATTGTTGTATCCTGCTTTTGCATATTTATGAAAAATAGCTGTGCAGGAGCATGGGTAATGGAAGCTTGTGGTTTTGGACAAGATTGTAGGCAAGTCAAGGCAAGTTTATTTGTAAAGCACGCTTCGTACACAAAGTAATTCAAAGTGCTTCATAAGAAATACATTAAAATCACAATTAGGGTCGTCCTGTTCCGATCACGTGACTGCGGACTCGATCCGGACTCGATGTTGCGGTGCGCGCCTCGGTGGGTTTGTGGATGTGGTGGTGGTGCAGGAGAGAGGCTGTGGGGCTTCTGTCATCTCGTTTTTATTTGGTAAGATCTCGTATTATTTGGATATCTTAGACAAGCCTAAATGTTTCAAGTGTAATGCACATGCTTCCATATAATATCAAATATACAAACTCTAGATTGTGCAGAGTCTAGTCTCAGGTCTGATCTGATTCTGGTCTGGTTCCTGTTTTGTCCAGTTCATTAAGTTTACCAAGTTACACATTCCAAGACCAGACTGAAAAGTAAAGATTTTCAACAATGATGGTTCATGGTTAGAAAAGTTAATACAATTTAAGTTTTGAACATTTGATTTTTCACAAGTTCAGCCCAAATACTACACATTGAAATCAATTATTAATCAATCAATCAATTATTATTATATTTAAATACAATCTGTTTTATAGAAGTATCGGATCGGGACTCAGTATCAGCAGATTCGGACTCAGGGGCAAAAAAATATGATCACAATGCGAACAAATCAAAACATAAATAAGACATTAAATTAGACAGAAGAGTTAGAGAAAAATGAAAACCTTTCAGTCATACACAGCTAAACAAAGCCGGTTTGAGCCTGGATTTAAACAGAGTCAAAGTAGAATCCTGTCTCACATCTTCAGGAAGACTGTTCCAGGTTTTAGCTGTGTGAATCTGAAATGCTGACTCCCCGTGTTTAGTCCTGACTCTGGGCACCAGCAGGAGGCCGGTCCCTGAGGTCCTCAGAGTGTGAGATGGTTCATGCTCGGCCACAGAGAGACACAAGCAGAGCTGCTTTAAAGTCTATTTTCTGAGCCGCAGGAGCCAGTGCAGAGACCTGAGCACAGGACTTATGTGCTCGTACTTTCTGGTTCGAGTCAGGACCCGAGCTGCGGCGTTCTGGATGTGCTGCAGCGTCTCACAGCTCGTTTGGAGAGGCCTGTGAGCAGACCATTACAGTAGTCTAACCTACTGGAGACAAACGCATGGATAAGTCTCTCCATGTCTGCTTTAGACAGTAAATCTTTGATTTTTGCTTTTTCTTTGATGTTTTTTAGATGGTAAAATTCTGCAGATGTTATTGATTTGATGTGGCTGTTAGATTTCAAGTCTGAGTCCATTATTACCCCCAGATTTCTTGCCTGATTTGAAGGTTTTAGAGAGAGAGACTGGAGGTGACTGCTGACACTGTCCCTTTGTTTCTGTGGGCCAAACACTATGACTTCAGTCTTGTCAGAGTTTAGCTGGAGAAAGTTGTTTTGCATCCACACACTGATCTGAGTCCACTGGTTGTACTGATAACCATAATGAGGGTTCGAAAAGGACCAAGGAGAGATCACTAAATTACTTAAACATACCTGGAGGACATAAGGCATGTTTTTGATTGGGGTATAAAATGGTAGAAAGCTCCAAAAAGTAGATTTTGCATACCCACTTTTCCTCATACAAATTTGCTAAAATCACCACAATATCAGCAGCGGTGAAACACGAGATGCACCCGCATAGACCGTCAGGTAACGGCGAGCGAAAGGACTGGCGCAGAACTCCACGCTCCAAGGGGCGAAGAGCAGCTGACGCACGATCCTGCCTTGTAGACACGCTGTTCCACGGGCTCGGGGTTCTCTCAGGGGCGGTCCTAGAGTCCAAGTTCTAGTCCAAAATTAGTCCTGGTTTGGTCCTGATTTAATCCTGGTTTAGACCTGGTTTATTCCTTGTTTAGACCGGGTTTAGACCTGGATGAGTTCTGGTTTAGACCTGGTTTAGTCCTGGTTCAGCTCTGATTTAGTCCTAGTTCTTGGTTCGGTCCTGGTGTAGACCAGGTTTAGTCCTGGTTCAGTTCTGGTTCAGTCCAGGTTCAGCTCTGGTTCAGTTTTGGTTTAGTTCTGGTTTAGTCCTGGTTTAGTCTATATACGGCGCAAAAGTTCAGCATCTTCACAGTTATTTTGGTGAGAGTAATTTAAAAGTGCTGCAATAGTCGTATAATATCTTACATTTTAAATGCAGTAATATTGTAAAATAATGGATTACTTTGAAATGACAGTAACAGGTCATAAATAACACATTACAGTTTTAAAGTAACTTGCCCAACAGTGTCTGGGAGTATGACAGCATTATAATCTAGAATCTGAAAACCACTTATTGTCAGTAGTGGTAACTGAACCACAAACCATTCAGTTCGAGGGCGTTGAAATCAGTTCTCTGTGGATTGATGTCATACAATGCAGCCATGTGTAGTCGACAGATAGTAGCGGGAGAGTACGAAGACATTTAAGTAATCTTGTAAAACAGAGCTAACTCACGTGTTTGTATGTTTATATTTACGACACATGATCTATGACTGAACAATATCTGGGGCTCAGTTTCCGTGGCAACAACAAGCCCATCCTGGAGCATCACCAAGAGAGACATAATAATAATCTCACAGTGAGCCTCTTGGACGAGCCTGTAGTGAGCGCGCACAGGCTAAAGGCGTCTCCCAACATACTGCACAGATTAGGAAGGAAATCTGTTTTGGCCAAGGAATTATACAACAAAGGTTTTATTTCCGTTTTTTCTATGTTTTTGTGCAAAGATTTGAGAAGTTAAAGCCTTTGGATGTGTCAATGCCAAAACAATAAGCCACAAATTTAACCTCTGCATAATTTAGATTTTGATCTTGACATAAAATTTGCTGTGATACAAAACTTAAAGCAGGAGAGTAGACAAACAAGACAGACAAGAGTAGACAGAAATTGTACTCAAGTAAGAGTAACGTTACTTCAAAATAATATTACTCAAGTAGAAGTACAAAGTAGTGGGCCAAGAAATTACTTGCTTTATAATTTTAATGTTAAAGTTAATGGAATTTGAAGGGCAAAACATTAAATAAAGCACAAAATCAGGTATTCTCAAAGGGTAGACATAAACATTTTGAAAAATACATTATATTTGATGAGCAATTTGAGAACCAAAAATGTCCAAATCATTTCAGTTTTATTGTTTCGGTTGTAAACAGATATAAAACTGTCATTCAAACCACAAATGTATATATGTCTTTTTCTTTTTTATGCAGAAAAACCTAATAAAAAAAGAAAAAAATATATATATTTTTTTTAATCACATGAACCTTGGGTAAATACAAAAAAAAAAAAAAAAAAAAACAGGCCAAAATGCTTGACTGAAGTCTGCATAATATGAATTGTATTTCTTTATCATTTTGACAAGATGGTAAGATTGGTAAGAGTTTATGTTATGACTGAGAAATGAAAAAGTGAGGTGCCTTACATAAAATGTCATAAAAAATACCTCAAATAAAAGCAATGCAGCTTTAGTCCATGCAGGAGGTAAAATTATAAAATATGTTTATTTTGTAATTCCAAATAATCTTAAACGGGCCAATCAGAGTCAGGAGCTGCACAATGCCCAGGTCTGACTTAAAGTCAAAAAAGTAAAAAATAATGAACTGTAAAGCTTTGGGTATCTTGAAAGGTGCCATATAAATGCAATGATTAGTTAGTTAGAAATAACTCAGGGTATTCAAATATAAGACAAGTAACTTATTTCAGATGAAAAGGATTTAAATGTCAAATGCCAAAAACAAAGGACAATAGAGATGTTGAGCCTGAGGACAGATATGCAAATATGAACATGAATAATTTACATATATGGGGTACAATATCATTACTAAATCAATTAATAAAACATACTCATTTGCATAACTGTACTCATAATTTAAAAATGTAATTAAAGATGACAGTGATGAGGTGCACTTACGTAGCCAAGGTAAGTTAAATATTAAAAGGTAAAAGTACTCTATTGTCATTGTCTGACAGTTATTGTTAATACTACTTCACATGTCTCCACTGTGAATGTATCAATATTAATCATAGTATCAATTATTTGATTTGGTCAATAATGCATATCAGTTCCAGGATATTGGTTTGAGGTTAAACCAATCAATTAATGCAATAAGATTATACTTGTTAGCATAGAATGAAAATATATTTGAACATCTCCATAGAAAAATTCATCCTTTGCATTTGACCCATCCTTCAGTGCTGCAGAGGATAGGATTATGCCTCTATTGTGGATTTTGTTTTAAGGAAATGTGCGAACTTTTATCAATATAACTAAAAATAAAAGAATTCATTGCTGTTACACGCTATATTTGAATGGTACTGGTGAATATTGAGTACTGGTAATTAAAGCAATAAAATAATACCAGTTTTGATATCATTAATGAAAAATCTGATTCAGTGCATCCTTTGTTGAGGCCCATTCACACAGATTCCAGTAAACTGCCTCGCACAAAATCCCAGAACGCTCAACAAGTGAGATCATAATCACCAAAACCATAACCAAGGAAAACAAGTTCATAATTTAGAAAACCAAGATCGTAACCATGAACACCAAAAAAATAATTTAGGAAACCAAACTCGTAACCACGAAAACTCAGCTCATAATTTAGGAAACCAAGATTGTAACCAAGGAAACAAAACTCGTAACCAGGCAGCCTAACTCGTAACCAAGGAACACAAGATCGTAACCAAGGAAACCAAGATCATAATTTAAGACACCAAACTTGTAACCAAGGAAACCAAACTCATCATCAAGAAAACCAAGATTGTAACCAAGAAAACAAAACTCGTAACCAGGGAAACAAAACTTGTAACCACGGAAACCAAGACTGTAACCAAGGAAACCAAATTCATAACCAGGATGCCTAATTCGTAACCAAGGAAACTAAGATCGCAACCAAGGAAACCAAACTCGTCACCAGGAAGCCAAACTCGTAACCAAGGAAACCAAACTCATAACCACGGAAACCAAAACTGTAACCACGGAAACCAAAACTGTAACCACGGAAACCAAAACTGTAACCACGGAAACCAAACTCGTAACCAGGATGCCTAACTCGTAACCAAGGAAACCGAACTCGTAACCAGGATGCCTAATCTGTAACCAAGGAAAACCAAGATTGTAAACAAGGAAACCAAACTCATAACCAAGAAACCAAAGAAACCAAGCTCATAATTTAGGAAACCAAGTGGCGGGTACTAGCACTAGAAATCAGTTTTTGGCTTTGTTCACACATGACCCTGTCCTGGCAATGTTGTTGGCGCAGCCATCGAGGTAAGTGAAAGAGTTTAGCCGGATAAATACGGAGGACAAAATCAAGCAATGACATGGAGTTAGTCTGGCCTGCACGCACTCACTCAATGGAAGTGAGCTGCTGCCAACTATTGAGATTGCACACCGGTGCGTAACCACACCCACACCCCAAAAGTGGGTCACGGAGTCAATTAAGGACATCCAAGTATTTAACAGGCAAAATGCAGGCAAATTACCAGGTCAGGCTAAAAATGTGAATGGGGCTCAGATAATCCTTTTATACACAGACTTGATACTTGCTTATGCATCAGAGTCCAAGTCCATTTCCTTTTGGGCAACATGAAATTTTAATGGTGTGGTCCATTCTCCATCTGCTCACACTGCTCCTGTCACACATAAGCACCAGAGCTAGGATTATTTCAGACAGGAGACAAAGAGAAATATATGATAGATACATAGTAGAAGTAGAAGTACAAAGTAGTGGGCCAAGAAATTACTTGATTTATAATTATAATGTTAAAATTAATGGAATTTGAAGAACAAAACATTAAATAAAGCACAAAATCTGGTATTCTCAAAGCGTAGACATAAACATTTTGAAAAATACATTATATTTGATGAGCGGTTTGAGAAACACAAATGTCCAAATCATTTCGGTTCCACTGTTTCGGTTGTAAACAGATATAAAACTGTCATTCAAACCACAAATGTATACAAGTCTTTTTCATTTTTATGCAGAAAAACATAACTTAAAAAAAACAAAAATCACATAAACCTTGAGTAAATACGAAAAAATACGAATAGAGTAACACAATACAATAATAATAAATGTACTACTACTATTTAAAATAATTTCATATTGCCTACATAAAGCTTTTGTCACTTGTAGACTAGAATAACATAAAATAAAGTAACCAATACATAAGTACTGAGTAAGAGTACTGTTACTTCAATAAAAATATTAAGCGTAAAGTATGCTGCTAATAAAGTTACTCAAGTAATGTGTAACTCTAACCTCTGATAACACGTATATTGACAGCTGTGGTTATGTTTTCCAGAATTGCCTGCTTGCTTTCATATTGCAGTATTGATTTTACATTTCAAAGCTTTACATATTGTGAGTTATGTAATTCTCAGCGAACATATCAGGACACACTCAGATGCTGCTATTAAATGCTGCAGGATGATAAGAGTGCAAATCAATATCACAATTAATTGCACTATAAATTAAATACTGCATTATTGATCTCAATGTGAAAAAGTGCATCACAACACCCATTATTCTTCAGAAACTGTTTTGATTGGAATGTTAATGATATTTTGGGTTAGTCTCGTCTGAAGTTCTCACCACATGGACATAAGCGGCACCTTTATTTTAATATTACTCAAGTAGTGAGCTAATTATTCAGGTCACTGCTTTGGTCTTCTACTTGAGTCAAATTAAGAGTGTAAAAAAAAGTATTACAGTATAACCAGTGTTGGGAAGGTTACTTTTAAAATGTATTCCCCTACAGATTACAGATTACATACGCCAAAATGTAGTTTGTAACGAAATCCATTAAATAATCTGTAATCTCTAATCCGTAATCTGAATACTTTGGATTACTTGCTTTGCTGTAGAGAAGCAAAGATGAGGATATTGTAACATAAGTCTGCTAAAAGACAATAAAAAAGCCCAGTCTTTACTTAACCATATTAAAAATATTATTGATAGAAGAGAAGGAGGAGACATGGTCCGCACAGTATGGTTTAGTCCTGTTAAATCTTGTTTTAGACCTGGTTTAATCTTGGTTTAGTTCTGGTTTAGTCCTGGTTTAATCCTGGTTTAGTCCTGGGTTTAGTCCTGGTTATCTCCGCCAAGGAGGTGATGTTTTTGCCGGCGTTTGTTTGTTTGTTTGTTTGTCTGTTAGCAACATAACTCAAAAAGTTATGGACCGATTTTGATGAAATGTTCAGGATTTGTTGGAAATGTGAAAAGGAAGAACTGATTTCATTTTGGGGGTGATCCGGAAGAAATCCTGGATTCTGGATCACTTTGAAATTTTTGTTAACATTGTGGTAAATGGGACCAAACAATTTGTTTCTCAATATCTCGGTTAATTATCGACCAAACCCCATGAAATTTGACTCAGGGATGGACAATGGGATCCTCGTTCATATTCCAAAGGCTGATCCAGATCTGATCCAGAAGACTGATTTTATCGCAATTTATATAAAAAATGGGGGTAGTCTCTGAGTGCTTTTCTAGTTTAGACCTGGTTTAGTGATGGTTTAGTCCTGGTTTTAGACCTGGTTTAGACCTGGTTTTAGTCCTGGTTTTAGTCCTGGTTTTAGTCCTGGTTTAGTCCTGGGTTTAGACCTGGTTTAGAACTGGTGTGGACCTGGTTTTAGACATGGGTTTAGACCTGGTTTTAGACCTGGTTTAGACCTGGTTTAGTGTCCGGTAATGAATGGAATTACCGGGAAAAAAAAAGCTAATACCCCGAAATGTGAAAACAGGAAAATACCGCCTTGTAAATCATTTATTTCAACAAAGTAACTGTAATCCAATTACCACTCATTGAAACAGTAACTATAACTGAATACAGTTACTCATAATTTGTACTCTGATTACGTAACTCCGGTACATGTAATCTGTTACTCCCCAACACTGAGTATAACATAGCTGCAATGGCGTCTCTAACTACCACCAGTCCCTCACACATCACCTTGATACTGATATAATTAGGGTGCTTTGTGTGTTATTTTTGTAAACTTTTTAAAAAAAATGTATTATTATACCAACATGCAAAGACAATAGGAAAAAAACGTAGGACATACATGTATACAATCATGACAAAGACAATAACAATACATTACAATTACATTACACATACACATTGTAGTGACTTTTTGTCCAAAAAAAGTAACAAAAAAGAAGCGTGGGCAAACTCAGAACTAAACATAACTCAAATAATCACCTTTGGGCACCATGGGTATGTGGTTTACGCAGTACAAATCAATGTCCATGACTAGAGATGATTTTCCAAGATTTATTTTCCAGTTTTTTGGCAAGCAACAAGGAATACATGTTTAAGGCGACTCCTGCTGCCTCTCCTCCTGACTGGTAAAAAACCATAGGCCCACCCAGGTGCACTCTGGTCCATGTGTACCACCCTCCTTTATCCCCTAGGTGACCCAAATTAAACCAAAAACAAAAAAGAGGTGCTAACGTAAATAATACCAACTTAGACTAAGAAATGAGTAAGAATAATATTAACATAGCAAAAATATATTATACAAATGAACAAAACTAAATTAGTAAACTAACTAAACAAACAAAAATAATAAACAAATTTTAGAATCAACAAAATAAGCAAATAGCTCCTACACACATATTCATACATTCACACCTGTACACACATGAATATAGTTGTGTGTGCATACATACACATACACATACACACACACACACACACACACACACACACACACACACACACACACACACACACACACACACACACACACACACACACACACATACTTGGCAAAAAAGAAATGCAAGTTTTTGTTATTATTGTGGTGATTCAAAATTGCCCCTAACAGTACATGTTGGGCCTATTACTGTATTCAAAGAAGGAACACGATCTCTGGACATTTTTTAGAAAACCACGTCACTTTATAATATACTTTTCTATGTCATACACCAAACTCTACCAAGACTTAGTTCATTAACATTTTGGTAAATACCCCTACACTTGATCTAATCCAGAAACTGCATTCCCATGATACGTATTCAATAACCGCCGCATCACCGAATCACTGTGACTAACCCGATTAGGACAATCCCATTTTACAATCAGATGCTAGCCGCCTTTTTTTTTTTTTTTTTTTTGGCTTGACTTGATGCAGTGAAGAAGGAGACGCTGCCGTGAGGAGGGGGCGTGGGTTGAACCATTTTGGCCGTGTCCGTGGGGGGTTTGCGTGGGTAATTTTCCAATAATATGCAATCTATTCAATCAATTACAAGCAAGCTTTTTTCGAGTTACAGTTTTCAGCTTCAATGTAAGATAGATTTTTTTTTTTTCTTTGCTTGCCTAGACGTACGCGACCCCTTTTGTTGAATAAATGCACTGGTCCTTGCTCCTTCCCCCCTTTCTCTCTCTGCCTCCCTCCTCCCCTTCTCTCTCCTCCTCTGTGGTTCTTTCAGCACTTGCACTCGCCAGGAGCTTTCAATGGACAGAACCACAAAGGCTTAAGGAGAGAGAGAGAGAGAGAGAGAGAGATCCATCCATCGCTTCCACTGGCTTGTCACGAAGCTACGGCGATCCATCTGAGCTACATTTGAGAGGGAATACCCAGAAAGTAGACTACTTCCTGGATTTTAAAATATAAATTTGGTTGTGTAATCGTCTAAGCACAAAATCCACAATGGAAGAAGATCTGGATGAGGGGCAAAGCCAGAAAGGTAATTTTTTTTTTTTCAGTCATAGATTTTTGAAATAATGGGAAATAAATCAACATGCAAAAATGTTAAATTTTCTATTCTGATGTTTGGGTGAACTTGGTTTTACTAAGGCTTAGACCTGCTTGTAATAGCTGCTTGTTGAAATGAACAGAGCAAAACAGAAACACAACAATGGGGGAGATATTAATTAATTATTCATTACATCTATTTAACTACAATGCACTTTTATTGATGATTTTGCATGTTAACATATTTTTAACGTCATGTGGTACATCTAAGAAACTGCTTTCTTATAATGATTTCAGCTAAATTATGATTATTATTAGCTTTTTTTTTTTTCCTTTTTACATTTTTTTGAGACAACACATCAGTTATGTCTTTTTCTGCATAATATTTCAGGTTGTTTGGTCGGAAGATTGTTCACAGCGCATTTGGCAAGCTCCGTGTTGTTTGTATGGGAGCAGCAGCTGTTGTATGGGGTCCCTTTGTCTGACACGAGGGTGTGTTTGGGTTGGGTGTGTGGGGGGGGCCGAGGGGGCTGAGAGCGGAGAGGGGGGTGCACCTTTCCGCAGACGGCCAGACGAGTCTTTGTTCGGATCTGGTGTTGTTGGTCCTGACAGCTGAGAGAGAGCGAGGGACTGTGAAGATGCGGGTGGAAGCGGAGAGGCCATTTTTAAAGGGAAAGACTGGGAGTGGTCTAGTGAGATAAAGTGAGATGAAGTGAGATGTTAAGTAGTGTTGTTGATGGAACAAGACACTACAGGTGAATGTGGAGGATTTGGGTTGCTATACCTTGAAAAACATTTTTGCTGTGGCCTCTACACAGCTTTCCCTGGTGGCCTATCTTAATGCCATACTGTGACACATTCAAGCAGGTGGTCATGAAGAAAAGTTAAAGAGTCTACCATTAACCAAACGCTTTAAACCTACCTGCAGCAATGTTTCAGCTTTGAAAACAATGCAACTTCACAGCTATTCACCCCTTCCCTATTCACCTTTGACTCAATTGCTGGATTTGCTGAAGATGAGCAGGCAGAAGTGTCCTGCTTAACCCTTTCAGACCAACAGTATCATATACGATACCTGGGAATCTGTTTTATATAGTCGTGCACAACTTTCCAATCATAAGATATACAAACTTACTTTTTTCCGGTTCGCAAAAACCCCAGAAGTGCGAGTCCGGGTACTGGCCAATCAGCGAAGAGCCATACATTCAGTGCTGGCAACGATTCCCGAGATCGAGGATTTAAAGCTGGAACAAAGAGAATCTTTAGTGAATTTTATCAAGGGGAAAGACGTTATTGCCCTTCTTCCTACACCTATACCAGTTAGCCCCATTAGCGCCTACCGTCTAGTGAACAAATTCTAATGCTGAGAGGTCAGACAGTTTCTATGAAGTGAAACTGGCTGATGAATCAGGCTAGGGACTTACGGCTTTCCAAGCATATTTCCGACATTATCCTACGTCTCACACACACGCTGCATGAGGACGTAGGGAAAACAAGTGTCCAATAGGAACTTTGTTTTCCACCAAACTTATGCGCTCCATCCATTTTGATAGGCCCAGACTTTGTCAAAGAGCGTAGTGTGTCAAAATGTTCGACTGCTCTGAGCGTCTGTGTTCGTAACAATTGAAAAAGCCATTTTAAGTGCAGTTATTTCTCAAATAAATGTCAAATTATGCATCATGGTCTGTGTAAAAAGGTCATGTCAGTCAGAATGTCCAAATCCAAATGTAATAAACACCATGGAAATGCAGGAAGTGAAGTGGCTCTGTGCCCTGGACCTGACACGAGCTGCTTCCTTGACTGGAACGAGTAAAGTAATGAGGCAATTGCACTTTTTTGTTTTTATTTTGAGGCAGTAAGGATATTTTTAGTTTACTTTCTTAGTTTACTTGATATTTTACACTTTTGTAGCTAAGGGCCTAAATGAAGCAATTTTTATGTCCAAAAAATGTTGATGCATGTTTGCCGTGTGTTTTGTGTAAAAGAGTATGGATTTTATTTTCCGTTTTTTTATTTTTTTTTATTTGTATTTCTGGTCCTATAGCTTTTATTACAGCCATATGACACAACTACAGCATGCAGATTGTGAAATAACAGGTTGTACTGAAAAAAGGATGTATAACAGTTCATTAGGGGGTAAAAGGGGGAGTTTTAAATGCAAAATATAGGAAAAAAAATCCAGGTGAGGACAAACGTATTAAAATTGCTCTTAGGTCCGGAAGGGTTATGGATTGAATGGTTGTATGAATTGCCAGTAGTGAGAATTAAACCAGCAACCTTAAAGATGATGAAGTGAAAGCACTACTAGGTTAGAAATGTGTAGACTTATGTGCTTGTGATGCCATATGAACTCCATCAGTTGCCAGTATTTACCTCTGGAGACAGGGTGGACTTCCTCTGTTTGTGTTAGCCGTAGCCGTGCTAATGCGCAGCCCACATGCACTCACGTCGTTGCCATGGCGCTGGTGAAGTGGAGTCGCTATGTTTTTGGCTCCTCCGTCCTCCGCTGTGGATGACATTTGACTAGAACAGTGTGCCCATGAGAGGGGAGGCCTGCAGTGAAGAAAGCACATAAGATTTCACAGTCATCACCTGCACTGTCTGTGTTAGGGCATCTGCATGCAACACCTACAAAATTATAGTTTATTTTGATTGAAATAGAGAAACACTGATGAACAATAGCATTTTTAGATTGAGTTAAGGTACAGGTTTCAGCAGGGAAATGAGACAATGCCAGAATAAACTGACAGTGGGTGCATTTAAATGGGTGCAACCACTTTACTCTTCCATAAAGATTCATTATTTAACAAGCCTCAAATTCTGCACCCCCTGGCCTAAGCGAGGCCCGACAGTACAGCATTTAGACATGAAGGTCACACACATAAATAGGCTTACAACATATTGCTGTATAGTGGTGTAATCCCCCATTCTTCCAGGAGTGGTCCATGGTAGAAAAGGTTTCAGAAGTTTGGACAAGATTGCTGTTTGATCTGCAAAATCTGCATTTTGTAATAATAGTTCACAAGGCCACAAAGGGCTGTGTGCTATTGGTTCTTTTGAATTTCAATGAAAAACAAAAAAATTATAAAATGGGAAAACAGTTTGTTATTTTATTATTCCATTTTAGTGTCAAACAAAAAAAAAAAGTCGGCCTCTATTTCCAGTATTTAATTTAAAGTTAATTTCAAAAAACACCAATCAAAACAGTGTCGGTGCCTATTTCAATTTTGATATTTTATTCTCTCTGGTTTATTTGTACTGGAAGTTCTGCTCCTAGAAGGACTTAAAATAAAAAATCTTTGCAGCTTTGTGCACAAACATATCCTCTTCTTTTATAGCGACGTATTTACTTTTGCGTCTTAGAAAGTGATAGTTGAACTCCATGACGAGAAACAGGAATATACAGGCTATAAACTTTGTTCATTGGCACCACAGAACTATAATAAAAAAAAGTCTTTATTATAGATCCACAGTTGACACTGAATTCACATGCGGTGCTCTAAGCAGCAGAACTTAAAATATCTAAATTAAAATAGACACTAAGATTGGTGTAATTTGAAACTTTAAATTAAATATTGGAAACAGAGGTTGAAATCTGTGTTTCGTTCTTAATTGAGATTCAAAAGAACGAATGGTACACGGACCTACAACAAATTGTCAATTTATTGTTATTGGCTGGATAACATTACAAACAAGCAGAAGGTGTTTGTGAGGGTCTTTAGGGTCGGTTTGAAAACATATTTTTGCTTAGTTATTAAAGGTCATCACATGCTTGTAATCGAAATGTTGTTTTGATTACAACAACCCGTACATGGAGAATAGAAAGCTTTGGATCCAGCACCTAAAAACTGATATTAAAAAATGTCCCATCGCTTGAAGTCCTCTGAGCAAGTCCTTTGAGCAAAGAAAAAAAATGCGATACAGAGGCTTTGACAGTGAATTATACATTATACAAATATACTCCTTGTATATAAAGAAAATGCTAGAGAATATTGCATTATATCTCCTCTCCACAGCCATTTCTAGGTGTGTACTTTTCTACCCCTTGCACTTAAATAGAGACATGAGACCAGGCCTGGCGCTAACACACATGCTCACCCAACTGAGAGAGGCAGCCATGCAAACTGGGCTCCTCCATTAGAACGCCTCTCATTCACTGCGCCTTCGGACAGGGCCCTCTTTGGTCCTGCTCAAGAAGAAGAAGAAGAAGAAGACGCCTTTCTGTAAACAAAGAAGAGAAGTATAAAGAGAAGGCTTAGATATGTATTTATAGCAGAGTATTTTTAGAGATGATGTCACTGTTTTTGTCACGTGACTTGGTAAATCTGAATATAAAAAGGGGGAGGGCATTAACTGGCTGAGTAAAAGACAAACTAAAATGGCTGCAGAGAATAGGAATGCAATTAGAGATGTCAAAATTATTTGGTTAATTGCGATTAGATAGATTTTTGATGCTTTGAACCATGTTATACTGTTGTTCCTTCATCAAAAATATACCTGGAGATGTTTTAGATGTCATCCATGCATGTCTGACTCATTTTTTGATCTCTCCTGGGCCCTATTCAAACCCTCCTTATGGTTGTAAGCTGTAAGATTCTGTGCCCACAAACCTGTCACCCATGCTCCCACACGACAATTCTCCATAAATGTACAAAAATGTTACACAAAACCGCACACGGCAACTTGACAAACCTGATGCGATGTGCAGTAGTTTCATTCGCAAGATGCAAAGAGAGGGGGGACTGGGAACTTTAAAAATGGAAGTGAAACATACAAAACATGATAATACGTTGTTTTCAGCGGACATGTGATATTCTAAAACAATAAAAGGTAATATGGTGATGTAAATATGTTACGTGTTAGCAGTTAATACCTCACACAGGGCTCCCACTCTTTTTCACTGACAAAATTTCAAAACTGTTCCATGACTTTTCCATGACCTAAAGTGAATTTTCCATGATTTTACAGCACCTACGTATAGAATTTATCAGACTTTTAGGGCTAAATATGAAATGTTAACCCTTTCCACTCACCTTATGGTTTGGTTTTATAGT